>NC_052533.1:88576648-88891841 GCF_016699485.2 Gallus gallus | reverse complement strand
AGCCCACTGGTTATTCAGGGGGTCTAGGTCAAGCTTTTAACATTTTACTCTTTGCAATTAGCACTGTTGGTTCTTTAGCCACTAACTGGACTGAAGAGAATGGTTTAGTGGCATTTCCTTCCTGAGATCATTTCACTTACAGCAGTCTTAACAGTTTAACTGCACACAACCTTAATACTATTAAAAAAAAAAAAGAAAGAAAGAAAGAAAAAGGAAAAAGGAAAACAAAGTCATTCTGTTGTGGTTTAGATTACTAGATTTTTTTTCAGTTATTTTGTATTTCACAGTATGAAACAGAGGTCCCCACTTCCACAGCAAAACCTGTTCTTGGAGCATTATAATTTCTAATTAGCAGTACACCTGCAAGGCAGTCAGGAAGCCCAGCCTTCATTTCCACTTGCTAAACTCCCTACTTATCCTTTTCTCCTGCTGTGAAACCCTAAAGGCACACGACGGAACAGTCTCTCTCCTCTACCACAAAGCCCTTTTATGCTTGGCAGCCAGCTCTGTCCCACTTGTGATCCACGCTGACATATTGAAGTTACTACCTGAAGTCCCAGCCCCATAGGACTCTGCGGCTGACTTTCAGTCCCCAAGTACATCTTCCTTCTGCACGCTGCTGATCGGCTGCTGCTCGGAGATCTGCATTAAACTCAGAGCCAGCAGGAAGCAGACGGGTTTACAGCCTGCTGCAGGATGCTGCAAATTGAAAGGAATCCCAGGAGAAAGCTGCGCTGAAGCTGACAGGCATCGTGAGAGCCCCTGAAGTTGGGCTTCAGAGCCATCAATCACGAACATCTCACCGGTAGCGTTCCCACAGGCCCCATAATGAACCACAGAGCCCAGAGCTGAAAGAGGCAACAGTAAATATAGAATACTGAGGAAGATCAGGAAAAAGAGACCGTAACCCCTACCTTCTGTCACAGCAGTTCAATTCTTGTCATCACCACGTTCCAGGGCATGTCCAAACAATGCTGTGATTTAGACTGAATGCTGCCATCCCTTACTCTGTTACCAAACTGGACTTTTATTAGTAACACAGTATCATAGAATCACAGAACGGCCTGGGTTGAAAAGAACCACAATGATCATCGGGTTCCAACCCCCCTGCTATGTGCAGGGTCACCAACCACCAGACCAGGCTGCCCAGAGCCACATCCAGCCTGGCCTTGAATGCCTCCAGGGATGGGGCATCCACAGCCTCCTTGGGCAACCTGTTCCAGTGCGTCACCACCCTCTGTGTTAGAAAATATAACATAGGCTACTGTTATTATAAAACAACACGACATACTGTATTAGTACAAATGCTAAGTAACGGTGGCTTTCACCTACATTTAAGTTAGCAGAACAGTTTTTAAATTGGTACCAAGCAATTCTTTTCCTACTACTGTCTTTCAACAGGCATATTAAAATTCAATCAGGGAAATTCAAAGGACCCTACTGAAAACAGATTTTAGGGATTGCAACTACTACCTTTTCTTCTCTCTCTCTCCCCATGGAAAGCTAACTAACTTGAAATACAGATTACATATATAAACACAGAGACACAAGGAGTAAACCTCTTTGGCTAAATCACTTATAAAATGGAATGGTTCACTAAGGCTAAACAGTGCTATAAAAACTGCACAAAGCCAGGTAGACAGAGTGCTATATTGAGAGGCAATGCAATCTCACATTTTTCTCCATGTCACCTACTCCCATTTTACAAGGGTCTCAGAGGAATACTTGCTGTAGGTGCGTTTATCATCAGTATAACCTTTTGCAGAAGAAAAAGCTGGAAACAAAAAGCATTCATGGTTTGTAACTGTATTTTGCAGTTATAATGATATTAATTCTACACTCCAGAGGAGGAAAAACCCCTCACAATTAACAGTTCCTACAACTGACCCTAACCGACATGCAGAAGTGGTGTAGGATTGTCTTGTGACTTTTCTGCCTGGGTATGATTTGCAATGGCTTGTTACCATTGCACTGAAGGCCCCCTGAAAAAATGGGTAAATTTACCTCTCAACAGCTTATACATTATTAATATTACAAAATGTTCATTCAAGAAGTCCACTGCAGAGAAGAAAATTAAACCTCAGTAACAAAACACGCGATTCAAGGTGTCACATTCTTCTTCATAAAGCTACCAACAGCAGACCCATACATCTCAACGCCACTTTAAAGCTCCAGTCTCTGGGCACAGACCTTAAGGATCACTGGCTTTCAGAGAAACGCTCAAATCAAGCCTCAAAAATGACATGAGGCGTGTTTACAAAAATGTCACAGAGATAAAATCTGTAAGTAGTTTTCAGTTCAACTCTCTTATTATTTTCAGTTATTTCCCTTCTTGGCTTCGAGGGAAAAACAAAGTGCAGCCTCCAGTCAGGACCACCCCACAATGGTTTTCCTTGTAGATCTATGGACTACATACGTTTCAGACAGCAGATGTAAATGTGCGTCTAAACAACTGTACTAACTCACATAAAAGAAATGTTTAAAGCAGTCCACTCCTGCAGAAGCTTGAGCTTTCCTTAAAGCTTCTTCCATAGCTTTGAAGCCATGAATTCAGCACCTGAAAAAACTAACTGAAAACTCTCTTTTAGATATTTTATTTACCATGCTTTCCATTCTTACAAAAGAAACCAGAAAAAAAAATAGTATAACTTGCACAGGCTTGTAATAAATAAATAAACAAAAGAGGGGAAAAACCTCATATTCAGTTAAAGCTTCCTTGATTTGACACAGCTATTGTTAAGTGGTCTGATTATCTGGCACCAATACAGTGATTCACTTTCAGGAAGGAATAAAGCACATGAAATAGAAATTATTAGCTTCAGCTAAACTGCCACAGCTGTTTATGAAAGTCAGTACCCTCACGTTTCTGACTTGTCAAAGGTATGATCCAGCAAGATAAAAGAAAGGGCTGCCTGGTCTTCTGTGGTCCAGGAGGCAATTCTGAGAGCAGAACACAATACTTTGCTGCTGCTTTTCACCGTGCCAAGGAAGACGACCTGTTCTGCATGTAGGGAATTGCTATTATACACAAAAGCCATCGCCAGAACTGCTCATAGGAGACAGTTTAAACCTTGGAGTTTAAGGCCAGGTTGGATGGGGCCCTGGACAGCTGAGCTGGTGGGGGGCAGCCCTGCCCACAGCAGGGGGTGGGGTTGGGTGGGCTTTGAGATCCCTTCCTTCCCAAACCATCCCACGATCGCATGTGTATTCTCTCTCTGTCCCGATCACTCTTGGACAAGGAACAGCAATGGATATTAGAATGAAAACAAGAGTCTTACTCTTCCTAGAAGGGAACCTGCTTTAGCAGGAGGGTTGGACTTGATGATCACTATAGTGAGATCCCTTCCAACCCCTGCAATTCTGCGATTCAGTGAACTGTGAAAGGAGAAGCAACCAAATTCTATTCAAAGTGCAGTCCTGGAGGTGGAATCTAGAAGTAGCTGTAGTTTTTTCACCAGAAATGGAATTTCCTCTATAGCACATGAATGTTTGCTGTCTTAGAAAATTAATTTACCCGCTTATACATTCATTCCTTCAGATTATTCCACATCTGCTGCCTACACACATTCCAACACATTAAAAATAACACAATTCCTGTTAAGTATTAATTTTGGTAGATTTTAATACATATCAGTATGATGGTTGAACAAGACAAAAGCCAACTCATTTCAAGCGAAATACTCTATTTCAACACCTCCTCACTTTCAGCTGCTTATCTTTTCATTAACCACGTATTCACTATTGCAAATACAATTTATTGTCACTTCTGCTTCAAAACATCGAGTTCTCTATCTCTTTGTGGCGTAAAAAAAAAAAAAAGATGTGAACTTTCAGCAAAGACACAAGCCTGTGGAGTTTTACCTTTCAGGCTGGAACTTGTTTTCAGAGTCGGTAGGAATGACAGAAGCCAGCTGTTCAAATGCAAATAACAAAAGGCTATCATAAGCACATATGAACTAGCCCTCATGATAAAAATACCTCAGAGGCAATTTAGATAAAATATCAGCCAGGTGGCAAAACGACAGCGCGGCCTCAGAGCAACCTGCATTTTCACATGCCTGTAGCATTCTGCAGATGATTCCGGGTGGCAGTGTCTGAGAAATAAGTCACTCTGCTTGGTCTGGTGGTTTTTGTTTTGTTGTGCTTTTTTTGTTGGTGGTTATTGGTTGGGTTTTTGTTTAGTTTGCTTCTTTTTGCTGTGTGTGTGGTTTTCTGCTCTTGCTGTTTTTTCATCCAAAGATGAAAGCATCCAGGAGGTCCAGACAGGAGCACCCATAATAACAGTAAGCAAGAAGCTTGCACTCATTTGCTAGCACAAAGCCAGTTCTGGAAGAGCGTTCATATCCTCATTGAAAGATGAAGATCAAAACCCTGTGGCTCCAGAGGCACTGAGTACAAACTGCTTTAAACTACACAACTGATGCACTGGCTTAAACAAAAACAAACAAAAACCCCAGCAAAAATGACAATTATATAACCAAAAATACCGAATACATACAAATAGAATGAAAATACAATATAAATACACTGAAAAGTAAAGCTAGGGTCATTCTCTCCGCCAAGTTTACCCAAGGGGAAGAAACACATGCAAGTTTAAATGTCACTCAAACAATATTAGGGAACACCAGCAGACAAACCAAGTCTCCACTAACACTGTTTAAGTTGTGCTGCTCATATTTGTGCCAATGCCGAGCTGTACTTAGGAATGAAAAAATTGGCTTCCAAACGCAGAAGCAGAGCCAACTCCACTTGGCTCAAATTGTTTTGCTCAAGGCAACAAGTGCTAGAAGTAAAGCAGCAGAGAAGCAAGTGTGCGGATGACAACTAGTTAAATTCCTACTCTCTTCCAATTTTAGACTCACAGTCATGCTGCACAAGAGCCAAATGAACCCATTCATGAATATGCACACAACCACCACTGTTCATTAACCTCAGAGCTACAACTTCGAGCATCAGTACTTCCTGCACCGCTAAGATCTTCCTGGTGATGCACTTCTCCTCCATCAGCACGACTGAGCTGCCACCTTCCCTCACACAACCTCCTCACGTTCCAGCAGGAGGTCGAGGGCTCCTGCAGCTACCAAAAGACAAATAAAGCACAACACAGCCACCCAGGGTACATGAAACTTTTGTTTATACATTAAAAACATTCGAGATTCAGTCCTATGTTGCTGCTGCTCCTCCCTCTTCTTCTGAAGAAATGAAGCAAGGAAG
Organism: Gallus gallus; assembly: GCF_016699485.2. Taxonomy (NCBI): domain Eukaryota; kingdom Metazoa; phylum Chordata; class Aves; order Galliformes; family Phasianidae; genus Gallus; species Gallus gallus. The sequence goes on along the minus strand of NC_052533.1, from coordinate 88,886,627 downwards.
AATACCTTAGATTTCCCAAATTACAAACTTCCCATTCCCACACCATGTGAAAAGAATCACAGAATGGCCTGGGTTGAAAAGAACCACAATGATCATCAAGTTTCAACCCCCCTGCTATGTGCAGGGTCGCCAACCATCAGACCAGGCTGCCCAGAGCCACATCCAGCCTGGCCCTGAATGCCTCCAGGGATGGGGCACCCACAACCTCCTTGGGCAACCTGTTCCAATGCATCACCACCCTGCCCATGAAAAACTTCCTCCGAAAAAAAGCCCAAATCCATTTATTGTTAATTCCATTCATATGTTAAGTAAGCAGTAATAAGAGTACAGCTTCACAGCTGCATTCTCATCTACATAATGGCATTGGAAAAATCTCTCGATTTAACTGAGGAAAAGAAAAGATACATTTTACAATGGATTAATTTGCTATCTTCGACATCAGAATATAACAATGCAACACAGCCTGGACCTGAAGGGGAAAAAAATTACCTTTGGGGTCATGTCTGCACTTACATATTCATATCATAGTTTGAATGAGTGGCTAACTTCAGGCTGTATAGGAGTTATTTCTACTCTAAGCAGCTGCTAAAGGCCTGCACATACACAGTCAATTTCTCTTGGCTTACTCTGGGTAACAGAAGAGTAAATAATGCAGTGGATAGGACACATGCTACAGATACATTGGAATGCACAAAAGAATGTGATACAAAGATACTTGACTGCTGCTTTACATCCCTCAGGAAATATGAACTGCACCAAGTTCCAGGCTGACTCCCAAGAAAACTTTCAAGCAAGTATTCCAGACAGGTCCTAAAAATACTAGAAATACTAGAACACTTACATAGCGCAGTGCATGAGCTGGTAGCAAGTATCAGAGAGCCACTGGCTCTGCAGTTCATAGAATCATTGAATGGTGTGGGTTGAAAAGGACCACAATGATCATCTAGTTTCAACCCCCCTACCATGGGCAGGGTTGCCAACCACCAGAGCAGGCTGCCCAGAGCCACCTGCAGCTTGGATGGGGTTAACCAGCTCAGTGTAGCGAGCTTACCTTTCACAAGGCGTGGGACTGGTTTCTCTCAATCACAGCATTCAAAATAGGTACGAAAATCCTCAGCGAGGTATTGATACAGATCTTGGATGACAGTATCACAGCTAGATGTTATTTCAAAATAAGCTAATACATAGCAGCTAGGTAATACTCATTTTATGTATATATTTGCATCATTTCAGCAAATTTTGTTGGCCTAAGTTGACAGAAAAAAAAAAAAAAACATATAGAGAAATAAAAAGCCCCATCCCCCTGCAATTATATGTTCTTAACCAAAGCAGTTTGAAATGTCAAAGGCAATTCCTGAGAGGCCTACACACTTGCTGAGCTCCCATCACTAATTAACGGATCATTAGTAGGAAAGAACCCCTAACTGTTTCTCCTCTGCGCCACATACTGTCTTAATTACCTTTGTGAAGCTACCAATTTGTCTTTCAGTCATTCTAGCCAAAAATCCCAAGTGAATCCACTCAACAGGGAGAAGGAAAAAAGAGCACTTTCATACACACATTTATGAAAATCCATCACTTTTATGACTGGCAAAGGATTTAGGGGCTCAGCACTTCCAACTGCATTTAAGAAAGGGATATCAATAAACTATGGCAGAGACAGAAGTGATAGACGGAGACCAAAAGAACAAAAAGCTCTTGGGATTACAAATGTGGGTACATCTGAAACACTTTCCCTTTGTGAAGCTTTTGAGAAAGTTAATTATATCATCACTTCATAATCACGACAGCTATGGGAAACAGCGAAACGCTATCACAGCTGTTGTTTTCTTTTTCAAGACCATTGGAACAGGCACCTATTCTTTGCCTTTCAAAATACTTCCTTGCAGAGCTCCTAATGAACAAGTTATCTCCATGTTTATGCCCAATTCCCACATGAATCCATTTGGAGATGAGATCTAAACTACACTGCCAGTTATCTTAGAGAAGAGATTAGAATGCTTTTCCTCTTCACAAATTTAAATAAAAGAAAAAGAAAAAAAAACACCCAAAGAAACCCCATACAGCACAAACTGACATCCTCAAAGTCTTCTTTTTGGATGCACCTTGATAAAACACATACACTGAAACCAGACAAGAATCACTGATGCCAGGCGAGACTGGGGACATGCTGGCAGCTGGAAGTATTGCCAAGGAACCTGTTCTTTCACTACATCACTGCTCAAGGGCTCCACTATCTACATTAAGTTTGTGTTTCATGAACATCATTTGGGATACGAAGTTTCAACGATAAAAGCCTAGCAAACAAGAAGAAAGCTCACACTTCTCTACCATTAGGATCACTTTCATTTCTGAAGTGAATGCAGCAAACCATCTATCTGAAATCTCCATGTGAATTAACATTTCCTTAGTTGTACATTACATAGAATATCCCGAGTTGGAAGGGACTCATCTAAGGACCATTGAGTCCAACTCCTGGCTCCATACAGGACCATCCAAAATTCAAACCCTACGTATAAGAGCGTTGTCCAAACGTTTTTTTGTAATGTGTTAACCCACTTCCTCCATGAAATAAGCCTCTGGGAGCTCCAGCAATTCATTTCATCGCAACAGTTGATAAAGCTTCCAGCTATAGCTCACTAATGGTCAGGATTCATAATAATTTCCATTTAACAGAGGCAGAACTCAAAAAAAAGTGACAAAAAACTGAAGACAGTCAGTTCTTAATAATAATTCTGTCCACTTACAGACCACAGCTCTCAGAGGTGAAAGGGCCCATGAGAGTCAGTCAATTGAGCACAACCTCTTCAAAGCACAAAACCCACCCACTTCACTATGCAGAAAGCTATCGTGGCAGAAGACCTACATAGATTAACACAACTTGTGGATGAGTTCAGAAACCGAAATTGAAGTCCACAGAAGGTAGAGGTAGGTAAGGAAAGGAATACCTGGCAGAAGTATAGAAAGACTGCTTGAGCAGGCAAGGTGAAATTAGAAAAGCCCAAGCCCAGCTGGAGTTGAAACTAGAGAGGGATGTTAGAGATCAACAGAAGGTTTCTACAGTTATGCAGGCAACAAAAGGAAGAATAAAAAAGAATGTAGAGCCACATGAAGGTAAAATCAAGTCAGAATTCTATTAAACAAGTTGGATGTACACAGATGCTCAGAACCAGATGGCATGTATTTTCCTGGGTCCCCAGGAAAATCATGGAGGCAGATTTTCTTCCCAGAAGTCACATCCATCCAGCACAGATTTAGAAATATTAAATCAATTTGATCAGTTTGATTGTCCTCTGTAATAAGATGACTATTCTCTGTAAATGAGGGAAGAATACTACACACTGTTTGTCTTGGCTTTAACAAGCTGCTGACATAGTCTTTCAATGTATCCTTAGAGCTAAATTGGTAGTATGGTAACTGAATAAGTGAAATATGAAGTGAACGACACAGCAGCTGGGCTCAAAGGGCTCTAATCAAAGGTAGTAGGTACAACCGGTCTCTAATGGAGTTTCTCCAGGATCAATATTGAATACAAGAAATGTTTGTCTTTACTAATGACCAGGATAGTAGAACAAAGTGCCTGGTCAGCAAGTTCCTGGGGGTACTGAACTGGGCAACTGTGTAAGAGGAGAGATCTGCCACGCAGCAAGACCTCAGTCAGTCAGAGAAGTGGTCTGACAGGAATCTCATGAAGTTTGATGTGGGCAAAGTCCTACATCTGGGGTGGAATAACCCCACATGGGCTAGGAGCCAACTAGATAGAAAACAGCCGTCTTCTGTAACAGTCAATTTCTCAGTAGTAGAATACATAAATTATGAAATTCTTTTGCCATCTATCACTTTTTATAACACCCTTTCTATAATCACCAGAGCATAATTTAATATGAATAGAGTACTACGGCTGGTTTGGAGAAATTCAGTATCCTGACATCAGAATCTTCATCTGGAACTGAAAAAAATGTTCAGAGTTAATGCTGAGTACAGCAACGGCTTCACAGAATAACTCTTAACAACGTAAAATGAAATACCTGAAGGTCAACAAATTTAAAAGTCAAATTTATTCAATTCCTAAAATCTCTCACGAACTTTAAGAAAAAACTAGAGTATGTGAGCAGCTGACACCACCAATGGTTTTGAGAAAGAAAAAAATCACATGGCTACCAATGGTTAATGTGCTCCTAACAAAGATGCATCAGAAAAGGGAAGAAGTACAAAGGTAGAACTCACAGAAGGAAATTTTGATCTCTCTTTCCTAATTCTCTAGGACACACCTCACCTCTTCTACTTCTTCGAGGAGCTCTCTCTGCTTTAGTTTTGGAAGAAAATATTGCTTCTGCTTGTATTTCCAAACGTTCCTCCTCCATACCACTGAGAACTCTCAAAAAATACATCAGAAAACATTGCTGAAGCATCCAAAACCATTTCATTGTTGAAGCATCCACTACTTGAAAACACCTTGACTCACCTGAAGAGATACTGAAGTTCAGATGTATAATTATGATATATACTACATTTTTATATTTTCTTTTCATGAGGTGACTTTCTCCTTTCAAACAAACTACATTCAATGGGCTCACATTATAAGGCTTAAGTAAACAAACAAACAAAATAGCCAAGTCACTACATGGAATAACTGGAAATTTTTCAAGTGAGGTTTGCAAAGAGTCTGCAAGGTGAACACATTGTCTTTAAGTCTTTCCAAAGAACTAAGTTTGATTAAAACAAAGGAGACACGGCTGTGCACGTCTAAGCGGTACACAGCTTTCCCAAAGAAGTGGTATGAGGACCAGTGTCTCAGTTAAGAAAGCTGCCCTGCCAAAAAAGAAACTAAAGCATAACGTAAGGATATCAAGAGAAAATGAAGATAAGGAACATCACCAGAGAGTACGTTTGCCAGCAAGAGCATCTGTAATACTGCGTAGTCAAAAACTCCTTTACACATTTTCAAACATTGTTTTAGTCCTCTGTCTGAAGAATCATTTCAGTTTCTCCTCTTCCCAGCTGAGTGCTTCAATGAGGAAGCTTGCCAATAACATGGCATAGCACGAGGAATGCAATATATCAGTAATACGCTTCTCCTACTTACCTAGGAAGAGAGTGGGAATAGGGTGGGGAAGTTCCCCAGCTAACAACTGATCTACTTGGAACTCCTGTGCTACTCTCGCAGGAAACCCCCTTTCATTTTTTAAGGCTCAGTGATGTAAAATTTGCCTATAATTACAATCTTTGGCTAATGCTCAGATTCAGAATATTGCATTTTGAGCAGGATTCATGCAGAGATAAACAAGTGCATAGAAACACACTCTACACACTGCAAGATTACATAGTTCAATTTCTCTTTGGGCGATTTACTACTTCCTACTGCATTTAACAGTAAGATAAGGCATTACTTAATTTTCACTTTCGCTCTTCGGATACTCGATGTCATACTAAGAAGACAAAAGGCAGTGACAATCAAACAGAAATATTACCCTATAGCACCTTTTTCTAATTAAAATTTTAATAGAAAACTCAAAGAAGAGGCAGTAGGCAATGAACTAAGTTACTGCTTCTAGCAGCTGCAACTGCATTACTATGCAGGAAGTATTTTGAAAGCTTCACTAAAAATACAAAAATTATAGTGTAACACGATCTGTAACACTACGTATTTATTACCTGATAATAACAAAGCCACATCAGCTTATAGGAAAGTAAATACAAACAGACAGCAGGGTATTCACCAGGCTTCCACAGAAACCCCAAGAGAAGATACTACTTAGAAAATGAGGTATAGGCAAACTGGGGAGAGACTTCTTGTAAGGGCACGGACAAGGGGAAATGGCTTTAAAGTGGAAGAGGGTAGACTTAGACTAGATATCAGGAAGGGATTCTTTACTGTGAGGGTGGTGAGACACAGGAATAGGTTGCCCAGTGAGGCTGTGAATGCCCCCTCCCTGGAAGCACTGAAGGCCAGGCTGGATGGGGCTTTGAGCAACCTGATCTACAGGGAGGTGTCCCTGCCTATAGCAGGGGGTTGGAACTCGGTGATCTTAAATGTCCCTTCCAACTCAAACAGTTCTATGACTCTATGTATACTTGAAAATTGTGAAAACTTTTCACATTCCCAGAATATCACAGGACAAATAAGTTCTTCCAATAGTGCTGTCAAATATGTTAAGAAATAGGTGCTCTTGCTTTGTCCAGGATACCTTTCCAAAAAAGCTACAAAGAAAAGGCATAACAGTAGAGTTTTGAAACACAATAAAATACCAGGGATCAGAACACAAGAGTAGGGAAATTCTTTTACAGTTGCTCGAGGGGAAAAACAATTTAAAGAGAGTAGAACAACTTCCCCATTCACTTTCCTCCCTATCAGTTGGTAGTTTCCTCTGTTCACATCTGTTTGTCAGGGACACCACATGCAGAAGTCTCCCAGTAGATTATTGAGCAACATGACAAGTATCTGTTATACATATGCAGTAGGAGCATGTGCAATAGAGTGTCTTGTGTACTTGGTCTGTCATGAAAATTGCAGAACATCTGCAAGTGAAGGCAACACAAAAGGATTGGTTAGAGCAAAACTAAAGAGCCACACCTTGCCTTAGAGAAGAACGTGGTGAGGTAGCATCGTGTCAGCATTTATTCCACTGTCTCAGATTCAACAGATCTGTCCTACCTAGTGTTAAGCAATATACCAGCGTGGCAGAAACATCATTCATGTACAAGCAAGAAGTGCACCGCGTGCCATTTTTTCAGTCCAATCTTGCAATCAGCTGTACATCCTCCTCTGCAGCCTGGGCTGTGCCCTGCCCGCCCTTCCTCTCAGCTCCAGCGTTAGAGAAACAGGGTTCACACCACCCTGTACTTCTTCCTTACCCCTCTCTCCAGATACTGTTTCACAGCAGCCCTGCTCTGATTCAGTACTAAACTAGCACATGAGAATTCAAATTTAGAAGGGAAAAGGTCTGTTTTGGGCCTGGTGGGTATCTCTGTACCGTGACCTTCAAGCTAGCAAATCAACCTTTGGTGAGATTGGGTGGTCCAGGAAACACAGTGGTCCAAAGCTCTCTGAAACTTGAGTGATCTTTTAATGACAATAATTTTTAGACAAGTAGTGTGTTCGGTTTTGGGCACCTCAATACAGAAAGGACATGGAGGTGCTGGAGCAGGTCCAAAGAAGGGCAACAAGGCTTGTGAAGGGCTTGCAGAATATGCCCTGTGAGGAGAGACTGAAGGAACTGGGGCTGTTTGGTCTGGGGAAGAGGAGGCTGAGGGGTGACATTATTGCTCTCTTCCAATATCTGAAATGTGCTTATAGCAAGAGTGGGGTTGGTCTCTTCTCATTGCTGACAGGTGACAGGATGAGGGGAAATGGCCTCCAGTTACACCAGGGTAAGTTTAGGTTGGATATCAGGAAAAACTTCTTTACAGAAAGGGCTGTTAAGCACTGGAATAGGCTCCCCAGGGAGGTGGTTGAGTCACCATCCCTGGATGTGTTTAAAAACTGTTTGGACGTGGTGCTCAGGGCCATGACTTAGCGGAGGGTTGTTAAGATGTAGAGTAGTATGGTTGGGTCATGGTGGGACTTGATGACCTTTAATGTCTTTTCCAACCTGAGTGATTCTATGATTCTAATTCTCAGCACCCTTTATCTAGTTTTCTGTACTTTCAATACAACTACTTTCTACACTTAGTCTACTTCAATTTCCTCCTACTCCCATGTTATACGTCCTGCTTTACTAATATGCAGCGTTCATTCTTCTCCTTGCCTTTTCTTCCCCTATTTAGAAATTGGTTTTTAGCACTTTTTAGTGTGCACCTGCTTTGAACATTCAGACAAACGAGTTTTACAACAAGATGGGGCGCATCAACACATAGCAATGCAAAAGTTCATCTGTCATACTTGCAGTGTGCACTGCTCTGGAAACAAAGGCAATAAATATGAAAAATAAAGAACAACTTCTTTCCCTCAGAGAAGCATGCTTGAATAGGCTGTGAAGAAAAAGAAATATGCTTATCCAAAAGTTTGGAAATTTAATTTCTTTAAGACTTTATTGCTATCACTAAGCAAGTCCAGCTTAGTAAGCTGTTTTCACAGCTGCATATCAATGCATTCTGTTCGAGGAACCACTGACGAAACACTAATAAGCTCACATCCACCAAATACACCAACTGTCATGGCCAAAGATGCTCTGCTGGACAGCACATCCTCTGGATGCAGAGCAGAGGGCTCCCTCAAACCTTACCATACAAAACCAGTTATGTTGTTGGTCCCAAGCATTCATAATTGTTGTTAAGATGAGAAAGTAAGTTACTGGAACTTTGAAGACAGGCCAATACACACTACCAGATTCTCCAAATGCCATAAGGAAACAAGCACCATATTTCTTACAGCTACTTTAAAGAAAAAAAGGATCCTCTGCTATTCCCAGTCTGCTCAGGACAACTTTTCCAAAGCTCACATCAGACCTACTGCAAGAAGTGATTCATTGTCTTGATCCAAGCGCATAACCAGGCACCTTACAACACAGGGGCATATCTGATATGATGCTGAAGAATTACACAGATAACACTACACATAATTATATTTAACCTCCCCAACACCTCTTAAAAAAAAAAAAAAGAAAACCACACCATCTCTGATCTGTATTCTCTGTGAGGTTTTATGTATATCGTTTTTTAATCTCATTAGAAATTGGTTCAAATGACAGCAACCAAAGCATGGGGAAGTTTCAGATCTTCGCCACAATCTATTTTTTTAGTTGACGTGCATGTATCTAAGTGATGCATATTAAATTTGCATGGATCCACTGTACCATGAAGAAAGAAAAATGCTTTCATTACCTCCTGAGCACTTTCTCAAACTTGTACTTGCCTGTTTAAACTGTGTTTTAAAACAGTACAAACTCCTAATTTTCACTCATTGCTGTCTGTACTCAAAACAACAGTTAAAATGTTGATTTTAGCACGTATACAATATTACTGCTGTTTAATGCACAGGTATGACTTGAAAATTCTAGGTTCCTCAATGTAGTCTCTTGCACAGTGTGCTAATACACTATAAATAGCCATCTATATGTAAGCACTTCAAAAGTGCCTTTTTCAAACCTCACAAATTCTGTATGCTTATTACATTTGAAACTGCAGCAAGCTCATGGTAATTTAACTAAAGGTTATTCAGGTAGAAGTGCAGATTTCAAAGAGGTAATGAGCAATCCTGTTCATTAAGCACTTGTCTTCGGGTTTCTATTCATTCATTAGCCACTGTATATTGTGTATTTCCTTTTAGATCCCCAAAACTCTATTTGGAATCACAGAATTTCAACTATCACAGAACATCCTGAGTTGGAAGGGACCCTTAAAGATCACTGAATCCAACTCCTGGCTCCACACAGGCCCACCCAAAACTTAAACCCTATGTTTGAGAGCAGTGTCCAAACACTCCTTGCACTCCAGCACTTGAGGCTGTGCCCACAGCCCTGGGCAGCCCGTTCTATGCCCACCAGCCCGTGGTGAAGAACCTTTTCCTGATGATCCAACCTCAATCTTCCCTAGTTTCAATACATTATCTCATACATATCATTCACTACTTAAACAGCTACTCTAGTTTTTTTTTTTTTTAAAAGGTATTACTGACTTATCTAACTTTACCTCCAATGATTCCTTGTTTTACTCTCCCAAACATTTAAAACAAATTGATTAAGCAAAATCTCATTAAACTTACACAAGCCCCCTTTGGCTTTGCAAGGCTCTTAAGCTCTAAAGGCTCAGGATGTGGCTCAATACAAGCCAAGGAAACAAAGAATCAGTATGCTGGCCTGTTTAAAAGATAAGAGGGCCTCCTTATCTCCACAAAGGACATGCATCAGTGATTTACTGGTGAGACTGAGCCAGCTTTAAAAAAAAAAAATACCAAAAAGCCACATTCTGACAACCGCAGCCGAATTCCACGAGCCTCTGGGGCGCTCAGGAACTTGTTTCCAACTCCACCCGCTAAGCTCCGAGGGGACTGCCGTCTCCATCCCGATTGTGCTGAGGGGACAGGGCCAGAAGGCCGCTGCGGGACGGGCAGCCCTGCCCCGAGCGTAGCGGGGAACAGGCCCGAGGCGGGAGCCCCGCAGAGCGCCGGGCGCAGGCCGTGCCCCGCCCCGCAGCCTATCAGCCCCAGCCACAACGCCGTCCTCCGCCAACCGGGACCGCTCGCTCTCAGCCCGGGCCCAGCAGGTGTCGGAGGCGCCGCTCCAGCCCGAGGCCGGCCCAGGGAAGGGCCCCAAGCCGGTGCCGGCTACCGGGAGAGCGGAGGGCCGCGGGGCGGGCGGGGAGGAGCCGGCGGCTTACCAAGAGGAGGAAGAGGCGGCCGGGCTGAGGCGGGAGCAGGAAGATGGCGGGTCTCATGGTAGATCAAACGCCCGGCGGCGGCGTGGGGGGGAGAAACGCGGCTCCCACGCTCGGCGGCCGCGGCGGTTCCGCACTTCCCCCGTCGCCAGGAAACACCCGCGGCCGTCCCACCGCCGGGTCCCGAGCCGCCCGCCTCCGCCACTCACTTCCGGGTGCCCGCGGGAGCACGCCGGGAAGCGTAGTTCTTAGCCGGGCGAAGGGAGAAGCGCACGCCCTCCCGGCGCACCCCGCGCGGAGGACCCGGCTATCCCAGCATGCAGCGGGGGCGCCCCCTCCCTCAGGGCGGGGCGGGCGGTGCTGAGGTGAGCGTTGGGGTGCGGCGGCTGTGGCGGGACGGCTGTGGGGTTGGGAGGGGTTGACCTGTTCCTTCTGATCCGGGGCTCGCTATCCGGCCTTGGAGTTGTCTCCTCCCCTCGTTTTCCGTGCTTCGGACTCGGAAAAGTTCTCCACGTTTACGTAACTGGGGTACCTCAGCCCGAGAGTAGCACCGAGCGGCTGCGCTGCCTAATCTCTGTTCTTGCGCCTGTATCTTGCATGCCCAGTCTTCTGGATTCGCTCCTGCCTTCAGCTGATGTTGCTTTCCTGGCAGCTCGTTCCTCTCAGCTTTGGCAATAAAATCTGATAGGGCAGACTTAAGTTTTACCAGCGCTGTGTTGTTGTGGAGAGAACACAGTCTCTCCACCAGTGTGGAGTTTTTAAATGAAATTAATGTTAACCAAGCTATACTGTTAGCACTGGGAGACATGAGGCAAGTGCATCTTTTGTCATAACTGCTTTCGTTACTTTTTGTCACAACCTTTCCAAAATATGGGCAGAGCAAATACAATATTAAAAATGCCAAAAGAGGTTTGCTGGCGTGTTATTCCAACTACCATTATTGCCAGTTCCCGTTCACAGCAATGTAAACCTTATCTTGCAAGGTAGGCCATGCGTTGCTTCAGGGATTCATCCATGTTTTTTACTTCTCAGAATGCTGATTTCCCGCCTCTTCCTCCAACAACTGTTGTAGGCATCCCCCTAAAGTAATAAAACCAAAAAATAGATGTTTTTTTAAGTTCTTCTGGGGTGTATTTAAACAGTGAGTCTTTAACTTAGATGTCTTTTTGGAGTCTTTTTATTAAGTTGGTTCAATGTAGAGTCACAGAGATGATGAAGGGACTGAAGCACCTCTCCTGTGAGGAAAAGCTGAGGGATAGGGGACTTTGGCCTAGAGAAGGGGTGGTCCAGGAGGAGATCATGACAGTGTCTGTTAAGTATCTAAAGTGAGGGTGCAAATAACAGATCTAGGCTCTCTTCAGTGCTGCCCCATGCCAGGAATAGAAGTAATGGGCACAGACTGAAGCGCAGGAGGTTTCATCTGAACATCAGGCAGCGCTTCTATGCCCAGTGGCTGTGGAGTCCCTTTGAAGGTATCCAGAAGCTGCTGCGACATGGGCCTGGGCACCCTGCTCTGAGTGGCCCTGCTGGAACTAGGACTGGATGGGATCAGATGAGCCCAGAGGGCCCTGCCAACTTCAGCCACACTGTGATTCCTATTTACAGTTTCCTTTGTTTGGTTCCATGTGATAACTTAGATGATGGAACTGTGTTAGAACCAGATAATGCACAGTATTCCTGTAGCATGTGAGGAGAACATTTGGTTCCTCATCCTGTTGAATACCCCAGATAATAAAGCCTCTTGAGGGTGCTCAGAATTGGCAGTACAAGAGCTGGAGGGAGCATTCTTGACCTATTTAAAAGAGTTGTCCAGAATATTCAGATATGGTTAGTGGACAAGTCATGGGGAAGTATCTTTCAACCATGCATACCTAGACCAGCTGGCATGATAGTGGCAGAGAGAATCTGCAGTAAAATTTAAAGAAAATGGAAGAAAATACATCAGTGATAGCTTTGGGGATAAAACTACTATCTCGAAGTCCCAACAGGTGTAAAATTCTAGTGGTGTATATTGGTCCTCTTAAAACATAGAGATTGCTCATTTATCTTTGTATCCACAGGAAGCATACTGAGGAAAAGACAAGGCAGTTTAAATTCAAGCTGCAGTCTTACACATCAAGTGCCTGTTAAATTATGTAGCATCCATCTCTGCAGCCTTCTTCTTTCTCTTTCTTTCCTCCAGTTCATATTGCAGCTAAGTATGGTAATGTTTCCGCCTGTGGTGTTTTATGGCACTTTTTCTGTCTTCCATGGCCATACAAGTGGAAATGTTCTTAACCTTCTCTCACATTAGCCTCTTTGAACTCTTGTTTTGTCTTCTAAAAGTAGCCAGGGCTGTGAATCCATTAATCACTCATTCAGTTTATGAGAAAGATCATCTACTTACATGTTAAAACAAATATACCAAAAAATATTTGGTGACTTTTCTGGAACGTAGAGGAATTTGATAAGGCTGGAAGTGTTCATGACTTCAGGAGATACTGAACATTGTCATGTTATTCTGAGGTTTGTGGTGGAAGAGGAGAGTGTCAGGACACGATCCTGTTGTTCTCTAGGTTTCAGTTGACCAGATGTGGCTCCAGAACTATTTCCAATTGTTTTGAAAAATGCTTTCATAAGATTATGAGGAGTTCATCCTCGCACTTCTGCACCAACATTCTCAACTGAGCAAATTGTGGTGCTATGAGCGTGCAGGCCTTTCTTCATTTCAGTTACACAGTGCAGACCTGAGCTGATCATTGTCAAGGTCTTGAGACACTGGTGGTTCAGTGAAGATGATAGTTCAATTTCAAAAAAAGAGGCTAGGAAGGCAAACATAGTAGTAGGCGTAATTTAGGTAACAAATGGAGAATTAAAAAGAGAGAAGACCGTTAGACCAGCCGAATTCCAATTTTTGTCTACATCTTGAATACCTAGTGGAGTTTATAGGAGTTTAGTTTCCATCTCAACGGGATATGACAGAACTGTGGAAAGGTCCAAAAAAGCTAATGAAAATGTTCAGACATGCATAAAAGCTTCTGCCTAGGGAACAGCTAATTAATGGCCAACACTTTCAGCTAAAGGATTATGATTGTGGAAGCTGTGTCAGAGATGTGTAAAATAATTACTGATGGATGAGAACTTCTGTTTACTTTCCCCTCCTGTTCTAGGTTTAAGGGGCCTCAAATGCCAAGAGCCACCTCAAAACAGATGGAGGAAAGCAGTTCATCCATGCAGTTGTTCTGTGGCACTCTTTGAACAGTGGATATAGTGAATAAGCTTGAAAGGAGACTAGACAGGTTTGTAGAACAGAAATTAACTGCTTAAGTGAAGAAAATGAACAGAATTTTACGAGCTCTAAGTACACGAGAAATAAAGTCCACTTCAGGAAGTGACTGGAATAGTTATAAGTTAGGAAGATATTTAGAAAAGAGGAACAAAAAGTATAAATATATTTAACTTGTTGTTTGGCATTGGCCAGTTCGATACAGAGCTTGATCTGATTCATTGCGGCTTTTCTTGCACACGTTTTCCTGCTTCTATTCAAGTCTGAAGAAGACTCAAGACCTAAAAAGCTGGTCTGATAATTTCAGCTATGCCAGTTGGTGAAATAAAAGATACTACTTCTGGGTATAAACCTTGTTCTACATATATTCATAAACCAGCATGGTAAAATGCCACCAGATACCAAGTCAATACTTGATAAACACCACAGGTTACTTGAAGCATCCATGCCAGCACTCTGAAGAAGGAACTGTTGAATGTATAGATAAATGCTATCTTATATATAAATATAAATATAAATAAATATAAATATAAATAAATAATAATATAAATATAAGTTTGCAGACTTTTGTAAAGCTCATTGACTGATATTTATTTTGAAGGCAACAGAACTATAGAATATTTATATATATATATATATATATATACATATATATATATACTTAATTTAAGCTTTTCTTGATTGACTCTTGACTAGAAGTGGATCTAACTCACAAAAAAAGAAATGCATTTGTTCTTTCCTGTTTTTTTTTTTAATGGGACTGTTTATTCTCATTAGCATTGTTTAAGTCATTGTCATGTTATATCAATTCAGGTGTTTTTTTTTTTCATCCCTTAGAACTGAATTCTTACAAAATATGTTGGTGGTACAGATCTGACCTATGATAATTCCTTGCAAGAGTATGAATATTTCAGCAAACTGCCTCTTCAGTGGTTCCTCATTAGCATCTGAAGTGCACGCCGCTGCTGTTAATGGGGATAAGAGTACCCTCCTAAAGCTAATAGCAGGTAAATGTTTTTATTGTACATGCTTTTTGGTTTTGGCTTACTGCTCTGGTTTTTAAAATACATTTTTGTTTCTTGATTGTATATATTTGTAGAAAAATTGTAGTCTTGAAAACAGAATTGATTTTTCTTTTTATTATTCGTTGCACTTGATTGATACTTTCATGTGAAATACAACAGAAAATTGCTATGTGATATAATCAGAAGAGTTGTTCAGGACTCGTGTTTCGAGGAATTTAAAGTTCTGGAGAAGTGCTCTGGGCTGAAATATTTTGACCCCATATCTTTATTTTTTATAATCATTGATTTTTTTTTTAGGAAATGGAGAAACTTGTTTTTCCAGTGATTTGTGTAGTTAATAGATTCTTAACGCTTCTTAGAAATAAGTCCTATTTGTTAATAATGATTCTTCTGACAAATTAAATACAAAGTAAGTGACTGACCCTATGCAAGCTGAAGTTAAAATGTTCCCAAACATTTCCATCCATTAAAAAGCCCAAAATTTCACCTTCCTTCTCTGTCTGAGAACTGGTAGAGTATTACAAGGTAGTAGTTTTCAAAAGCAGCTTATATTATGTGTTCCAAAAGTAATCTTACATACATTAGGAAGTCTATCTATCTGAAAACCTCTATTGTCAGCAGTTTTGACTAAGTGCAATTTCAGCTGATAATGTAAAAATTTTGTTCAGCCTTTTTTGAAAATCTCATTCCTGTAACTTGGTGAGTTTGAATGGCTGCGAAATAATAAAAAACCAACAAACACCTTAGTTGTGTTTATACCGCTAACTGCCAGTTTTAATGGGGATAATGTCTTTAATGCCAACAGGCCAATGTAGAACAGTTCATGAACTATGAACGGGTGGTTGATATGCAGATACTTTCAAGGAGTTGCACCCCATGGATTTCTGAAAATTTGTTTTTAAAAGTTTTCAGCCTGCACAGAAAAGGGGAAAATGTCTGATTTGAAAAATCCTGCCTAACGATCAGAAATGACAAGAATAGTTTTTGTTGAGTTCGGTTTGGTTTTATTAATCTCACAGCCAAAATATACTTTGAAAATGCAAAGGAAGAAGTACTTTGATATTGCTGGCACGCTTTGTCAAATGTACTGCAGAACACACATTTGAACCTGATATGGAAATATGGAAATCAATTTTTTTCCTCCCCTAAAGGTAATAATACAGCAATGAAATAAAAATGCTGTGTTCTTTATATATGAGGGAGAGAAAACTGCATGATCCTTGCAGTCTTTGCTGTAATGGCAGAATTTGTCTCTTCTGCTTTGTTGTGTCTTTACAGGATATGACACAGACCTTACTTTTGCCCAGACAGGACAAAAAAAGTATTGCCTAGCAGAAGAAGAATGCATCAGAGTAATATTTTTAGCTGTTTACCAGGCACAGTTGAAAGTATAACTCGATGCCAAAAGTAAATTGAGCAATTGGCGTTACTCACCAAACTTCTTGACTTCATTTAAGCCACACCATGTAATTGAGGACAGTACATCAGTGCTGTGTGTGCGTATGCTGGATTGCTTAGCGTCATGCTGCTAACACAGCTAGCTGCTGCGTCCGATTGTGTTGGCAGCAGTGTAAAAAGTCTCACTTTCTGTTTTAGGGGATGAGAATAACTATTAGTTTCTTCTTTGACTCTTCCCTATTTGGTTTTACTCCTTTCCCCACCTGCTGCAGTTTAACAGAGCATGTGTGACTGTATACAAACATATACAAACAGTACGCTGTATTTTCCTATAATTCATGAATTTGGACACATGTAATCCTCCCTGCCACCACCTGTAATTTTAGAGGAGCAGGTGTTTGAAATAATACAGTGCGCTCTATATGCTGTGGTTTTTTGTCATCCTGTACAAATTAAGCACCATAAATAAACAAAATCAAAGGTAAGAAGAGAACTTACATAGAGAAAGGGAATTTTGGAATAAACTGGCCCTTTGTGTTAACAAGTCATGATGCTTAATTACAGGACTTACATCGATAGCCTGTAGGTTTAATAACATAAAGCGTAGTGTATGACAAGTGTTTATTGTATAGCCCACATGCAAAGTCTTGCATTTTGTGAGTTGACTAATGCTGCATCACACTGTTTTAGAATTGTATGATATATGGCTCTGGGTAATGCTCACAGTATTTTCTTGGTTGTTTTTTGCAACACTGAACATGTCTTTAATAGTACCTTCTGTGTTAAGAATCATCTGTATGGTTTTAATCCCAGACACAAAGGAATCAAAAGTTAATTTTGTGTTTGGATGATCATCTTACATTTGACATTTTGATGTAGAGTCTAGATAAGATGTATATAATTGTTTTGTTTATGAGAACACAGAAATGTGTATAACGGCTGCTATACCTAAGAGTCCATTTAGTCCAGTTCGCTCCTGCGGTGGTATGAGAAATACATAGAAATGTTGGTGTCTGGTGCGACTGCTTGTATAGACTGTGAGGAATCAAAGGTGTCTGAATATGAGAGTTTAATTTCAGAACTGGGCCATTTGATTCCATGGTGTTTGTGATCTGTTGGCAACAAGATTATGAGATGCATAGTCTGGGTGGGCTGAGGGTGAAGGCGTTGATCTTGGAAAGAGCGGGGAATCAAACAAACTTCCTTTCTTAGGTAGGCACATGGAAGAGAGCTTAATGTTGTTAGAGCACATTTTAATCACGCTGATGTGTGAATATTTAGAAGGCTGTTTTTGCTATCTTGATTACAGAAAACAGTAATTTACTCCAACTGTCAAGTCCGCAAGATATTGTGGTTAGTGCATTTCATGAGTTTAGTCCTTCTTATCACCTGATGATGATGTAGTAGCTCCTACTACTTGGCCTAGCTCTTACCCTGAGCACTCTTTCAGTGAAGTACCTACAGGGCTAACCATTCCAAGGGCCCTAGAGGCTTGCAAGCAAACACAGTGATTTCTGAAAATAGTTTATCTTAAAAAAAAAAAAAAAAAAAAAAAAACAGGCAAATCACTGGCATCAAGTTTTGAAGGTCCTACTCATTTTTTTATTCTGATGGTTTGCAGTCATGGAAACCCTTTGTCATCAGCTACATCGATGCTAGGGAGCTGAACTGGGCTTGTTTAGCTAGGAAAAGAGAAGGCTCTGGGGAGACATGAGTCAGCAGCGTGTGTGCTCTTGCATCCCAGAAATCCAACCATATCCTGTACTGCATCAAAAGAAATGTGGCCAGCAGGTGGAGGGTGGTCATCCTGCTCCTCTACTCTGCGCTGGTGAGACCTCACCAGGAGTACTGTGTCCAGATGTGGAGTCCTCAGTACAGGAGAGACACGGACCCATTGGAGTGCGTCCAGAGGAGGGCCACAAAAGTGATCTGAGCATTGGAATAGAAAAAAAATGTCCTCTAAGTGTCAGTAAAGACAGAGTAAAAAGTAGTAATGTTGATTTTATGCGATGCTCCATTATTTTGATTACTGTTTATATTAAAAGTACCCATTAATAAAAACATACTGCTTTTAATCACAGGATTAATTATTTAATTATTCTACATAATTTTGTTGTTGTTATTTCAGGAAACTCTGAGCTGAAAGATAAAGAGGACCAGTTTGGAAGAACTCCACTTATGTACTGTGTGTTGGCTGACAGGGTAGACTGTGCAGAGGCATTGCTGAAGGCTGGAGCAGATGTTAACAGAGCTGATCGTAGCCGAAGAACTGCTCTCCATCTTGCTGCACAGAAGGTAATTAAATAAGTGCTCTGCCATAATAGAAACTTATGGCATTCACAGCAAGTATAAAAGAGATTTTCTTATGTTGAATGAGTTTGTAGTATCTTTAGAAACTTTTGTTGTTATAGGGGTCAATAATATATATATATATGTGTGTGTGTGTATATATATACATAAATATATACAAATAATTGTATATGTGGCTGTCCAAAGAGGAAGTTCACCATGAGGACCGTGAGCCTCTAAGTGAGGGTGTGGGGAGTGGTTTCTGTCCCACTGTAATGGTGGGACAAGTCCGAGTCCTCCTCATGAAATTGAATGTGTGTAAGTCCATGGGGCCGGATGATATCCATCCTAGGGTTCTGTAAGAGATGGCTGATGTGGTTACCGAGCCGCTCTCCATCATATTTGAAAAATCATGACTGTCTGGTGAAGTCCCCGGTGACTAGGAAAAAGGGAAATATTACTCCCATTTTTAAGAAAGGGAGAAAGGAGGACCTGGGGGACTACAGGCCGTTGAGCCTCACCTCTGTGCCTGGGAAGATCATGGAGCAGATCCTCCTAGAAGCTATGTTAAGGCACGTATGAGATAGAGGTGATTCAAGACAGCCAGCATGGCTTCACAAAGGGCAGATCGTGCCTGACCAATTTGGTAGCCTTCTATGATGGAGTGACAGCTTCGGTGGACAGGGGAAGGGTGATGGATGTCATCTACCAGGACTTCCGCAAAGCCTTTGACATGGTCCCTCACCGCATCCTTCTCTCTAAATTGGAGAGGTGTGGATTTGAAGGATGGACTGTTTGATGGATTAGGAATTGGCTGGCCGGACACAGCCAAAGGGTTGTTATCAATGGCTCTGTGTCAGGGTGGAGGCTAGTCACAAGCAGTGTCCCTCAGGGGTCGGTCTTGGGACCAGTGCTCTTCAACATCTTCATCAATGACAGACAGTGGCATCTAGTGCACCCTCAGCAAGTTTGCAGATGACACCAACCTGAGCAGTGCAGCCGATACGTTGGAAGGAAGGGAAGCCATCCAGAGGGACCTGGACAGGCTGGAGAAGTGGGCCCATGAAAACTTAATGAGGTTCAATAAGGCCAAGTGCAGGGTGCTGCACTTGGGTTGGGGCAATCCCAGGTGCTTATACTAACTGGGGGAAGATCTCCTTGAGAGCAGCCCTGCAGAGAAGGACTTGGGGGTCCTGGTGGATGAGAAGCTGGACATGAGCCAGCAGTGTGTGCTTGCAGCCCAGAAGGCCAACTGTGTTCTGGGCTGCATTACAAAAGGGGTGGCCAGCAGGGAGAGGGAGGTGATTGTGCCCCTCTACTCAGCTCTTGTGAGGCCCCATCTGGAGTACTGCGTCCAGGCCTGGGGTCCCCAGTACAGGAAGGACGTGGAGCTCTTGGAGCGGGTCCAGAGGAGGGCCACTAAGATGATCAGAGGGCTGGAGCACCTCTCCTATGAGACAAGGTTGAGGCAACTGGGATTGTTTAGCTTGGAAAATCGGAGGCTCTGGGGAGACCTCATTGTGGCCTTCCAATACTTGAAGGGAGCATATAAACAGGAGGGGGAACAGCTGTTTACAAGGGTGGGTAGTGATAGGACAAGGGGAAATGGTTTTAAACTGAGACAGGGGAAGTTTAGGTCAGATATTAGGAGGAAGTTTTTCACCCAGAGGGTGGTGACTCACTGGAACAGGTTGTCCAAGGAGGTTGTGGATGCCCCATCCCTGGAGGCATTGAAGGCCAGGCTGGATGTGGCTCTGGGCAGCCTGGTCTGGTGGTTGGCGACCCTGCACATAGCAGGGGTGTTGAAACTCAATGATCCTTGTGGTCCTTTTCAACCCAGGCCATTCTGTGTTTCTATGATTCACTGCTCTTTTTAAGAACTCATACTCTCTAGAAAAAATGAGCCTTGTCTATTTTGGGGTATCTAGTTCTAAGATTGAATTTTGCATGCTCTGGTGTTTCTTAAGACATTACCATTTATTTTGGTGGATATAATGCCATATATTGTTAATTATCAATGCTGTATTTGAGAATACCAAGGTTGTGGAATACCAAATCAATGCCAAGAACAGGAAGGAAATGCATTTCTATTTGTCTTTCCTTCTACAGTTTCAGTCTGTAGTATTGGAATGACATTGTCTCAGCGCAGAAATTATTAATAATTAGTAATAACTATAGGTTCATAATCACCCCTGAGACGAGAGTAACAGCACTTTCAACAAGGCTAGGCAATGGGGAGGAGCTTTCTGTCTGGCTGTTCTGGTTCTCTTTGCATTTGCTTGTTCAAATTCTGAAAAGTGCAGTTTGTTGAAAAGGGTTTTCTTCATCTTTTATTTCTTCTTGCTTTGAGACTCCAAAACTTGCTTGGCCTATGGATAAGAAAAACAATGTCATTTTTACCATGTAGCACTTGTCTTCTGTTTGTAAGTAAAAGCTGCAGCTTCGATTCTCGTCCTGTGATAAAAATTCACTACAAATTTCTGGAAAAAAAGATATTACTTGAACTGATTCTTACATGTTTACTTTAGCCTCCTCCTTCCCTTCCTCTCTTTTCTCTCCCCACTTCCTATTAAAGGTTAGTTTTTTTCCTTTCCATGGAATTTATGTTTATTCATAGATTTTGTGTATGTTGAATGTAATCATGGGTGCTTACTAATACCTTCCCTCAACTTTTCCCTCCCTGGGAAGCAGAATTAATATCTCAAAAGCTTCCTATGAAGTCTCTCATTTTTCTTCTTTTTTTTTTTTTTGATTCCTTAATGAATAGGAAACTCATAGCAAATTTGTTAAGATCTCTGCAACGTAAGTATTTTAATGCTTTTTTCCCTTTCTTTAGAGCACCTCAAAATGCTTTTGAAACACGTTACTCATCAGGTGACAGCAAAGACCTCAAAGGAGAGCATTTGTTGCCAGGTCTTGATTATCCAGAGAAAAATTGTTCCATGAAACATGCTTTTTGCCATCTGTCTGTTAGAGAATCTTGCAGTACTACTTTCATTCAGTGTCATTTAAAACTACACCAGTATGAGCTGATTTCCTTTATTTTCTTTCCCATATCAAATTGTTTTGCAAAGGTGTTGGTAGAAATACCTAACTTAAGATGAAGCTATTTGTGTTTCTCTGTCTAGAGAATGATTAATAAAATCATTACCATTTCTTGTCTTTTAGTCTTTATAAAACAGTTTGCATGGTTTTAGTCCTGTTACAGCATAAAGCATCAGAAATACAGTATTTCCCTGAGTTCAGTCATAAATCATCAGTATTAAGTAAAATGAGTTAGGACAGTAATTGCCCTTCTTCTCTAAGATAGGTTTCTGATTGGATGAAGCTTTGGACATTAATAGACAGTATCAAAGATTTTGTGACTTACAGCCTATCAAAAATATTTCTGATAACATAGCTAGGCAGACCTACCTGTGCTATTCCATGTTCTTTTAGATCCAGAGGTTTTGACAGAAGTAAAAAGTGAAATCGATGCATTAACTTCAGCAAGTCTGTCTAATGTGGTTTTGGATCTAGGTCACCTTTACCAATTAATGAGGAAACTGAGATTTCTGAACTCACAGTCAGTATGTCACCCTTGTCTTGTCTTGCCCTGCTTTGTCCAAGTAACTTCCGTAGTTGGAACATACCTTCAAAGCAGTAGTTACCTTGGAAGATATACTGGGTTCTCAACAAAGGATCTGTGGAATCTCTCTATCATCTCAAACTTCATTGATGTTATTCTGGACTATTCACAAGAAGTGAAGGGTTTAGGATACTCCCTTAGGGGTCCATCTATCCACCTTCTTCTGGCAGCAGATTTAATTCGCACCTTATTTTGCTTGAAGTTCTTGAAGTTAATAAGATAGGGTCAGGAAATTCAACTGTTAATACTACTTGGAGTATCAGTGCTTTGGAAAACAACCGTGGTTATGCGTTGACTTGATAACCTTCACTGATTTGTAGTTTAATGATAATAATTATGTTCTTAATTATAAGTCTTCTGTGCTTTACATTACGTATCTATTATGAATTTTCTCTTTGTTAAAGATCTTTATAAGAGGAAATTAACGCAGCTGCAAGATGATGAGGTGAGAATAATCTCATGTAAATGTAGAGATGTGCATTGCAGACGTCTAAACCTGAGGTAGTTCCCTAAATCACTTCTAACTCGCTGAAGAGAATCAGGCATTTCCTTGGTGTAATTCATTTACCCTAAAGTATAGATGTACACCATAGGACACGTGTATTAGCTTAGTCATCCTTTTAGACAACTAACTAATGTAGCTTTTGGTGTTGTAGATGTCTTAATTGTGACAAATGAATCTCATGGAAGGCATACATTTTTAGCAAGTAATTTTCAAATCTGTGTTTATATGATGTTTCATAATGTCTTTATTTTGTCCATCAGCCTTCAGATGTAGCTGGATGGATGTTTCTATGCTTATAGGCAGAAGGCTTTGTAAATGAAGTTACCTGGCTGGTCTTCTGTGAGTTTTCTTCTGTTCTACTATACAAGGAAAAGGTTTTAGTTTCTCATATTAACATAGACAGGTGTCCCAAACAATTTTAAGACTCTACTTTCTTTAAAAAGTAAAAATAAAGAAGGGGAAGGGGGGGAGGTCCAGTCACTAACTTCAGAAAATTAAACAGCAACAAGAAAAGGAAATATACAAAGTATGGCAGCAGTGCGCTATGGAGATTGCTGAAGGAGTTTCAGATGACATCTGTGACTTCGTAAATATGTATGTAATTTAATGAGAATTGAAACAGCGACTAATTGCAACAGAAGTAAAATCAGTAATGTGATTTGCCAGTAATTTCACAGTGAGCAATTGTATTAATGTGTGGGTGTAGGTCTTTTTCTTTTATGAGATAAACTTGCTGTGGAGAAAGATGAGTATTGAGATTTGCAGTCTAATGAGATACTCATTTTCACTTGTGTTTTCTTCTAGTCTTAAACTGCATCTTACATAAATACCCACATGTGATATTTCTGAGCAGAAATGTTTCTACATATCCAAATTGCCTGTGATTTTTTTTTTTTAAATTTATCTTTTATTCAAAAAAAAAAAAAGGAAAGGAAAAGGAAAAACAAACAACAGGCCTGCTCACTTCTGATTTTCTCAGAGAGGAAGCTCACTTATTACCAGTCTATTTACTCTGGGGAAGTAACTATCTCTGTGAATTCCCTAAGCGCAGCATTTTGTGTTAACAAGGATAGAAGAAAAAATTCAATAGTTTTGTTGTTGGATGCTAATGGTATGCACTTAAAGTTATCTATCAGGTTGCTTAACTATCAGGAGATTGGTTTTGGGAGGATTCATATTGCCCTGGTGGGAAAATATGCCTTTTATTGTCTAAAAGCATTAAATATTCTATCAGTTAAATACGTTCTTTACTGACACAGCTAACTTGAGAAATAATTATGTCCAGGATGCAGTTAGGACTCATGTGTAAAGCGTATGTATGTTGTATATATGCTATGTGTATTTTAAGAATTTTTAATTTTAATTTTTCTTAAACTAGAAAAAATGGGTTGTTCCTCTTTGTTCATCAGTAACCATACAGGTAAAGAAGGAATGTTATTTCTCCTTTCTTCACCAAGGAAAAGATGTTTGTTTAAAAGCTCCTGAATAAAGCTTGGCTAGGAGCATGCTTACACCTTTTTTCCTCACTGCCTTTTTCAGAATGTGTTCCTTGGAGCTGTAATGTGCTCCTCTGTAGCATGTAGTATAGATCCTCTTAAATCATTCATAAGGCGTTATACGCACTGAATAAAAGAACACGTGCACTTCTAATATTCTTTCCCAGTCAGTATCATGAATATAAATACACAATCATGGTGCCTTTCAGAGATTATTGTGGTCAGTTCACGTTCTTTTTATCCTAGACAGGCAACTTTTTCTGAAATTCCCTCTTAAGTGAAGCCTCATAGTAAGTACATACTAATTCTCTGCATACAGCTTCATGATGTGTGAATGAGCTTTACAATCATTCTCTAATATTTTGATACAAACATGCAATTTGACTAAGTGTTAAAAGTCTGAACAGACTGCAGTATGAAACATGCATGTGGCTTACTAGCCAGAATAGGTGATTTCATTATTTTTTACCTGCAGGACTGTAGTTTCCTTTGTGTTTAAGTAAGCCACAGAAAATAACTGTGATATAAATGTTTTCTTTCCCAAACAAAGGATTCTTTTTTGTGACCGCAGCCTGAAGATGCCTAGGGATATAAGTGTTCCTTGTGTGTGTGACATTACAGATAAGCTGGTCTGGATACTGCTAATCAGCAAAGGGTTAGTCCTGCCCATCACCTTCCTCCCACCCACTTTTCACAACTGCAGAACTGCTCTCTGTTCAATGAGTCAACAGCAAATGAACTCTGTGAAACCATGATTCATTTTCTGCCTACTGAGTGCAAGTTCCCATGCTTCTATAAGCCATTCACTATTGGCTGTGCTGATGCTACTGTTGATTTGTGCTATAAGCCAGATAATTGAAATGATTAAAAATAACTACAGGAGAAGTTTAGGGAAAAACAAACCAACCTCTCATTTTGTTACAGAGGTCTGATTTACAGTATGACCCCCCAGGAAGTTGCTCTGTCATTGAGGAAGAAGAATAAATAGCCAGAGACAATGCGAGGCTGGAATTTACTAAATGACCCTTGACACCTTAAATTAAAAAAAAATGATGTTAAAACCTTATGGTAAGAATTTAGGAGCTTTCCATTTGAGCTGAAGGAGGACAAGGGAAGACTTGTGAAGTTTTTTGTATCCGATAAATAGAAGCTGTGGCTTTCTTTCAGTATCTTGTCTGTCTCCTTTAGTCTTCTTGAGACTTATTTTACCTCTGCATAAACATATATTGTTTTAAGGATCACTGAGCAAAATATTGATGTCTGAGATGGTCATCTTGAAATCAAAGTATTGGTCTTTTCTAAGGAAGATCAGCTTTCCACCATAGCATCTCTAATTGCACTGTTTCTCCACTGAAATATGCAAGGTAGCATCTTATGGAAACCAGTGTTAGGCAGGGAAGCTAATTTTGTTTGTAGCTAAGGAGAAAGTCATTTGTCTGAGAAGATTCTAGGAAGTCAAGCAACACTAGATATTAAGAGAATGGTCAGAAAACTGTCCTGTGCATGTTTTCAACTTCAGAAACTCTTAATCTTGATTCATTATTGTACCAAAGGTGTGAAGAGGGAAGGCTTTCCGAATCGCTTGCGGTAAACTCTACAGAGCAGTATAATCAAAACCAAACAACGCCCAGTTTCTTATGGATTCTTTAGCTTTCTATAAAAGCTTAATAACAGTTTTGATGGTGTGGAGACCTTGGTTTGGGTGTTACTTTGAGAGACTGGTACACAATTCTCATACATTCAGGC
Source organism: Gallus gallus (assembly GCF_016699485.2). Lineage (NCBI taxonomy): Eukaryota > Metazoa > Chordata > Aves > Galliformes > Phasianidae > Gallus > Gallus gallus. The sequence goes on along the minus strand of NC_052533.1, from coordinate 88,860,961 downwards.
AATACATTTTCAGCTTACACACTTTCTCGCGCCTTCATAACAACAGTACAAGGGCATACATGTTGATTACTCATTAGGTGCTAAGCCTCCAGTCATTTGGTATCTAGCAGTTAACCGTCTCTACTGTCAAACTGTGGGTTAAAGTCCAGCCAGTGCTCTTGTCTGCAGAAGTTAAAACTTCAGAAATACTGTTTTTACAAGTCTGATTTCACTCACACAGCAAATACTAAGACATCTGAATCTGCTTTCTCGCTGGTTTTATGTTAGTATAAAATCGCAGCTTGGGAAAAGGTTATGTGAAATCTGCATCCTAGATTAGGCTTTTTAGCTTCAAGATCTAGATTAGAATTTCAGGGTAGCTAAAGATCGGACACTGTTTCTATGCTGGCTGAACTGGTAAATATGTCGTGACTGTCTATAGACTGTGGCAGTAAAACTGACTTAAAAATTATTTTAGTAACTGCTGGTTGCTAAACTTACTGGTTCTAATAAAATATTTTTGAAAGTACTGCTTATAATTTGTGATTACCTCCCTGAATGTACCTGCTTTCCAGCAGTCATTTTACGCATCAGAGGAATTGCCACATGCCTGAATAACAGCAGCAAAAAAGTGGGGTCTGTCATTGACTTTAGATAGGTTTGTATAGCGAAAGAGAAGAAATAAAGCTGTCTGAGGCACTAAAATGTGTTATACGTCAACTATCTGATGGATTTGCTCAATAGTCTGCTATAGACAAGAATGTGTGTCTATCTGCTGCTATTTGTAATAGCAATATCCTAGTTTTCCTCATGTAGAATAGTAGCAGCAAAGCCTGAAGGTGAATGGGAAAGGTTTAAAGAGAGGATGTGCAGTAGGGGCACTTGTGGAGTGTTTAGTTAAATACTACATGGTAGAGTATATTTGTTGGAAAAGTGTAATGCTTTTCATTTAAATGCAGATGTGCACATTAAGATCTCCATTGCCTGGGGCACTTAGTATTTTTGAAAGCTGAAGTTTCAGACTGGTGGCCTTCACTGTAGCACCCCTATTTTGAAGGATTTTGTTCTAGTTGTAAGGGTTACAAACCTGATTTAAAAATAGAACAAAAAATAAGTGCATCTATGATCTTTGTGAAGGAGAAAAGATTAACTCTTGTGATACGTAAAGAATGTTCAGATATGATTCTCAGGGAGGCAAATGCTGTGGAACACCGTTTGAAGGTCATCGCGATATATGATTTCTGTTTCCTACCTATAATGATGGAAAAGATTCGTGCTTACCAAAACTAACAGTGATTAACAAAATATCATAAATAAGTCGTACAGAAGAGAACTCAGAAATACTCATAGAAGAGCCAACACACTGAGCAAATACATCCAATATGCATTTACAGATTTTGCTGGTATGGTTAGAAATCAAGAATATTAATTTTTCTTCATTACTTGGCACCAGGGATTTTACCCATCGTAGCTAAAGATTTAAAAATGAAAACAATGAGAGACTTGAAATGAAAAGACCGAGTGAGTATACTTCTGATGAGGTAGACAAAATCTAATTGGGAGAGTGGTATATATTCCTTTGCTCTGTAAACAAGTTGTGTGTTAGAAAGAGTCCGCTGAGTAGTGCAGCGCATGTAACCTGTGGTAAGTAGGAGGTTGCTAACATGGACAATAAGGGAATTTTTTGTGTTGGAAATCCAAAATAGCTCCTGAGAATACAGTGGACTCCCTGTCCATTGCCGGGGCCTGAGTTTTATTCAGTTGTCCTTCGTGTGGAGAGTTCAGCTGTATCTGCCACTAGAGGGCTCTTTCAGCACAGACAGTTTTGTGGCAATGGAATTTTATAAATTCAGAACTAACTCAGCTTTAGAAAAGAAAAGTAACCTGGAAGGGTTTTAAAAACTGAAAATAAAAATATATCTAAGAAATGTTTTACTAAGATGTTAGAAAATCCAAATAATTACCTTTTCAGGGATTTATTGTATTCAGAGTATGTTTTGGAGAAGCATAATAATTTAACTTTATTCCTGAAAATGGTATGGACAATTTCAAATTTGCAGTATTTTTACCAGTTGATGTGCATTTTATGAGACCCAATTTACCTCAATGTCCTTTACGTTCATTTTTTAGGGCAGCGTTCATGTTAAGGGTTCTGTTTGCCAACTGTTCATTTTAATATTTATATTTTATGATATTGCTTATATGATATTACTTATTACTTAATTATGATGATACATGTGAAATGCACATCTTCAAAGAGTTTAACCAGCCGTGTATGATTGCATCAATTCATAAACACACGTTCACCACCAAGAATATTTTATAAGCCTGAGAAGTTACAGTGGTCTGATGACAAAAAATACATTTATTTATTTATTAATACTGAATACATCTTTATAGTGTTTAGAGCTTAAAAAAGTAGTATTATGCTGCCCTTGTACTTAGTTTTCTAGGCATCTCAACAGTGTAAATGCTGCACAGCAACATTTTCTTCAGTTAAACTGTGAATTTTTCCAAATTAGAATAGCAGATACTCACGTCTTCTATCTGCTTAAACCAAAGAAGCTTTTATTTCTTTTAAATCTTAATGTCATTTTATTGAATGTTACTTTATTGTTAGTAAGTAACTTCAGAAGTGTAGAAGCAAATCGCTGGAAAACACATTCTTTTTGCCAGAGTTGATAGGCAAACTGATTAATTATAGTAGGACAGTGCTAATTGGTTTTTAACTGTTTCATGAACTTGTGTATTTTTACTCACATTATTCCTATAACTGCATGGTCTTAACAATGTTCCCAGGGTTGTGGGGGCTTGCAATTTTCTGTATATATATTTTTTCATGTTCTTTTTCCATCATTTGTTGTGTTAAATGGTTCAGGGGCTGTGCCTCTGATCACTGTTACTGCTTTTGGAGTTCGCCATGGAGCAGTGTGGCTTGTGAAAGCATATGTATGTTGTTCTAGAAACATACATTACTTTTCTTGAGTGTCAATTCAAAAAAATTTATAATGATGAATTAAAAACACGTATTTCTGGCTTATATAACCCGTCTGGAGAGTGAAATAAATAAATAAATAAAGGAAAATTGTGTAGATATCAGTTGAAATGGTAACTGTAACATCTCTGTCCTGTAGCTTGAGATTCCTTTTTTAATGATGCGAGTCCCTGTCTGCTAAGTATGTTTCCTACCTCAAGTTGGAGTTTCCAGGGTTAATTTTTGCAGAGTTTCTCTGTGAGTTTGTGAAGAGTTCCATACAAAGGGAATCAGTACAACCTAGTGGAGAGCAGAGTCATGAGCATTTGCATCTCTGGAATGTTTTTATTGACAAACGGTAGTCTGCTATTGACATTTGTGTCCCTTGATGATACTTCTATCCTAGCTTATCTTTGCTGGTCAAATGCCTTAATTGTTCTGGCCTTTAATTCAGTCAAAGTTGGAGCATGAGTGGAAGAGAAAAGGGAAGGAACAGGTCTAACAGAGCATCAAGCTTGAGCTGTGAAGCTGCTGGCAACGATCAACCTGTCATAATGTTATGATTTGTTCATTTTTATACCATTTATTAGCCTTTACTTGTTGTGCCATTTGGCCTCCAGGGCAGATAAAGTGCTGTCTAATTTGGTAGGTTTGCTTCTGTCAGAGTGGCCTCGACAGAGAAGGTGTTAGCTGTAGTGACAAATAATCAATAGCTGTCGTTGTCATGAGGAACGTGAGTAGTTGGGCCTTTCATCTGGAGGATTAGAGGTCTAATTGGATTGAGAATAGGGAGGGTGGGCTGTTGGGTAACCCTGTCAGCTATGTTAAGCTGTCAAATGTCAGCCTCGCTGAAAGGAAGAAGGGATGGTTAGCTTTCAGAAACAGGGAAGAAGACATATGAAAGCTTTTTAAAAAGTAATAGATAGAAAAGTAGAATAGGCTAATGTATGCTTTAACCCTCTCATGCTTAATTATATACCTCTCCAGTTAATGAGGATGCATAGCATATGCATTTTCTGTTTTTCATGCAGGCATGTGTAGAATCCGTGTGAGACAGATTTGGCAGCCTGGTACCAAGTCAGACTGGTTTTGTGTCTTTCGAAAAAGCAAGCTAACTACTCGGGTGGGAAATAGAAACACAAAAGAATATGACATAGGGAAGGGAAATAACCACCAGTGGGGGAAATCACTTAGCAGAAGTTAAGAAGAAACTATTAATCTTTTGGTGTAAAGATTTGGCAGCCCAATAGGACCTCTTTTTTTCTTTTTTTTTTCTTTTTTGAGATAAAAGCAGTTGTTTCAGTGCTGCTGTACATGGAATAAGGACTATTATCAAGTACTGCAGTGTACTGTCAATTGAATTTCATCTGTTGTTGCTTTTAGCCCTTGCTCTCTGCTTGCTTTTTTGGAGAAAGATCTGTGTTCTTCTGAAGAAGGTATATCCAATAAAAGCATGACCATGCCAGTAAAACAAATAATTTTTTCATCTTAATGTCTCAGAAGGTTTGCAGATCTACTATTTCCTTTACCAGAAAAAAATAATTGGGCTAGATTTTAAAAGAGGATTTTTTTAAAAATAAAATTACTAGAATAATGCTTGCTTTCTTCCTAATTTTGTTGTGTTGCTCTATTCAAATCAAGTCTTAACTGGAATGCTGGTATCTTTTTAATTTGTGTAACTCCTTCACTGGCTTTTCTGCAGTACTTGGCTAAAGTCACCCTCTATATAACAGCCATCTCTTTCAAGGAGCAAGCATCCTTAACTACTGATGACCTTAAAATAGTAAAGTTTTTATTCATTATAATGAAAACTGTGTTGTAATTCAGTATCTTACTTTCTAGAGCTTTATCCCATATTTGTTACTAAAATCCTTGCCTTTCTGAGTTTTTTTTTTTTTATGGATAAGTGTATTACCATGACAGTGATTTGCCGCTTCCCCATTGTATCCCCTTCTTTATCAAACTAGAACACCACCTTCAGTGTTGCTTTCTTTCTCTTCTCCTTCAGCGATGTCACTGCTATTTTCATTAACCTGATTGACTTACTTTCATTGTACAAATTCATCTCTCTCATTTTCTAGCACGATATAATTTCACCACTCTGCATCTCTGCTGTGTTTCTTGCACTGCTAATCTGACTTGCTTTGCCCTTATATCTACTTTTACCATCTTTCCCATGCTTGAAGTAAGCTTTCACAATCCAGTCTGCCTAAGAGGATGTTGTCAGGCCCCAAACATGTATTATCATACTAATGCTTCAGTTGAGCAGTCTTGATCTCAAGCATTTCAGATTTCATTTAAAAAATAATAAGAAAAGAAAAAGAATTTCCAACTAGGGTGATTTTCTGAAAGATTTTGAAGTCATGGATTAAGTACAAACCATGATGGTAGAACATAGAGAAGCTCTCCTTGTGTTAAAGCCCCAGCAAAAAGGAACTAATTCTATATAGCATATGGAATGATATCTTAAATATCTATACAGCCAGCTGGTAGAATTACTCTATTTTCATTTATTAAATTCACTTTCATACTTCTGTGGGTAGAATTTAGAAGAGCATCTGTGCTGACAGCTTCCACGTTATTATCTGATCTTTTCTAGCTCCACTTCCATAGCAATAATTTTTCAGGCTGATAGCAGTGAATTAATAAGACAATAAAGGGATTCTGTTGTATAAAAAAAAGACTCAGAGATTTTGTTGGGAAGGCAGACTGAAGCCGAACAGCTTCTAAACATGTTTTAGGACAGTTGGACCCATCAAAGCAAGTACTTTGTTCAGCCAGGAGCAGAGGTTGTTTTTGACAGAATGTTGTTCCATGTTGTTGGATATTTGGCTGCTTTAAGTTGACTTAATTATCTTGTTTTTCAAGTGCTAGCTTAGTTTTACATACTTTTACCAATGATAACTCTCTCTCTCATTTTATTTTCTTCAAGTAATAGGTGAAATTTTTTTCAGCATTTGAACTTGTAAATAATGATTGTGTCTTAAATATGTGCTTCTTACGAAACATGGTACTATATATGGTGGGTTGTGAGTTTATCTGAATAGATTTCATTCTGTTTCACTTACTATTGTTCCTTTAGCATGTGTAGCATTGTGGCATCCCTCAGTGCACAAGAGATCTGCCCAGCTCTTCTCCCAGGACATTGACGCTGCCAAGTCTCTGTCTTACAAAATAGATTTACAGGCAAAGGCATCTCCCCGTTTGACTGTCCTTTCCAAAACATCATTCTTGCATTAATTATCCCTCCCCAGCTGACCTCACGACTGATCTTTAATGGTTACAAGAAGAAATATTGTTGTTAGGACTGAGAAACCACTTACTTGTTTGTGTCCAGATTTGTCACTGACAAATTAAAGCCGGACTATGGCTAGTATTAGCTCATCAGTTTGGCTTAGATTCGTTTTCTGAGCTGTTTGGTGATTTCTTTCTGAATGAGGTGACTTTTGTCAGGCTTTCTGGAGTAAAAAGTGAAGGTGTTCATTTCCACTGATTATTAATTTTATTTTAAATTTAAATGAATCGGTTTTGTATGAAATATTTCCACATACATCTAGTACCAGGAACAGATCATTTTGAAACATGACACCTTGCTGCTGAATTCTCCAGGAATCTTCTATCAGGTGACTGACACATCCTTAATCTGATGCTCAGGCTTGTCAATTGAATCGATAGGATGCTGGATAGGTTGGCTTCACAATGAAAGGCTGTTGCGATAGAAGGTATTTGAAATATAAATTCAGATCTTATGGCCAGCCACAAACTCCAGGAGCACTTGTTTTTCATTTGTCTCTCTTTTTTTGTCTGTAAACAGTAGGTTAAATTGTTCATGAAAGAGAATTAGATGAATCACTCACAGGGCAAAATGGCACGTGTAAACCACGTAGGAAAATTCTGTACTTTCTCAAAAATCAATAGCATTTCTTAAAATATCAATTCAGTTTATCTGTTAAAATTTCTTTTTGGTTGCTTTGTAGATCTATTTCAAACACTTAGGTTTTTATTAATGAAGAACGTTACCCATTTTTATTAGAGGAATTATTCCTACTGAAATATTCAGTGTTCCGTATTAACAACTATATATGTAGTCTTCTGATAGGAATATTTAAATATAAATCTGTGTATGCATAGAACATGTTTTCTTTTTTCATGTTCCACAGCTATGGTGCAGATTTAGGAGCACTTGAAATAAAACCAAGCTTGACCTATTGTTTTATCTGCCTGCACTTTGAGCAGAGAGAAATAAATCCAGTACTTTTGTTGACGTTAAGATGAGGTCTGAATGGCTTACTAAGGCTTTGGTTTATTTCCCAGTACTGTAAGTAGATTTTGACTTCTTTTTTTAATCTCACACTTCCCCGTAGTATATCTAGAAGCTGTGAAATATTGGAATGTGTTTATTTATAACCTCAATAATTATTTAAACTAAGGGCTAAGCTTATGCTGTTAAAGGTTATTTACTGTATGAGTTTTCTACTTCTGTAATAATCCTGGAAATTTCACTGCATCTAGAGACCATTTCTTATAAAAGAGAATTTGGTATGGAGTTTTTTAATTATTTCACATAATGGCTTGTTAAAGAACTCAAGATATTTGATAGAGTTTTGTCCTCTTAAAGTATGTGCTAATACAGTTTTTTTTCTATAGGCATCTTTTGTCTTGCGAAAATGCTTTTGAACAACCATCCTAACTGGTCTTGCATCTCTAGATGAACTGGCAGTTTAGGAGACATTACCTAATGTACGTCTAAATAATCAGTAACAGACTTAAACATTTGCAAAACATCAGTAGCTATGCAAAATATACAGGTAATTACTGAAAATGGAAAGAACCTTACAAATTGGGACATCAGTCAAAACTCTACTAGGAGTGGAGACGAATGTGAATATAGGAAAATGCAGTTTTGAAAAGGAGGACTATGGAATCTCAGGGATGTATTAGCCTTTTAAAAACTACTCTTAGTTCAATGCAGTTTAACTTAAAGCCATTAAGGTGAAGAAAGTGAGTGTAACACATTTTCTAGTACTCCATTTCTGGGGAAGGAGATCAGTGCTTGCTAACAAATCTTTCAGTCACTGTGCAATTTTTTATTTTTTATATTTTGTAAACTTGTTCGTAGAGTATTCTCAAAGAAGTGGGCAGTGATGCTGTAAATATGGATGATGTGTGTCGGGTTTTCTCATAAATCCCCAGAGACCGTCTTTTGGGTATTTGTGCTGAGTGTCTTCAAAAGATTGCTGTAGGAAAACAAGTCAGTAACAGTAGAACTGAGATCAAATGGAAATTAGAATGATAATTGCATTTTCATACTTGAAGTATTTTTTAAATGAAAACGACTAATTTCTATAGGCAGACTATAAAATTCAAAAGCTGAAGAGCTGACAACGCTACACAGGAAAAGTAAGTGCAGGCCTTGGGTAAATGAGTTCAAGGACTGTAAGATGTAAGCACCTATTTTGTTTTAACTTATGCTGGGAAACGATTTTACCTTAGTTTTTACAACACTGGTCAGTTTTTGTCTCTATTGTATTCTTTGACTGTATGCCAGTTGATAGTTCTGTCCATTCCTATGGAAACCAAGATACTGAAGCCAATCTTGCAAGAGGCTTTAGGAAGAAGTGCTTGAAGTTCAGTCACTGCCTTGCTTTCAGTCAAAACGTTTGATACAACTGGTCTCAAGTCCTACTGATGTTGTTGGCAGATGTATCGCCTGCGATGCTTTGCCAGATGGATGGACATGATCAACTTGGAAAGTGGTAAATAAGGTTTTCAGCTATTCAGAGTGTTTTTGCTTGTGAAACTAGGATGCTGCTAACAAAGTTGCTAGAAGGTACTTTGTGAGATTAAACCCAGTGTCAAAATTGGTAATGTTTTTGCCATAGTTTACTTGAAATAATTATTTCACGTATGTAAATCTGCTGGTGGTTTGCGGCACAGAAGACATGGCAGCATCCTTGCCTTTCCAGACTTCCATACTTTAAATTTATAAAATCCTTTAAATTATTCAACCTCTCATTTGGTGCATTTTCAATAGGGATGTATTTTTGTACCTTGCATGTTTAAATGAAGAATGATTAGTCCAGATATTAAGAACTATTGCTGAAATAGGTAAAATGGCATAAGGCAACCATGATGCACAGAGAGCTAAAGCACTTCTGTGAAGAAATGCTAAGGGAGCTGGCCTTGTTCAGCCTGGGGAAGGCTCTGGGGAGGCCTTGTTGTGATCTTCCAGTACCTAAAGGAACCCACAAGAAATCTGAGGAGAGGCTCTTCATCAGAGCGTATAGTGGTAGGACAGTGGGTAATGGTTTTAAACTATAAGAGAAATGGATTCTCCATCCTTGAAGACGTTCACAGCCGGGTTGGATGGGCTTTGGGCAACCTGAACTAGAAGGAGGTGTCCCAGCTTAAGGTGGGAGGAGCTTTAATTACATATCATTTAAAAGTCCCTTCCAACTCAAACCAGTCTATGATTCTGTGTTCCTGATTCCTTCCTTATTCATAGTCTGCATATCAAAATCATATTTATTGTTGAAGACATGAAGCAAAAAAAAAAAAAAATAGGAGCTTGTCTGTGATTCTAATTTTGTGTATCTTGATACATAGCAATTAAAATTTATATTAAAATGTATTAGCATTTTAACATACTAAAAAAGCATAAACAGTTTAAGTATAAGCTATAAACTGAGCTTTTTTGCTCAGTTAGCAATACTATGTGTTGAACTTACATGGCAGCATAGTACGTCATAACTGGAGGGACAGCCTCCCACTTTGATGGTGACTTTACTCACTTAACTAGAAATTGAGATGCTAAGTAGCTATATTGATTGCACTCTTCCCCAGAACTGTTCAAAAATTAAAATGAGCAGTGGTATTCAAGTGTCAGAATGGTGCAGTCATATATACAGTGCTAATACTAGTAGGTTTTGTAACCAGACGTTCTTAATTCAGCTTCAGAGTACTAGAAATAAAGAAGTTTCACTATTTATTTCATACATTTTTTTATTTTTTAATTCAAAACACATTTTCTTAATTTTTAACTCTAAATAATTATTTGAAATTTAATTAACATTTTTTCTTGCCAGCCTATATTTTAATAACTTTTCTGAAGAATTCTTGTCAGATTTCTGGCAGTTAGCTGATAATATAAGCATATCAAAAGACATCTTTTGATATTTTAATTTCTTGTTCTTCTGGAACAATATTCTGTTTATATATATAGACGTATATGTATAACTAGAAATATGATAGTCACAGCTAAGAGCTCGGTTTCTTCCCTGAAAAGCTACTAAAACTGACAGGTGTTGATGACGGAAAGTCCATCATATGCTCCATGTCATTCGAAGTCATTCTGGGAACATACTTCTCAAAAGGATGCTGATAGATGAAACAACCTCAAAAGAGAGTGTTAACTAGCATCTGTATAGCCTCTTTTCTTTCCAAAGACATTAAGACTCTTGGGTTTTGAAAATCTGTGATGAAGTTGTCATGTGGAGTGAAGCATCCTCTCTTTTGCACTTATTTGCTGGAAAGAAAAGGCAAGTTTAAGCATGCGTGTTTGTATACGTAGTAAGATTATCGTCTTTGACCTACCTGGTCTTATAGAAAGCAGTTTCTACACTGTGAACATAAGCAAAATAACTTCAGTTGCCATTTTTGTTTTAAAGGAGGAAGCTCGTATCTTCATCCTTTTTTGGCATAGCAAGCAATTTAGGAGTTCAAGTTCTTTGACTCTCACTGCTTCTTGAAAGCATCTGATAGCGAAGAGCGTTTCTCATCTTCAGCTATAGGATCTGTGCTAGTCTGTTGGTAAAGCATGCAAAAGCGGTGCAAATTGGCTACTATATTCTGTTTAGATCTTAAGCTAAAATCTGGAAGGTTTTTGTGTTTTTCGTGGTTTGCCCCAGTGAGTGTCTGAGTGCACAATACAGTTCAGTATTTGTCACCATGTAGACATATGCTGATTTCAGAGACTTGCATGTCACTATTGAAATTACAGATAGCTTTGTGTTTGACATAACAAAGATTATTTCTTAACTCCATTACAAATCCTGATTACTTTTAAGGAGTCTTGGGTTTAAAAAGCTTAATATCTAGTCTGACATTTTATGATCTTAAAATATCAAATAATGTATTTGGGGCAGAAGTAATGGATTTGAGGCTTTTCTTTGGAAAGGCAGGTAAGTGGCCAGACGTGCTGAATTTCCATGTATGCTTCCAACTGTGGTTCTGTCCCAGGCTGGGTCTAAACCAAATAAACTGTGTATGTAAGTGAACATGTAGGCAATGAGCTGTGATGCAATTGTTTTCCTACTCTCAGGCTGTTGTTTTGCATTTAGTTATATTGTCTTAAGTATGATGTACTAGTTTAAAAAGGAAAATTAAAACACTAATAATATACTGTAAAAGTATAATCCCTAGCCGTACTATGACTAGTGCAGTATTAGAAAAGCAGATTTGTTATAAGTTTGCAATTAACTCAACAATAATAACTTAGTAGTGTTGTGGTTGTTTGTTACTGGAGAGAGTGAAAATAAGTGAATTATATTCCTCTGAAGAGGAGTTATTGATTATTAAATAGTTCCCCTTTTTATGAAAGAATATAGAGAAAATAGTAATAAAACATTTTACATAAGTGCTACGTAATAATGTATTTCTAAAATCAAAATGTAGTAAGCTAATACATTATTAAACTATGTATAATTATCAGATATCCTAAATTCCTTCTGTCACAGATGGTGAATTTGCTGTATCATTATTCCCTCTCTGCTCTCTTGGAATCCACTCCTTTTAAACAACCAGACCTTTGCTCTCCCTACTTTGTGGTGTCTTTTGTTTTTCCATTTGTTTGCAGTGTTCTGGGCACTGACTGTGTAGGCTTAGTTATGGCCATTCGTTGTGTCAGGAGCTGTTATCAATAGTTAATGGCTGATGTTGGTAAGTCTCATTTTAACAGTACAGAAACAGCAAGGGACAAAATGAAAAATACTTTTAATCAACTAAACATTCTTCAGGAATCATGAAAGTGCAGAATTTGGGTTTTGGAGTCCTTTGTTTGGAATACTGGCAAGTAATGTTTTATACAGAGAGAAAGTAACTGAGAAAAGTAGTTTATTTGACCTCGGTAACATGCAAGGATTTAAAGTAAGTTTCTAAGGGATAGATATGTAAATGTAAATAGAAAACAATGTAAGGTGTATGCTACTTTATTGAATGTTCTTCAAGACTAACCTGACATTTTGCTAACTGATTTTCTAGATGTAAATTCAACAGATAGCCTTTGTTAGGCCTGTACAAAAACGTTAAGTGTTGTACTAGGTGGAAAATTGCAGTTAAATGGAAAATTAGGACACTAATCATAAAGTATGGTAAATAATTTGATAATAAGCTGAAAGCAAGTACTGTTGAAATATGCGCTATGAGATAGGAAGGAATATATTAGAATTCCTCAACAGATGCACTTGAATCTAGAATTAGTCAATATTTTTAATTAAGAAACTTGGCATCACAAGTAGTACTTTTTTGAAGGACAAGATAAGGCATTATTATCAGTTGAAGACAGGATTGCGTGTTTAGAATACTAGGAGAGAATACTAAAATAGAAGAAATAGGAGAATACTAAAATAGGCTGAAAACGTGGTGGTCCGTAATGCAGTTTCACATGCACAGAAACAGAACAATGTATTCTGTACATTGGGAATATTTAATTTTGAAATGACTGCAAAAGGACGTCAGCGTGCTGATGGATTGATTGGTGAGGTGGATGTACTTTAGGGTTTGTCTGACAAGATACTTGCACTAGCAGTAGAGAAGTACTTCTGCCGTTCAGTAGGCTATGTAGTGGGACCTACGTAATCTCTTCTTACTTGTACTCAAAAAAAGTTCAAACCAGAATGAATGCAGAGAACTAGCAATATTTTGAGGGAAACATAGGGCTTAGCTTTTATTACTGAGATGAAAAGACTAACGCTTGTGTTTAGGTTTTAAAACCTATGCTATACTTTCATAGGTAGAAAGATTGAAAGGGGAGGGGAGAAGGGGAACTCTTAATTAAGATGAGACTGAGAAAAATTTGGATAAAGTGACATGTTAATTCCACTTAAATATCTAGGAATTTATTGAAAATAATTAGAAATCATACTCCATATGATGCTGGAGGATTGAATTCTGTAAGCTAGAGGCTCAGTTTAAACTTTCAGTTCCGATTTGTAGTTGTAGTGTTTCAGCTTTGCGGGAAGTATATGCCCTGACTGCATCTTCAGGGCTTATGACTGTATCAGTGGTGGAGAGCCTTAAAACCCACTTCCTTTATAAGGGGTAGTTGTGAATTGTTTTATATTCCTTTGATCTTTCTGATCCCACTACTAGCAAAGCAGTTTGCTGATTTTGAATTAGAACCACAGAAGTAACATTTTCACAGCTTAGGACATGGAGCTCTTGGAGCAGGTCCAGAGGAGAGCCACTAAGATGATCAGAGGGCTGGAGCACCTCTCTCATGAGACAAAGTTGAGGGAACTGGGCTTGTTTAGCTTGGAAAATCGAAGGCTCTGGGGAAACCTCATTGTGGCCTTCCAATACTTGAAGGGTGCGTATAAACAGGAAGGGAAGTGGCTGTTTACAAGGGTGGGTAGTGATAGGACAAGGGGGAATGGTTTTAAACTGAGACAGGGGAGGTTTAGGTTAGATATGAGGAGAAAGTTTTTCACCCAGAGGGTGGTGACGCACTGGAACAGGTTGCCCAAGGAGGTTGTGGATGCCCCATCCCTGGAGGCATTGAAGGCCAGGCTGGATGTGGCTCTGGGCAGCCTGGTCTGGTGGTTGGTGACCCTGCATATAGCAGGGGGGTTGAAACTCGATGATCATTGTGGTCCTTTTCAACCCAGGCCATTCTGTGATTCTACGTTAAGTATTTCAGATGGGTTAGAGTTATGTTTTTTGAAAATGTGGCCTCAACAATCAATAGGGAAATAAGCCACATTTTCTCCATATATTGGCCCTTTTTAGCCCACTAGTGACAAGGTGGTGGTAGCCTAACTGTGGGTGTGCTTTTGATACCTGGAAAGTTACATGTATTCCTCAGACTCTCTTCTTTTATAAAATGGTGATGTATATATTTTTTTTAATCCAGAGATGAAAATTGCAACTTGAGAATTATATCCACACTACAGAGTAGGAGGAGTGGTTAGTCAGAGCGTAGGCTGTGTAATTACCAGCTTAACTCACCAAGAAATTGTAGGCCGAGAAGGGAAGTACATTTTCGCAAAGCTTTGCTGCATTGTCAGTGTAGTGTCTCTAGAATCTAGGTTAAAGACTTTAAGACTTTAAGTTTGGGTGTCTCTGAAAGTTTGCTGCATAAAATACTCACTTTTATTCATCAATTTCCATTATATTCCCCTTCCCTTTAAAAAAAAAAAAAAATCCATTCACAACTCTGTATCTTTCCATTACTGTTTGATATCATAACATAGGGAACAAAAACATCTGCTACATTCTCTTTCATTTTTGAGTACTGAAATATTTTCACAGCTATATTTTTATGATAGTGTTTTATATGTTAGGTTGGTTGGCCTATTGTGCTACTGGAATGCCATGTATGAGAGATGGATAATGCTATTTAAACCTTCCCAATAGTAATATCAAAATAATGATCGTTCTAAGTGTTGCCATACTACTGAGCTGCTTTGAGCTATGTGCCAGAAGGAACCTGTGTTTGCCTATGTGTTTTGGGGGCTGAAACTTGGACCAGAAGGACCTCAGATGTTAGTGTGGCTTCATGATGTTGCTGGGATCCTTTTCTTTACCTATACCTGTGTGCCCACGTTGGGTTCAGCTGTGTGTAAGGTATGCCATCATCCAGTGCTCCTCTAGGAAAGAGGAGAACTGCAAATAAGTGTTGTGAAAGGTCATTGTCGTCACATTGTTGTCATCTCTGCTGATATTTTTTTTGTGTGTTTTTTTTTTTTAAATCATAAATTGTTTGGAAAAAACAGAATGTTTCATGTTTCAGAATGAGGGGATTTACTGCAGATTCATTTCCTAAGGAGGGGTATTTGTTGGTGGCTGAGCATGCAACAGAATAATGTAGTAGTAACTGGTAGAAAAATGGTATCAGCAAGGATAAAATAGAGTACAGGGAAATAAACTGGTAATGAAAATGTGTGTTTCCTTAGTTATAACTCTAATAATAAAAATATGTTCCCTTAGTTTTATGTATTCTTTTAACTTTCAGTCTTCTTAGCCACTCAATTCATTCTGAAAGCATGGTATATTTGTAAATCTTTCCATAGGTATCCATCAACAACAGAAAATCAAGTTTTTTTTTTTGTCTTTCACATGTATGCATGGCCATTGAGTAGGAAATAGTGAAAATAAAACAAATGTATTATCCTCTGTGATAAAGAATAGCAGCTATATTTCTTCCAAGTCTAATATTCTCTCAAGTTATTTAATGTTGCCTTTCCCCAGTATAATTGCCAACCACAGCATGATACACTGCATTTTTTGCTTGTTTTTTTCTTTTTTAATGAGTTTTGCAAATCCTTCTTATATTTACCTGTAAAATATGACGGTAATAATGGAAAGTTTTCTTGTCTCTAACTCATCCTGAAATTTATTATTAATTCATATTGTATGTGTTCTGCATGGATTAGTAGCTGTGCAAACGTTTTTCTGTTCTGCAATTGTATGTCAGTGCATGCCTTGGTGCATGTCTGTGTGTTAAAATGATAGAATGCTAACGTTATGCTTCCTGTGATATCCAGCAGGAAAAAAGAAAAGAATTAGTCACTCAGTACTTGCTGAACTTGCTGTGAATGCTGTTGACTGTCTCTGGCAACAAAAGTTTGCATTTGCACACAGGTTTGTAGTAAGATTTTGGCAGATGTAGGGCTTTTAGGGCTTTCACTGAAGAGCAGGGATCAATGACAACAAACTGTAGAAGCAGAAGAAGGTTATTTTGGCTGAGCACATTCATGATCTGTCTTCCCTGTTTTTTTATTTTGAAATAAAATAGCATAACAGGAATAAAATAGTCACATATATTTTAGGCATACTTGATCAAACCCACTCTGCTCACATAGAGCTCAACTCATCCATATTTGTTAGACAAAGACCAGAATGGTAACATATGTGAAATCTGCCCTTCCAGTCCTTATGGCTGCTATACCACATTCTGAAAAAGGAAACAGAAATGTTTGTTTGCCCTGGCACTGGATACTGTGGGCATCTCTGGGATTCTTTGGCCCATCTCTACCCTACCATTATGGTGACAAATTGATTCACAGTTGTGAGTGAGATACAGAAATATCCCCATTCCTTATAATTGCTTCCACTTGTCCATATAGCTTTTGTTGTTGTTGTTGTTCCCATTGTTTTGTTTTTTTTTTTTTCAAGGGCAACCTAAAGGGACTAAGTTAGCATACAGGATTTATGAAAGTATTACAAGAGACTGGAACATGTTAATTTGCGGGTTGTTCCATAAGCAGAAGAATCCAAAGACATGACTTCTCTTGGTCTGTGTGTCACCTTTCCTGTGTATGTTGTCTATTAAATGCTTGCTCAAATGCTGCAGCTTACCCCTGAGTGGGAGGAATTAGTACAATTTCACTCCCTTCCTGAACTTTCTCTTTTCATTGTATTTTTGGTTAATTGATATTTTAATTGTTAGTAAATGAAACTGACAAAACCTAGTATTTTGGGGAACACGGAGAGACAGTGCACTCCTTTCTCATTAGGTAGGTTGTAGAGGTGGGAGGAATGAGGATGTTTAGAATGATCACACAAGCTTTTCTAACTTCAAACATTTTGCTTTAATGAGTTACTAGTCCAGCTCTTTATTGCTGATCCTCAACTGAAACTTAACTGCTGAGAGTAGTTTCTTGTAGTGCTTGGTACTGAAGTGAAAGCATCAAAATATCTTATGGAGCATTTCAGTTATGTGGGAGATAATACTTCAAGTAAGGGACAGAAACAAATCAAGGCTCAGTTTGCAGCAACTCTTTAATGATTGCATGGTTGTATTTTTAATCTTTGAAAGGTTTTCTCAGTGACTTCAGAAACAGAAACAAATTGTTTTTTTGGAGGAGGAATCCACCCTGTTATTCGGCACGGGAGCATTTCTATGTTATTTCTTTTGAAAACGTAGGAAGTCCAGAGTGTTAAGTATTTGAAATGAGTGTTACAAGGCTACCTGTACCATCCATCCATCACGCACACGGTGGATCAAAACTCACAGATCTCTGTTTAAAATCCTTAAGAAACAATCTCTTTTTTTCCATGTACTTTTTACTCATTCAGATGAGCTCATTTTCTAAATCATTCCATGGTATTTTTCTTATTCTCATTTTGAATATCATAGCCTTTCTTATATTTAGTTTTATTCCTTATCTGATATCTGTCTGTCTTCTGAAACCATATCTGATGGTTTTATTTCAATTGTTACGTGGTGAGCCAGGTCTTACACTCCACTACCAGAAGATACGAACTGAATGTTTTGGTTTCTTAAAAATCTTTATTATGGGTTTCCAAATCTTAGATGTGTTGTTATTGTTGTTTAAAGTATTGTGATGCAACAGTAAATATATCAAAACAGTATCGTCATTTTGTTTTATGAACTGAAATTTCTCCTAATTTTCCTTACCCAGGGAAATTACCGCTTCATGAAACTTTTACTGGCTCGTAGAGGGAACTGGATGCAGAAGGATTTAGAGGGCATGACGCCGTTACATTTAACTACACGTCACAAAAGCCCCAAATGTTTAGCTTTGCTGCTAAAACACATGGCACCTGGAGAAGTGGATACCCAGGACAGAAACAAGGTAAAAATATTACTTATTTTAAGACAATGCCTGTAGCAGGTTTAGAAATTGAAGTGGCAAAAAACAGTTGTATGGGAAAAAATATTTCAGTAAATTAACAAAAATTTTCTGGTTGTTTGAATTAGCAACAATCAGGGGTATTATAGTGATCACCATTAACAGTATTAACATTTTCCTGATGATAATAATGTAAAATTTCATTGTACCTGGTTCACTGACATTCGTGTTCAGAGTACTTAGACTAATAGAGGAATGGAGACTTTTTAAGCATTCAGAAGAAAAGCTGTCTTTCTACAATTTGTAAGTGATCTTGAAACTCATGCAAAAAATCTTCCCATCAGGCACTGATCTACCAATGATTCAAATATCAGTGCTCCAATCAAGTACTTGTATCACTTCATGATTAACATACCAATTTGGCAAGACTGGCTTTAGTGAGCATCGTCATATCATCATTTGTATCTCATGTAGTGCGTTTTTATTGTATCAAAAGAAGACTGGGCTTTCTAGCGGTCTCACTGTGTGAACTCTGAAATCCTTATCTAATTCTGTCATCAGGGAAGCAGAATAAAACATCTGCAAGCTCCATTTTCAACAAATGAATCTCCCGTCTTCTCCAGACAATGGAGTTGAACCAGTCTGTGCCCTAGCAATCAGCTGTTTGCCTTCCAGGGTGTTCTAACATGTATCATGGAAACCCTGGCTGTAATTACAGCATTCACTCTGGAGAGGTCATGCTGATTCCTGACCACGTTAATTAATTAACAAAAGCATCTGGAAACCAGCCAAAACCTTTTAGGAACCTTGCCTTTTGTTCAACAGATTTCCAAAGCGGTATTAAAGCATTGCCAGATTTTCCACAAAACGTAAAGCACTTTTATTCCAGTTCCTGTCATGAGTAGTCAAAGTAGCAAGGATGGAATTCAGGCACTCTTGGGAACAGAGACCAACAGGTTCAACCCTGGTTGGCACATAGCTTATTTGTTTCCCTTACTGTAACTATGTGCATCAAGATTGTCAAATTTATTCCAGAAAATGTCAGAGAATAACTGTATTTTACATATATTTCTGTGTAGGTAATTGATTGAGAAGTAGATTGTGAGAAAAGCCAGTAATGGAAAGCTGCTTTGGTTTGTTAGTATTGATACCTTTTTATGACCATATGCATTTGTCAGCTTTAACTTCACTTAAGAAATGATGTATGTTAACTTCTTTCAAACTTCCACTGCTAGAAGTTTTAAAATTCATATTCTGACAGACTACAATGGATTGAACATGCTATGGTGCCAAGCTATATGTCGTTCTATGTGGTGTAAGTTTTCAGACTACTTCTTGCAGCCCCTCTAGTTATGTCTTAGAATGAGATCTTTTTCAGTGAGCAACTGAGTAAACAAAACATTTCAGTATCATACTATGTTATCATGGTACGAAACTAACAGCCGAAAGCAACAAACACAAAGAATAGGCTCCTTTTGCCTTCTTCCTTTACAGAGGTGTAAAGGGTAGGGTAGTAAATTCACACATTCTATCTTACTATTCAAGGATGCTAATATAGACACCAATGTCTTGCAGCAGTTATTTCTCTCCAATTTCAAATCAAAGTGCTATGTAATATTTTGCTGATGTGCGAGGGTAGGGAAAAGAGGGGGAAATAAAATCATTCTGCTTCTTATATGCCTGTAATATTTGGCAATTGGGAGGGATGTGTCTGATCAGTAGATTACATATTAATATACTAACATTTGCTTTTGTAACGATGAATGTTGATAGCACACGTGAAAAACACTGACTGTCAGGTATTAGCAATATGATCATGGATTTACTTTGGTGTTTTATTGGACTGCTGTTGGTCCATATACATTAGATTCAGTGGTATTCAACCTGTGGAATTCTCAGTGATAAAGGACAGTGTCAAAACCTTTGTTCAAAACAAATCTGTGTCCAGTGTCAATATTCTATGCCATCTTCCTCTAGCAGAAAATAATTTTTTTATATGCTTTTCCATTAATTTCTGTCATTCTGAGAGAGATCTAAATTGAAGAAAACCTAACTAATCACTGCAGTTCTGTGTAGTGCAGCTCTGGTATCGTGACCTGCTTCAAGTGATTATTCTAACCTTTATGTGATTGCTTAATACCAAGGTCCAGTATTTTCTCTAGGCCTGAAATTGCTACACCTGATGACATTACCCTATTGGCAGGCTAAGTGCCATGTGTAGTGCTCTCTTGCCATAGTCAAAGAATCCTCCTACAAAGCAATTAATCTTCTACCAGAAATGCTTACGTCTCAAGCATAAGAGCTCAGTGCGGTTATCATGTAAAATGGTGTGGCTTAGACTTAGGTCAAGCTTTAGTAGCAAAGATCTTTGAGTAGCTGCTCATCACTTAGATCACTTAGGTAAATAGGATTCTTGTTCTTTTTTTTTTTGTTGTTGTTGTTGTTATAAAAACGTGTGTTTCTGAGTTGTCATTCACCCTAGGTACTGATGTTCCATTTACTGTCGGTCCTGGGGCCCCCAGTACAGGAAGGACGTGAAGCTCTTGGAGTGGGTCCAGAGGAGGGCTACTAAGATGATCAGAGGGCTGGAGCACCTCTCCTATGAGGAAAGGTTGAGGTAACAGGGCTTGTTTAGCTTGGAGAAAAGAACGTTCTGGGGAGACCTCATTGTGGCCTTCCAGTACTTGAAGGGAGCATATAAACAGGAGGGGGAACAGCTGTTTACAAGGGTGGAGAGTAATAGGACAAGGGGGAACGGTTTTAAACTGAGACAAGGGAGGTTTAGGTTAGATATTAGGAGGAAGTTCTTCAGCCAGAGGGTGGTGACACACTGGAACAGGTTGTCCAAGGAGGTTGTGGATGCCCCATCCCTGGAGGCATTGAAGGCCAGGCTGGATGTGGCTCTGGGCAGCCTGGTCTGGTGGTTGGTGACCCTGCACATAGCAGGGGGGTTGAAACTCGATGATCCTTGTGGTCCTTTTCAACCCAGTCCATTCTATGATTCTATGATTGCTTGTTTACTGTTCTTCAAAGCTGATTTTACCTGGGTTTAATGCCTATTATCTGCATAGAATATCTTCTACCAGACACCACTATTGAGAGGCTGTTGCATACTTGAAAAATACAGGACTGTTATCTTTACATTAAGTTTTTTTTCAATTTAGCAACACCCGTACAAATCATTTAATAACCTTTCTTCTGTAGTTTCCAGTCAGCTTGGAATTCAGCTCAGCTCAGAATTCTAAGGTAACTGGGATGGGGCTGTGGCTTATTCACTTCATGCATGGGAACACAAAGAATTACAGGATTTACGTGGAGTGAACAGCATTGTTCCAAATATAGCCTTACATACCTGAAGCTCGTCCATGGCTGCCATGGATCTGCAACATTATCCACAACTGTAACTTTGGAACATACATTCATTGTACTGTGAATAGTTATGCTGGAGTAATAACTGTTGATCGTTGGTAAAACAAATCATCAGGCTACATAAACCATATTGTAATGACATTTTATTTGAGTTCTCCATAGGGCTTAAACTTATACTTACTGAAGGTATCAGTGGGAATGATATTCAGGCCATATATTGTGTGTAGTGTTCTGAGATTTTACCTGTATTATGCGCATATGGTGGTGTGTTACAATTCATGTTATGATATCAATGCAAATAATTCCTTTCTGCACTTTAAAATGTGAAATAAATGACTCAGCAAACTTCAGTAACTCAAACTTTGGAGTAGAAATGAGTTTGATAAAGGGAAGTATAAAGTTGTGCATCTGAGAAAGAGTAACTGCATGTACTGGTACATGCTGGGGGCCAACTGGCTGGAAAGCATCCTGGCAGAAAAGGGCCTAGGACATGGATGTCCTGCTTTTTGGCTTGCCTGGGCCACACTGAGTGAACAGGAATTGTCTTGAGCTGCAGATGCAAGATTTGCAGTGCAAGGTTACTCCAAAAGTAATGCCTCCTATTTATTCCCATGGAGACTACAACAGATACAGAGAGCACAATAACACTGCTAGAGCTAACACTATTTTGCAACATAGTCACCACCATTAGTTATGGATTTTTGCCAACATGAACAAGAGTCTGCATGCTGCACTCACAAATATCTGCACCAGTAGAGGTTACCCACTGTCACTGTTGCCACTGCTGAAATACACCACCCACCACCTCATTGTGCTCACATCCACTGTTTGGTTGCCATAAATGGCAACAGAGGGGCCAATGCTTGCTGAACATCTGTTGCACAGCAACAAAATGTAATGGAACGCTGGTGGGAAGGTTCCGCCTCTACAGCCATACCACCAACATTCACCTCTGACACTGTGCTTTAAAATAGCAGGCATTAGTTTTGGAGCAGCCCTCACGAAATACATAGTTCCTGTATATAAATAACAAAATTTATTTTAATCTTTAATGTTTTTTATTAAAAGAATAAAAAAGGGGCAACAAAAACACTGAACTAACAGGATATTTGATCTTGTTTTTGTGATGCTAACGTACCAAGCTGGTTCTGTGGCAGTGGCTGCAATTCTTAATGTATTCTCAAGGTGTTTGTCAGAGATTTTTTTATGAAATTTTACTCTTCCTATACTTTTCCTTGAAAACAGTTGTTCACAAATGTGTGTACTGCCAAAAAGAGATGTCGTGAACAAGGTGTGACTGTGAAGTGAGGAATGTTTTTCTCTGGTAAGATGGGGCTTATAAAAATAGAGACACAGTCAGGTTTTTGAGTTGAATGTCTAATTGCAGCTCTATACTGTGTCCAGTTCTGGCATTCCTGTTCAAAAAAGACAGGGATCTTCCAGAAGGAATCCGGCAGAGGGCCACAAAGATGATAAAGGCTCTGGAGCGTCTCCCGTACGAGGAAAGGCTGAGCAACCTGGATCTGTTCATCTGGGGAAAAGAAGACTGAGGGGGAGTCTGATTAATGTTTATAAGTATCTGAAGGGAGGTAGGAGGCAAATGGATGAGGCCAGGCTCTTCTAAGTGGTGTGTAGCATTAGGACAAGGAGTAATGGCCTAAAACTCAAATGTAAGAAGTTCTGTACAAACATGGAAGAACTTCTTTACGGTAAGGGTAACAGAGCACTGGAGCTGGTTGCCTAGAGAGGTCATGGAATCTCCTATGGAGAAGACCTATCTGGATGCCTATCCTTGCAATCTATTGCAGTTTACCTGCTTTAGCAGGGGGTTGGACTTGATGATCTTTCAAGGTTCCTTTCAACCCCTGCAATTCTGTGATTCTCAGGTAGTATATTTATGTCAACTGAAAATGGAATTGCAAATATACAAAAAAAAAAAGATGATGTTTTCAGCAATCCTGAAGCCTGTTCTCAAATTCTTTTATCAAAATGAATAGGCAGACTGTGTATTTTTGGCCGTTCATAGCACTGTGTTTAGCCAGTAGGTCAAAATGTACAGTTATTTGCTATAACTCTAGCAGGCACTGCATGACACCCTCCCTGTGCCCTGGCTGTAGCTCAGTGTTAATAGCTTGCCATCATTTGACTGCTGCTGAGCAATGGGTGTGCTCCTGGGGCCTGACCATGCTAGTTGGTGTGGCAGAGCCTCAGCTCGGGGCAGATGGCGTGGGGCAGGGCCTGTGTCACATTACCAGTTGGGCTGGGCCGCATGCGGGTGGTGGGTTGGGCATGCATGGCCTAGGAGTTCTGCTAGACATCAAGTTGACCATAAGCCAATAGTGCTACCTTGCAGCAAAGACGGGCAAGCATCATCCTTAGTTGCATTCAGTAGAGGAAGTGATTCTTCCCTTCTCGGCACTAGTGACACCACATATGGAATGCTGTGTCCAGTACAAGAAGGCCATAAGCTTACTGGAGCAAATCCAGTGAAGAGCTGCAGAAGTGACTGACAGGTTAGAGCACCTGACAGAAAGGAGAAGCTGAATGAGCTGGGACTGTTTAGCCTAAACAGCACAAGATTCAGGAGAGCTCTTATAAATACGCATAAATAGCTGGTGGGAGGAAGTAAAGAAAATGGAATGAGACCATGCCGAGTGGCAGCTATCAAACTGAGAGAGGCAATGCACACATTTGGATATTCAAAAAATACCAAAGTTGATATTTAAAAATGTGGTAAGACATGTTTTGTTGTGGGTTTTTTTTTCCATCATGAGGGAGGTCAAAGCTGGAGCAGGTTGTCCAGAGAGGTTGTGAAGATATTCAGAATCTGACTGGACAGTGTCCTGATGAAATTGTTCCATCTGGCCATACTTTGAGTAGGAGATTTGGGCTAGGTGATCTCTAGAGGTCCCTTCCAACCTCAAATATTTTTTTTACTCTGTGCAAATATAATTAAATCATATTTCAAGTTCTAACAAACTTTGATTTTCATCTTCTATTGATTCTTTACCATGTTAGTAAAACGTGATTATTGTGTTCCAGCAAACTGCGTTGCATTGGAGTGCCTACTACAATAACCCTGAGCACGTGAAACTTCTCATAAAACATGATTCAAATATTGGAATCCCGGATATTGAAGGAAAAATCCCACTTCACTGGGCAGCTAACAATAAGGATCCTAGTGCAATTCACACAGTGAAATGTATTCTGGTAAGAAAATCTATTATATACCATTTTGGTATTTCTTACTTTTCTGTGATATAAATATTTATTGTTTTCTTGAAATGTTTCTTTTGAGTCCGCTGAAAAATTAAATCATTTTCTAATACCTAGAAGTCAGTAAGAAATCATCTCAGATATTTTTGCTGTACTGAAGGATGTTTCTTCCATGTTCTGTAAGTGAATATCTTTGTTCTAAATCATGTGTTATCTATATTCTTCTAATCAGTTTGATACGTGTAACTATTCATTTTGAGAGTTTTTAAGTTCTCCTGCTTTAAAGGAACATATCACATTACCCATCTCAATTGCATGTGAATTCTCTGTTGTGTGTCTTGTCATCGTCATTTGAAAGTTTATTTTTTGTTAACTACTGTAATACCAAATTTTGTCTTTTGAGTTAGAATTCTAGGAAGTAGTTGATCAGTGATCAGTCAGCTGTTGGTCAGTTTATTTGAGAGACTTTCCAAATATTTTTCTGCTCTTATTAAATAATTCTTCCTTGATAGCATATTTTCTTTCTAGTTTCATTTGCTTAACTGACAGCTGTAATGAGTACATTGAAATAATGACCTTAGCTTGATTTCAACCTTGATTTTTTGTTCCATTTAAAGCTCTAAACTTCACTAACCTGAAAAGATACAGAAGTCTCAGTTTAATTTTCTCTCAATATAACAATCTCTCTACACCTCTGCCTTTCAGAGGTTTTTCAGAACGAGACACATTGGTTGTAAGCTCATTATGACTTCTGTGTCTGTCTGATTACATTGCAAGCTGAAGTTACCCATGGCATGTGAAAATATGTGGGTTCTTACCTAAATCACATTGATAATCTTTGCTGATATTCTTTACAATAACAATAGTTTTTGAAAAATTCCCAGTGTTTTATTAATGTGATTTCTGTATTACTTGTGTTTATTCAAAATATTTGTAATTTCACTCTAAATTGTTACAAACAAGATTAAACCAATTTTAATTTATATATCCCATCTTATTATTCTGCCACACTAGGAAAATAAATTTGCTGAAAAGTTGGTATGGATTGCTGGATTAAAATTTAGACTTTCAAACTTTACGTGGTCAAGAACATGGCTTGGTGGGCAATTGGACTAGGTAATCTTAGAGGTCTTTTCCAGACTTAATGATTCTATGATTCTAAACACAGATTGACCCCAGGCAATTATGTGAGGACCCAGGCCCACACGTAAACACCCACTTGCTACTCTCCTATATGGCAGGGAGGAAATAGGAGGAAGGTGCACTAGGAAAATTCAGAAATATTTGTCATTTTCTGAAGGTGTTTTCAGAGTCTCTCTTCAAGTAATCCAGAATCCTAACAGTGTCAAGGTTGTTTGGTGCTTTTTTTGTTTGGTTGGTTGGTTGGTTTGTTTGTTTTCTCCTCTGACAGCCAAAATGTCATATTCTTGTGTTCCTCTAGTCTTTTTCTATGCATTTTTGTATGAACCAAATTGTTCATATTCCACTGTTACAACTATGTGTGCTTATTGGTGGGCATAAGATATTACAAGTTTAAATGAAAGAGTAATTTAGCTCCCAGAATATGCTGTAAATTTGGTGATAAGGAAACGTTATTACTAGATAATCTATCTGATGATTGAATTTGTTTTTAACTATAAATACCTTTTCTTTTTGTGTGTGGGTGCTTCTGAATTTAACCCATTAGTACAGTCTTGTCATGTCTTAGAACTTAAGAGTTTTTCTGACCTATCTTTTTAGATACCTGCTTGACAGTGTTAAGACAACACAACTAAAGCAGAGCTTACAGTCTTGCCTTTCTTAGTTGCTTTTTATTGTATTACTCAGTTCCAGATCTATTGCCCAAGCGTTACCTTTGATTCTCTTAGTTCCCCAGGTGCTAACATCCAGGTTAACTCTGTAGACTTTGAAATTCTTTCTGCATGTTGTTTCTAACTCATGCATCCATACAGATAAAATTTTTATTGTCTCGTGTTTTAACTTACATAATGGCATTCCTAAATTCACCAGAAGAGTTTTGCAGTGACAGTAGTGCAAAAGATCTGTGTCTCTGACAAAGTCACTATTGCCCTTTTATTTTTAATTTTAATTTTATTTTTGGTCATATCCAGCACAAACTTTCAGTGCTTTCATGATAGAGCGCTATAAGCTACGTGCTCTTGCTCACATAGCGGTCAGATATTGATATCTACCACCACTTAATGTGCATTGACAGCATTTGTTGCTGTTGAACAAGTTAAGAAAAAAAACCACTGCTGTTGTTTCTGTCATGTTATCTTAAACACTGTGGAAGCATTCCACCGAAAATGATGTTTCTTTATCATCCTACTTAGAATTGTTCTATGCTTCTGTACAAAACCCTGACAAAAGTTAAGCTGCTGGTTTTATTGAGACCACAGTGTGTGATACTGAAAAAGACTGTCTTGGTTTTCTGTGCTCTGCCACCTGAATGTGTCCATTTGTCGTCTCCTGTTTTTACATCCCTAAAAGAAAGAATGGTCTTTCTACTTCATGTTCACACAGTACTTAGCCCACTGGGATTGTAAAAATAATAACAAAAAGAGCTCAACTCAGTGTGAAATAAGAGAGCTTGGCTTGAAGTGGTGGCAATTAAGCACAACTGGTTGCATCTAGTGTCAGAATCCATGAAATACAGTGAAAATGGAACCGATTACATTTTTAGAAATTAAACACGTAAAGTAGAGAGAAAGTCTAATCTGGAGGTCCTCTCATGGTCAACTTCCTTTTCCACCTTTCCAGATTCAGCAGTGCTTGGTTACATGAAAAACCTTGGGAAGATTTAAGGAGAAAAGAACAGGATATAGTTCCATTAATATGATGGAAGCAACTGCTTAGTACTCTGTCTCTGTTTTATATCTCTTCTCTTTGTTTATTCTTCATGGTAAGAGACGTGACATTTATTTATTCAACACTTTCCATTGTTGCCTGCAATTCCACTGTTCTAATTGCTACGGGAAAAAAAATGTGTAGCTTCTGTTTCTTCCGTGTACTGTGCTTAAAATATTAACGTAGTTCAGTTATAGCTAGTTTTACTGCAAAAGCACTTATAGTACAAAGAAATTATATTCTTGAATATAGGCAAGAGGTTTCCTACAAAATTTTTGTTCAAGTAGCCCAAAATTTGAAAACATGTGTACTTCTAAACTAGAATGTAAACAGTGACTCTATCATTAAAAGATTCTTTTTTGTTTTGAAAAAGTGATGCTATGGATCACTGGATATGTTCTGTAGGATGTCAGTCACTTTCAGCAAAGAGTTTTAGGATTCATTTATTTAGTATGGCCTTTTGCTTTGGAAGGTTCAAAAATTAGTTTTCTAGTTTATGTCAATAAATTGCAGGTAAAGAGAAGAATAATTCTTATTTTTTGCCCACTTTGTTGTCACAGATTTTCTTCTGGTGCAGGCTGGATCTAGGCATATCATTTGATTTTAGTGATTCTTAAAAGTGATTCTCAAATATCATTTCTGATTTTCCAGCAGTGGTTTCTATACTCCCTCTGCTGAGCAGTTCGAATAGACAGAAATGAAGCCTAGTGACAACTTGCTTCTGAGCACTACTAAAGCTGGGGAAGGGCATTCCACTGTAATGACTCAGAAAAATGCAATTGAATGCTTATTAGAATAAATGGTATTCATGCTTTGATTACTGTGGTTTTTACATGTAACAGCTTCGATTTTATTTTTAATTAGCGATTCATATTTATCAACTTCTGTGTTTTTAATAGATCGTCTGTTATTGTGCTAGCAGCTGGATATAGTAGTGAATGACAATATGTTTCAAGTAGATTAATTTTTTTGGTCTAGTAAACCATGGCTAATACTACTGATATAAAAAAAATGGCATCAGATATTTTAGGAGTGTAAGATGGAGAGCATAAATATCAGTTCAATACAATATAGAAAATATGTGATGTTTCACTTTAGAAAATTAAATATTAGGAAGTCTGAATTGACTTTTTCAAAAAACTGAGTAAGATGCAAAGAATCAGGGCATTGCAGATGAGGTTCCTTCTGCAGTAGCCAGATGGCACTTAAGAAATATGATTAAATTTATTTTTATCTATTAAATAGAAAATATAGGATGTACAGCCTTGTAGATTAATATTGTGGTAGAAATCATATCCTGACTTTCTGCTGCTTGATTTAATGTTCTCAATGTTAGTTGTTAGTTTTCTGTGTAATGCTTACTGCATTTCAAATAATGCAAATACAAGTAATTTTGCGATGTAGTTGTGTACCTCATAAAGTCTATAGGAAAAATTTCTATTATTTTAAAGAGAAAGAAATCAGGAACTTACTTTGTTTTGTTAACAAGCTGCTGATCACAGTCTCTCCCTCCTGTTTCATATATTACGGAATATAGTGTGGCACGTTATTTACAGGATGATCTTTTTTCTTGGTTGTCATGGTTCGAAAGCCATTCTACTGTTGGAAGTCATTATAGTTTAAAAATCTCAAGACTCTCTTCCTTTTTTGCACAAGATTTGCACATGACTTCAGTGAATTGTTTTGAATTGTTGGAAATAGAACAGCAGGCTTAGACCCTATAGTTTATTTAAGTTCTTATTTTGACATCTTTCTTCTGTTCTAGATGTTTGGTGTCCTGCATCTTGAATTTCTGTTATATGGCTTACTGCTTTCTCTTGAGCTACTGCTTTCTTTTCTGGAAGATAAAGTTTAGAGTTATTTGGTGGAGCTTTATCATATTCACCATTTGGAGATCTCTGCAGTGCTAAAATGATGATCATTTGAATCTGCTCTTTTGCCTGAGAAAGAAATTCATGAAGAGCAATCCGTTTAGAAAAAAAGTTGATGAAAGAGGATCATTGTAATATACATCTATATGCCATGGGGGCTTATGTGAAAGAAATTTAGCATAGTTTTTAATAAAGTGTGATGAAAATTGAATTGAAATCTATTAATCACTATGTTATATGTTCAAATGAATAATCATAGTACTTCTAAAGACTTTATGTTCAAATTAAGCTCTTTACAAGTCGATATGTTTGTTAGAAGTACTCTCTCTTATCCTGTCAGCTTGACATTTCTGGTGGAAATACTCTGATAGTCACGTGGTTTTAAAATGCTAGGAAAAGTAATATAATGAAAGCTATAAGACTAATTTATGCTATAAAGAGAGTGTCATTGGAGAAAAGTATGTTGAAATGTATGTTGTGTTCAATTTAGAAAATCAAGTAAAGAAGATGCAGTTATTTTCACAGGAGCCTGAAATAGTCTTTTAAGGATCTATGTAAAGAGTCACTTGCATTACAGATTGACAAAACCATAGTTTTTAAAGCTATATTGTACTGAACAAGAACAGTTTATCTCTGTGAGACTCTAGAAATATCTGTGAAGAGTGTACAGTTTTTCTTTGCCTTGAGTACTTTTTGAATTTTGTATTTTTATCTTTTCTTAAAGGAAGCTGCACCTACAGAATCTCTGCTTAACTGGCAAGACTATGAAGGACGAACTCCACTTCATTTTGCTGTTGCTGATGGGAATGTGGCAGTGGTTGATGTCCTGACCTCCTACGAAGGCTGCAATGTGACGTCGTATGACAACTTGTTTCGAACTCCTCTTCACTGGGCAGCCTTACTTGGTAAACTGGACAATGCCAAAGTCATGTAATTATTCATTGACTGTGGTATTTAATCTCTGTATCTATTTTTATTTAATTCCAGCATTGCATTATAATCTCTTAGAGCAATATTACTCAGTTTCTGCTAGACTAGTATTAGAATTTTGTGTATAGAGTGTTATTTCAGCCTTAGATTCTCCAAATCACTGTGAAATGCATTACCTCAGCAGACTATATATGCTCATGATGTAAGAGCAACTAGAGTACGTGAGATGTTCTTGCATGTAGCTTTGTTCATAGGTTTAAAAAAAGAAGTTTCTCTGGAAACCAGTACTGAAAAAAACCTGCTGCTCTAGAGCAGCAGTCTGCAAAATGGAATGCGTACGCAAGACAATGTATTGAAGTGCATGAAGAAAGTAACCAAACTTCTATTTCTTTTTCATCTTAAAAAAAGAAAGAACTTAAGCTTTACACTGTCTTCATGTCACGTACAAGACGGTTGTGTGCAGTTCAAAAGGTGACCTGAGGGAAGTGTTACTGCTCCACAATGCAGAGAGGCTGACTGTCATGTCCTTACTCATTCATTTGCTTTCAGCACATTGCGATATATTGTGGTTTCTGTGTACCCAGTGAAGCTGATTTACAAGTTATATTATCTAGTTTTTACTGTACAACCACACACAATCAGACAAGTGATTTAAAAAGATTCTTGCAAAGTAACTGCAGATCGAAGATAATGCTGATAATGTCAATATAAACAGACAACAAGAACATGGCAGAATTTACATATCTCCTAGTGCTAGTACTCTTTATCAGCCACGTTATAAGAAAAAACAACAATAATCATACATGATGATAAGTTGGCCACAAAACTTAGAAATAATAATTAAGACTTAATTATAATTAAGTAATTATAATTAAGTAAGACTTAATTGTAATTAAGACTTTAAATAAAATTATTTAAAGTATAGATTGACATCCATTATTGTTAACAACAATCCTCGCCCTGAATGCCTTGAGAAATTAGCTAATAGTCATAGGAAGCTATGGTGATTAACGAGACATTCAAAAGCTAAGCAGCAAGAACATGAAAGTAAACCTCTACGATTTTTTCAACAGTGCTTCAAGTCATACGATAATCCAGTGCTTTACAAAATTTCACTAAACTTAACAAGAAAAACACAAAGAATTAGGGAAACACTCATTCTGCCTGCTATGGTAAAAAATGGCTGAAAAAATGCTTGGAAAACAATATGGCATCAAACTGAAGTGCATTCCTTTGTCGGCAAATACTGTTATAGAAAACATTGCTGAGGATTTGAAGAAACTGATGTTAGAGCAAAGTACACAGTGTGGGAGGCTTGCAGTACAGTTGAATGAAATTACAGATGTTTCTAACTGTCTCAGCTTATGGTATTTGCTAGATTCTGATTCAGTAATGAAATTGACAGAGAACTACTGTTTTTGTGAGCCACTAGAGGAAAGATGTACTGGAAAAGATGTATTTTCAACAGTAAATGGTTTGATAAAAGCAGTGCTTATGGAAAAACTGTGTAATTACTTATAGTGTGGCTTCCATGGCAGGAATAAAAATAGATTTCAGGGTATAGTTGCACAGCTAGCATCACACATGAAATTCATTCACTGTATCGTTCATATACATGCTATAGTGGCGAAGAATTAGAAGTCTAAAATGCACGAAGTACTGCAGAGTGAATTGTCAATGCATTTAATTTTATAAAAACAAGACCTCTAAATAGTAGAATGCTCTAAAATACTTTCTGATAAGGTGGGAAATGGCCATGAAGTTTGTTTGGTTTTCACCTCGCAGAGTGCTTAAAATGCTTGTTGAACTATGGTTTGTCAATATGAATAACCCATTCCTTGAGCCTAATGACTTACCATTCTGACTTATCCTATCAGCCTCTTCTCCTTCAATGAGGTATTAAAAATCTTGAGTGGAAAAAAAAAATCAGTGGATAATCTCATCAGCTTCTGCAAAAATTCTAGGGTTAAAATTACAAGATCTGCTGATTCTTGCTGAGACTGCATGCTCGTTCCTGTTACTAACTCCTCCATTCTAGAGATTGTCTTTCTTTGCATTACAATTCAATTGTTCAAAGACAATTTTTTGTTGTACAGTATACAAAGAAATTGGAAGAGTGCAATTGAAGACCTCAGGAGAGAAAGTTAAATAGTTTATCTTTAAGCAGTCATAGTAAAGGGTGAAATATTGATGTTTCATATTATCGTAGAAAAAATCAAGTTGGAAGAGGTCTCAGAACATCAAATTCATCCTACTGCTTTAGGAATTGTCAACTATGAAGTCAGACCAGATTGCTCAGGACATTACATAGGACAAGTACTGAAAACTTTTGATGACAGAGATTGCAAGAGCCTCCTTGGGCAACCTGTTCCATTGCTTGACTGTCGTAAGGCGTAAAAAAACCTTCTTCTCTCAGCCTTTCTTCACATGGTGCTGTTCCAGCTCTTTTCCCATCTTGGTGGCCCTTTCATGAACTCACTCAACTTCAAAAGCATATTTCTTGTACTGGGAAGCTGAAAGATAGGCATAGTATTGTGATTATCTTTGTGGTCTTCCACTGGATCCAGGCCAATTTGTCAATGTCTTTCCTGTGTCAGCAGGTCAAAACTGCAAAATCTGTCAGATACAATCTTTCGAGTACTCAGTAGAGGGCAACAGTCAACTTCCCTCAGGATGCTATCTGTGCTCTTGTTAACACAGCCCAGTTGTGGTTGTCCTTACCAGTCATTTGGGCTGACTGCTGTTCAGCTTGTTCACCAGGACCCCCACATCCGTTTCCGCCAAGGTCCTTTTTATCTAGCTGCTCCCCAGACTTGTGTCACTGGCTGCATTGTTATATTCCTTCAACATTATGCTGCTGTTGTTATGAAAAACAGATGAAAAGATCAGGTTTGACTTCACAGGGAATCTTGCTCAATAGTGTCTTCTTTAAAAGACACTGGATGCAGTGACTTCCTTGAGAGAGTAAAGGAAGCATTACTGCAGAGGCAAAAAGTAATTGCAAATATTACCTCTAACTCTTCCTCAAAACATCCAGTTAGCTGGCCTGAGACTCAGCTATTCTGTAAATAACAACACTGCATATGTGAATTCTGTGCTCCTTGGTTATGCAGTTTACAAAACCATATGTTTGCAAAACAGCTAAAAAGACATAAATAATTACTAATGAAAATGAAGTGCATATAAAGACAGGCACAAAAATAATACCAGTTGAAAAATTGACTTCCGAGTTTCCATTCTCCTCAGTAGAAGAAGAAAAAAAATAGATTGTCTGCTTGATAAAAAGAAAGAATCCAAACACTCTCACTCATTTTAACAAACTTTTCCCCGTTACCCTTTGGGATGCAACAGACAAAGAATGTCGATAAAAGAATCAAATTGCTCACTGGAGCAAGTTACTGTGCAACTTCAGTGACAATATATACATAGTTTGATTATGGTTTTTGGTTTATTGTTTTTATTGCTTTTTTTTTTTTTTTTTAAAGGATGTTCTCAAATTTGCATTTGGATTCAAGTTGATAGATTGAATTTTCACAGGGAAATTGTGAAACATTGTAAGTGTCCTTGGATCGGTCTCCCAAAGAAACAATCATTATTACTCGTTTCTGTCCAAGAAGTGAAATTTATTGTGTTTTGAAATTGATTGCATTTGAGAGGTTTTGTCTGTTGGAAAAACAGATTGTCTAATCAATGTGGGATAAAGGGGTAGGATGTGCCAAGACCACCAGGGTACTTTGTGAACTTCATGAGGTCTCTAGGTGGCATATGTCTCTGGGGAATTTCTCACTGATAAATTTTGATTAATTTTTAGCCTTCTTTTTGAGGTGGATACAGAATGTCTAATACAGACCTCAAGGACTCTAGGATGTTATTAATTAATCTTAAGTAATAGGACTTTTTATATAGTGCAGGGACGCAGCCGCAACAACTGCTCTCTTAAAGGTGGTGGGTTGCTCATGACTGGTTCATGTGGCATTGTTGCTCATGTTACTTTTTATTTTGTCATGGTACGTGACAGTGTCAGCCAACTTACAGCTCTTCTAAATAAAAGTATTACAGAAATGATAGTTCTTGACTTCAAGAATTGAGTTATGATGTTTATCCATATTGTATGAATTTGTTTACTATTGCACCAGACACAATTATTTTTTTTTTTCAATTCCCTCAAGTCTTTCTTCTTACAGATAATTTAGGTAGACCTCCTGTACTGATCACAGAGTTCAGTTGCCCTTTTTCTATTTGTGTCCTAAAAGTTCAGACAACTTTTTTTCCTCATTCAGTAGTACTGTTGTGATTTTCCTGCTGAGAATGCATTCAGAACCAACTTCTTTCAGTGTTCCTGTTTCAGTTCAGTTCTTACAGCATTGAGATGGAAAGAACGTAACAGTATATTTCTTTTTAGTGTTTTTCTGGTAGGAAGGGACAATGTTTCCACTCTTGTCTTAATTACTCAGGGGAAGAACTTTTCTGTGCACCCTAACACTATTGATTCCACATCTCTTGGAAAAATATACGTTTCCAAATAGCTTTTCACCCTTTTTCACTGAGGTTGACCATTTTCTCTCATTTCTTCTACTTCTGTATGTATATAGTCTGAAAATGGTATTCCACAAAAGAAGGTTTACATATTAGATTTTCAAATGCTATATACTACATCTGTTACATAGCAGCTTTCTCTTATTGTCACTGTTCCCATTAAATAGCCTACTGCTAGTAGAAAGCTTTACCTTTTTCCTTCATTCTAATTTATGTCAATTGTGGAAAAGTAACAATCTTCAAAACAGACTGTTTTGCTCTCACTCTCACAAGACACTGGGAATCAGAGTATTTTTATGTGATTTATGCCTTATAGTATAATCTTTAAAATATTAAATTATTAGTTTATTCTCTGAATGGAATATATGACTAAAAGAACGCATAAGAAAGGATCTGTTGATTTAATGGATGTTGATGGATGTTAATATACTATATTGTCTTGGTTTTTTTCTGTCTGTGTAGTGGATGTAAAATTCACACATGCCCCCCAAATTTTTGCAGGTTTAATCTACGGACATTCAAATCTGTCTTAATGGAAGGAGTTATGTGTGTCAGTTTGTTTATTGCAGATATGGCAGCTAGCAGCAGTCTATGGCTACAGATTCTGCTATACACCTTCGCTTGAAATTTTGTTGGAATAAAACCTAAATTAGAAATCCCCAGTTAGATTATGGTCAAATAGTATCAGTCTTTACTGACTGTTCTACTTCTGACTGGCCTGTCATTCAGACACAGCATCTTAGCTGAGTGAGTTATCTGACCTTTCTCTGGGTTTATTCACCTCGTTCAGTGTAATCATAATATTACAGATTTCTGACAAGCTACTGCTGGTTTCTTTGTTTAAGAAAGTGTTCTAATGTTTTCCTTTAAAAGAAGAACAAAATATTTGTCACATGTTCCTATTCGTATGTCATTCTGATTTACAGATGCTCCTCAGAAATGAGGATACAAAATGTTGAACAATGTCAGTGCCATTGAGAAGAAGGTGCATGCCATGCTTAATAGTTCAAATATGTAGACATATGATTCTCCCTTATTTTTTAGACCATTGTAACTACAACACAAACATTGTTTATTGAAGTCTATTTATTTTCTACTTTTTAATAGAGAGGTGTTTAGGGTTTGATAAACTCGTGTTATTTTTGCATTTTCTCAGGTCATGCTCAGATTGTCCATCTCTTATTAGAAAGAAATAAGTTTGGAACTATCCCATCTGATAGCCAAGGTGCAACACCTCTGCATTATGCTGCACAGAGCAACTTTGCTGTAAGTATCACACACCCTAAATGGAAAGTAAATGTATTTTGCTGAAATATCTATGATGTAATAAAGTGAGTTGGTTTTTGAAGAGTCTCATAAACAGTGTCAGCACAAGTTTAACTTAGAGTTTTCCTAGTAATGTGCTATAAGTGTAGTTAATTTCTAATTGTTATATATAAATTTTAAAAATAAATTGCTTTACAAAGACATATTTTTGCATCAGAGCATGCAATAACCACTTATGGAATGGGAATGGCACCTACTATCTTACAGTACTTTTGCTTTTTAAGATTGTTCTTAGTAAAATCCAGCCATTCCAATTATAATAGAAATAGATTTTTGGTAGAAAATGTAATTTTTGTCCAGAGCCTAAGCCATTCTATGATTTGGTAGAGTTGAGTCAAAAAAAAACTAGGAGTTTTAACAATTTCTGGCTGTAGGTATTGTAAAGTAGTTCTCAACCACTGGAACTTAAGAAGACTTCTTTTATGCTGCTCTGTTTCTTGTAGAATTATGCTGTGCATGGTAAGACCTCCAGTCTGTTTTCTCTAGTTGTATTATTCACATTCTCCTGTTACAAAAAGGATTATCTGGTGCCTAATCAATGTACTTACGTAGGAATGCAGCTTATATTGTACCATTTTCTTAACAGGGCTACTAATTTGGATCTTTCTTGCCTTCTGTTAATTTTCAGAAAATTTCAGCATCTTGGAGAATCATTCCTTTTATGGGTACTACTGGGTACTACTTCAAAAGACAACTGACCAATGTTTATTGATAGCAGAGCTGTCAGGCCTCTGTTTCCTTGTGAAACTGGGGGAGCTTTTGGTTTTTTGTTTATTTTTGTTTGAAGATGGTCTTAGTAAAAACCTGCAGAGTTGTTTGTTTTAAATTCAGACTTTCATTGGAGCACATCTGTTGTGTGTAGCTGGTGCATTTTTGCAGTATGTTTTATTGATGCTGATTATTGTCCATTATTACAATGTGGTATGTACAATTTGTGTCAGACTCACATGCCTGAAATATTTATCTTGTGAAAGCCTTTCTTTCAAGTCTGAGTCAGACTCTCAAACTGGGAATGATCTGTGGGAAAGATAGCGATAATCCAGTGATTATCCCCTTATGCTTTTATCTTTTTTTCTTTTCTGTATTGGTACATTCTTTATGAAATAATTTTTCATACTGGCTTTCTTTATCTGGGCTTGATTTAGTTGTATGAAACATTTTCATTATGTTGCTCCCTTTTGATCCCATCAGCCAGCCAAACTATGACATCTTTAGGTTTTAGGGGGAGGCAAAGTAGGTGATGGAATCAGACATTCTTTTGTAATCTTGTATACTTACAATGAATTTACTGTTTTGCATCTTAGATGAAGAACAAAACAGGAGAGTCTCACTCCAAGTCTACAGGCCTCTTTGAGCTGATGACGTGATCACAGAACTGTTGCTTATGCATGCCTAAATTATGCCTGGAGCTTCTCTCTCTCTTTTTTTTTTTTTTTTTAAACCACTGGGTTTTTTTTCTGAGCACCAATATTTGCTGTATTTTTTCTATTAGATAAAATAGACTAGCTCCCACCACTGCTTTCCATATACAAAGTCAGTCAATTGAAGGGAGACTCGTCCATGTTTGTTTTGGCGATACCATCCATATGTTTATGTTTTCAGAGCCATATTATTGTTCTGTTCAGACTGCCCAAGTTTACAGAGACATGGTTTGTTTCTCAGTTAAAATGAGATGTTTCTTTGTCCACAAGAAGATGATTTGATCTCTTTTGTTTATTGTAAATATTTTGGTAGCTCTCACTTTTACTGAACTCAACATCTTGATCTTTGTTCGGTTTTTCCTCAGGTTATGTACACACTCTAATATGACCTCATTGTTTTTTTAGAGACCAAAGAGACTTAGCTGCTAGTTAATCTAGGTGAAGCATTTGTAGACTTACTTATTCCCACTTAAAAAAAGAAATCAACTGGTCAGTTGGGCATAAATGATTCTTGAGTAAGTCTTTATTGTAGACCAAGATTCTTATCCTACCAGAGCTCTTTTGAGATCACACGAGGGAAAGGTTGAAGTAGCACTAATGCTAAAACATAAAAAATAAAATGAAATAAAATAATAAAACTCACTTTTCAGTTTTTATTAGTTAGCTTATCTGTGACTATTAATAGATGCGTACCAGCTGTTACATATGCAACATTTGTGAGCCATTAGATAAGAAAACCCTTTCCCTGTTTTTTTCTTGCAGCAGTGATTTCCTCCTTCCCTTACTTGTACAGTGTGGCTTATTAAGAATTTATCAGAAGGTTAAGTGAGTGGACTTGTTTGCTGAGAGCTTAACACAAACATGACATTTGAAGAAATAATTCTTTAAATCAAGCTGTTTAATTTAAAGATTTTAGATGTGATACTTATAGTAGAAAGCGTAGACTCAAGTGTAAAGAATTTATTTATTTTTTTACTTACAGTGTTTCAGTAATTACTAACCTGATGATATATTTAAATATTAGGAAATGTATTTGTTTCTTTAATGTTTTGTTTTGTTTTGTTGGGCTCTTTTGAATGGTCAAGTTAGGCAAACTAAAATATTTACTTGTGTAGTCATATTCAGATTTAAATAACAAAAATGTAGCAAGGAAAGTATTTTGAAGAAAAAGTATTTTAGGATCATGGTGTTATTACAGTAATACCTTGATAAGCCAATAGTACTTTTCCCATTTCCCATTGCTTTCTTCACAGTGACCGCAGTGTCTTTCACTTCCTTATGATGAGCACATGATATTTGACACTAAAAAGAAGAGCAAGAGATGTATGATAGTAGTTGAGGATGTGGCTATGAATGCTGAAGAAGAAAAGGGCGTAGCAGAAAATACAGTCTTCCTGTTGAGCAGATACTCTATATAAAAAGGAAAAATGAAAGCTTTTATTTGTTTCGTGGACAGAGAAATGAGACAAAATAGTTTCATGTTGTCACAGGTTTCTTTTAGTATTAATTCCAATAGTATGTCTTTTCAGGAAACAGTTGAAGTATTTTTGAAACATCCTTCTGTAAAAGATGACTCAGATCTTGAGGGAAGAACGTCTTTCATGTGGGCAGCCGGGAAAGGCAGTGACAACGTCATAAGGACTATGCTGGATTTGAAACTGGATATTGATATCAATATGACAGACAAATATGCTGGGACAGGTAAGATACTTTTCAGTAAAGAGCCACTGAATGATTCCAGTTAGTGTCGTTTTCACCAAATAAAACATGCTGTTAGCTTCTGTATTAATCTTTTCGTAGAGATGTTGCAGTGATGGTATATTCCAAACAAGAAAAAAAATGTTTAACAGTTTTTCACTTTTCAGATAACACTTATGGCTTCTATTATAATGTGAATTATATAAAATGATAAATAAGTGCAATGTCAAAGTTTTGTGGTTCGGCATTTGAAAAAGAGCAGGTATGACTATCACTTGCAATTTGCAGTTTTCACTTCCTTTAGTTATAAGGGTCTTTACATTGTCAATTTCAGTTCCCATAAAATTCTGTTTATAAATGTAAGTTCTTTCCTTACAAATGAACACACCTCAGATTAGTCTTTTCACATTATGACAGTTTTGTAAGTTGTGAGTTAAAAGAAAAAAACACTGTGACAAACAATGTCTAAGATCTCAGTCTTTGATGACTATGAACTACATACTCTACCATTTTAGCGTTGTTTCATCTTTTATTAGTGCCACTTGTATTTGCTGCTTTGTGATAGGTCCCTTATGGATGCCTTTCAGTATTTCAGATCTTAAATACAGTAATGTTGTAGAAAGTGTGCAGACCTCCTTATAAAGGAGCTTGTTCTTTGCCAGCGGTATTTAGAGACTGTTTCTGAAATCATTCAGGTGTGGATTTCATGGTTGAATGATTCAGGTGGCTGTTATGTACCAGGGTTACACTTTTCATAGCAGTAACGCCTAATCACTTTCTAATCCTGATCTTGTTGTAGGACTTCAAGGCAGTTAATGGCTGTTCCATTTACTTGAAGCTGCCATTGTGTAGAGCACGCTAGCGGTCTTAAAGTTCAGAGCTGTGCCGTTCTTCACTTGCTATCAAGCAGTCTGAATTTTACCACTATGCAAATGTGTGCAGCAGGGTGAGCTTTATTATAGTGAGCTGTAAACTTCAAAGGAAGCCCACCAGTAAATCACTTTCTAATTGCAGACCTGATTTTTTTTCTGAAGATTCGTAATCCTTCCCAGGTTTTGGTGGGGGAAGAGTAGTATTGTATTCTAACAGGAAACCATGGAGTAATAGAAAATAGTGTACATGGCTGTGCCCAGGCTGCAGTTGCTGAGGAGAGTTCAAGTTTGTTTTTTGCTGACTTTTGTGCTGAAGTCAGTTAAGCTCAGTCATATTGTTGCACTAACGTAGCTTTTTGCATTTGCTTAAAAAGAGCAAGTTCTCCATTCAGCTCAAGACTCTGCTTATTGTGTAGGAGAATGACACCAAGGGAAAGGAATTTCCCTGTTCGCAGAGATCAGCGCTGCAGGAGCATTACAGGGGCAGCTTTATAGCTCTGCCGTCACTGCATACAATGGTGAGGGCTCTGTCTGTGGGACGAACAAAGGTCCCATTGTGAGCAGCTGGCCAGGGAATCTCTTCAGTCACCGTGACTCCATCACAGAAAATTTGGCTTACAAGAAAATACTGAGCACAAAGTGCGAAACAAGATGCCTGCGTCAGAATGAGTGATAGAGGGGAAGAAGCAGCCAAGCTGACACAGCAGCTCTTTTTCTCTTGCATTGTTATACACACCCCATGTGTCATCGGATTGAGTGGTTTACTGCCTTTGCTTTCATAAGAAATGCAGTACAAAAACCAGAACCTAAAGTTTACGGTGAGGTCAGAACATGAAAATTAGGCCCGTCCAAATACATAAAGCTGCAGGGATCTCGTTCTTGTCAAATTTCTACTTATAGCCTCCCTCTCGCATAGCTGGTGCAGATCTTGCTGCTTACAGATATTTTTCACAAGTGTGATAACTGTCCATATGGGAGTTTTTTTTTTTTCCCATGATATCTGCAACAGATGAATATTAGGATCATTGTAAAAGCAGGATTTCAATTCTTAAGGCAGCACTAGTCATATTGTCTCAGGCCGCAGCCCCGTTGCCTGTAGGAAGTTCCTCATTTGTCTCACAACTCCAGTCACTATTGTTGAGAATCAAACGTAGAAGGCTTCACTGTATGTATATACACTTCAAGTATGAACAACCTGCACCTTTTAGTAGCATCTGTGTGGCAGATTACACTGGGCCACTGTTTCATAAGCTGTAGGAAGTGGTGTCAGTGTAAGGCAACTACTGCAAGCCTGGCAGTTTGACACTGGATATCGTTCAAGAAGTAATTCCTTCTAGTATCTTCTAGTAAATCCTTTCTAGTGGCCTTTGTGGTATGTCTTTCTGTGCAGTGCCTCTGCTGGATCCTCACCGTGCCTCTCATAACTTGAAGCAAGTAGAGGGATGCTGGTACTTGGTACAGCCCCACATCTTGCTCTTTTGACCAGGTTGAATAATGACGGAATTGGAGTGTTTGTGAAATTTCATGGGAGAATAAGAATGCACTGCACAAAATCATACAATCATAGAATGGTTTGGGTTGGAAGGGATCTTTAAGATCATCTAGTTCCACCCCTCTGCTATGAAGTACAGTTATGAAATTGCACATTTTTGTGTTTTCATTCTCCATACTTTGTATGTGATCATCTCTGAAGTAGTTTAGAGGTAAGGAGGTGCGGCTCTGTGAACATAGATTATTTCATTCAATTGCTGACTGTGGGAAATAATCCAAAGCATTTTGAAATAAATTTGTAAGCAAAAGAAATGAGTCGTCAATTTGTCTGAAATCTCATTGCTGTATGTAGTTGGCCTTTCCTTCAGAAAGAACCCTGAGCTGGTTATACCGGCATTTCTGCATTCTCCTCAACCACAGGCTGCTGTGCCAGCAGTTACTATCGGTTAGTAACTTCAGTCCTAAGACACTGTGTCTTTACCTCTGTGGTCTTACTGTGCTAAAAAGAGCTCTGTGTTATTTGTTGATTTAAATTCAGTAAAGTTCTGCGTGCATTTATAGATGAGAAGACAAAAAGAAGAGTAGGAGTCTGCAAAGTCAACTTGCGCAGTTCATACACAATGGAACTTCATATGCTATCGGGGTGAGAGGAAATGTGGTATCTGTAAGTTCCTTCCAGTACTTAAAGGGATCCTATAAGCAGGAGAAAAATCAACTTTTTACATGAGTAGACAGTGATAGGACGAGGGCGAATGGTTTTAAACAGAAAGACAAGAGATGTAGATTAGATGTTCTGGAG
This sequence comes from Gallus gallus, assembly GCF_016699485.2. Taxonomy (NCBI): domain Eukaryota; kingdom Metazoa; phylum Chordata; class Aves; order Galliformes; family Phasianidae; genus Gallus; species Gallus gallus. Next base: position 88,818,819 of record NC_052533.1, on the reverse strand, counting down.
AGATGTTTTAAGTGAGAGAGTGCGGAGGCACTGGCATAGGCTGCCTGGAGAGGCTGCTGTCATTCCCCATTCCTGGAGGTGTTCAAGTCCAGATTGGATGGAGCCCTGGGCTGCCTCATCTGGTGCCTGATACAGTGGTTGGCAACCCTGCCTGTGACAGGGGGGTTGGAACTAGATGATCTTTGAGCTCCTTTCTAACCCAAGCTATTCTGTGATTCTGTGGTTTGTCCATCATTTTTTTCCTGAATGAGCAAGGAGTTGCAGGTATTACGTGGAGATGTAATGGCTTTTTGACATAGTTTTATGTAAAATTTTCACCAGGCAATTCTGGAAAATGAAAAAGAAGAGCTGGGAGAAACAGTTGGGTGGTTATCTGGAGTTAGTTTTAACTGAGACAGCTTTGCTTGTTTGAAAGAAAAAAAAATGGCATTTTCAAGAAAACGTTGAAGAAATAATGAAAGCTTTCTTTCTCTTGAAATGGGCAGCTTCATGTCCATTGGGGTAATACAATAAATGCCATGGAACAGAGGCAGAAGTAGTTCTTCCTGTGATCTCTTAATTTTTTAGGCAAAAGCTGGTAACCTTACAGAAATCACAAGTATAAGCCTGTCCTGCTGCTGATAAGGTTAAAATTCACATTTCTGCAGGTGAAAAACCTGTCTTAGAGCTAACGTTCTTTTCTGCTTACTGTGCTGTAATGCTTGTACCTATGGAAATGTGGTTCAAGATTGCCTATCACTCGCTGCAGTTCTTCAGCTGCTTGCTTTTTGAAGGCAGCTTTTTCTACCAAATCGATCAAAATTATCTTTTAATTGGATTGTTCTAATTGTGAACCTCCGGAGCTCACAGTATTGTGTTCTCTTTTTCCTACTGCTTTTTTTCTTTCAGCATTACATGCTGCTGCACTTTCTGGCCACGTCAGCACAGTGAAATTGCTGTTGGAATGCAATGCACAGGTGGATGCTTTGGATGTCATGAAACACACTCCACTTTTCCGAGCTTGTGAAATGGGACACAAAGAAGTGATACAAACACTCATTAAAGGTCAGCTGTTAAAAAATTTACAAAACTGTTCAGGTTTCTGATGTTCCTTTATGTAGAGCTGTGAAATTAATAGCATTGCTGAGCAAGAAGGGGAGAGGAAAATTACTCCTCTAAAAAAATATTGTCTGTAAGTACCCTCTGTGGAACAGCATTAGAAAATAACAAGAGGTTTTTCAGAGCACTGAGCAAAAGACTGGCAGAGTTAAATCTAAACTTTCGAAACAGGGATGGTTCTTTGCACTGTTCTTTTCTGTCCAAGCCTGTTCAAGTACGTTCTAATCTCTCCAACTGCCTCATCCCCCAGCAAGCCATTGCTTTGGGGGGTTTTTCTTCTTTCTTTTTGTTCTGTTCTCAATGAATGAGATCAAATTAAGCTTTCTTCTGAGACAAAGCATTTGTAGTCATCTTTGGAAATTTTTTGGCTATTTAAATTCATGTTCATCTTTAAGTAGGGTAGTTATCAAAATCCAAAATCATTAATATTTTCCCATAGTTGGTTGTTAGAAATAGTATTGTATTTGTAAATAGAAATGAGAGTATGTACAGAGTTCTGAATAATTGTAGAAGCTCTGCTAAATTGCAAGACACTTGGTGAAGTAACTAGTGGTATCTTAGGTGCAAAATTCTTTCATTTTAATAATACAGAAAAGTTCTGCATGGTCTGGAAGCAGTCTCTCCTACTTGAGATATTTACCCATTTATTGTCTGGTGAAGTATCCAGACTAACAAATGACACATTTTCTGTCCAATAACCTTTCTTAGTGAAGGTTGCTTCCCTCTGTTATTTGCTGGACAAATCTTAATGCTCTGCTAAGCTCTTACTCTAACCCCTGTGGTATATAGGTTTTATGGATACAGTAAGCTGGGGTGATCGGAATCTGAGTTACAATCGATTAAATATTTTATGATATAAACAGCCATTCCTGATGGTTAATTTGAATTTAAGTATTTGCGGAGGTTTGTTTTTGTGATGAGTTTTTGCATCGTATGTTATCACAAAGAAATTATCTGCATAAAAGAGCTTCAGCATGCTTGGAATAAAAACAATAGAAAAAAACTTTCTTCAGAAATGGGAATATTTGATCTTGTCTGTTCTAGAGGTTTGAAAAGAGGTTACGTCTGAAGTCTGATTTTCAAAAGTGATTTTGTCATTAAGGAATTTTCACTTAAAATTAATGGGCCTGAAACAAATAAACATCTAGATTTTTCAAGGCTATTTGACAGACGTGAAGTTTCCAAAGTATCTGAGAGGACGTTTAGGATTTTCTAAAGTTGTTAGATAGCTGACCCTGACTGAAATTATTTCATTGACATTTCAACTTGATTTAGGTAATAACATGGATGTTGCACTCTGAAGTACTTCTCTGAATTGTCAGTTTGCCAAAGAAGTTATAGTTGAACATAAACCTATTCTTTGCTTTCTCTTAATTCAAAAATGTATTTGTTATTATAGGAGGAGCAAGAGTAGATTTGGTTGATCAAGATGGCCATTCACCCCTTCACTGGGCAGCCCTGGGAGGAAATGCTGATGTGTGCCAAATCCTGATAGAAAATAAAATCAACCCTAACGTGCAGGATTACGCAGGTAGAACACCTCTGCAGTGTGCTGCGTATGGAGGTTACATCAACTGCATGGTAGTATTACTGGAAAACAATGCAGATCCAAATATTCAGGATAAGGAGGTATGTTGTCCTTCACTGGGCAATTTCATTAAGTTTAAAATAACTGTAAACATAAAGGTCATCCTGTTTTCTGGGACACTGAAACATCTTTTCTGCTGTTGATCGTGAAAGGAAGTGCATCCTGGCATAATTTTCCCTGTCTTCACTTCTAAACTCTTGAATGAAAAAATAATGGTGTAATATTCAGCATGAAATGAGGACTCATTGTTTTCCTTTACCATTTTTGTCTTTGCCTTATCAAAGTGTGATCTTACAAGGAGTCATTTTAAGCATCTCATTTTTTAACTTGTATGGTTCTTTATTAACAATTGATATGGGAATGTGATTTTATAGTTTATAGTGCGTTTCTTCAGCATGTGTTAGATAGAACAAGTGAGATATTGCAAGTGAGACTGCAGAAGAACTTCTTCAATTATTTATCTGTATATAGCTCTTCTTGAAAAAAGGAACACTGGTTTGTTTAAATGTTCTTTTGTGTCATTTTTCAAACAATAAGTGAAATTAGGAGCCAGAATAATTGTGCAACATATAACAGATTTCTTTGTTATTTGACATAATTTCTCTGAAGTCAGTAGAACTTCATGAGTCAAAATAATTTCACACAAATTGTTAAATTTTTTTCTAGCTATTCATAGTAGGGCATGAATAATTCTAGGTAATGGAAAAGTGTTATTTATTATGGGTTCTCCAGAGTATACTGTGAACATTTTCTAAACCTGCTACCAGCTTCGTATGGCATCAGCTTGAATATAGGTGACATCAGCTTCAGGCCTCCTTATTTCACACAGAGATACTGCAGCATAATCTTCAGCACTTGGAGTTCAAGGTGCAGCTTGTTAGCACCGAACTCAGAACTTCTTTGTGTTTTTATGCAGTACACAGTTTTCTGTTTGTTAAATTGGGAGTTTGAAAAAGCAAGATGCAGATATAGGAGGCAGAGGAGTGAAGTGGAATACCTGTGTTTTGTTGATATTAACAGACCTTTAAGTATTCACAGTGCAGATACCAGCCAGGAGCTGGCTGTACAGAGTTTGGCCAGTGTACTGAGTATTGTGAGCTGGATTTCTGCTTCATGTGAGTGAAATGAGACTTCTGAAATCAAGTTCCTTTTGGAAGGACTGCTGGAGTCATTCTGCGTTTGTCTGAGCTGCTAAGCTTTCCTCAAACTTCATCAGAGGTTGATCTCCTTGATTATTCTCTGTCTTGTTGCAGTAGTTTGGATCAGCCTAGAAAACAGTGTGAGTGACAAAAGTTGTTAAGGTCTTCTTCAGAGCAAGGGCAGCATGGCTGCACGGAAATCCACTCTAGAACTAGTTTCCTAATGCTATTTTTCAGCCACTTCAGATGGAAAAGCACTAGTGTTGTAATGTAGTTTAAAAAGAAAAAGATATCTGATTTCATTTTTAAGTGATGTACTCTTTCATTTTAACAAGGGAGTTGTTTTAGAAGAATCAGTTTGTCCTTTGTGTCCAGAAAAGCATCAAGTTGCAATATGATTTGCAACTGTTATTCTGGTGTTATAGAGATTGGGAATAGTATCATTACTTCTTTTTTTCTATCTATTGTCTACAGGGAAGAACTGCTTTACACTGGCTCTGTAACAATGGCTACCTTGATGCTATAAAGTTACTGCTTGGTTTTGATGCTTTCCCTAATCATATGGAGAACAGCGAGGAAAGGTATTGGTCTGAATGAGTCATTTTCTAATTTAGCAAAAATGCTACCTATTGATTTAAGTGTTTATTGTTCAGTTATTCTCACAGTATCATAATTGTCCTAGTATGTAAAAGGAATGCTTTATAGCTTCAATGTAAGGAGCTTTTATAACGTGAAAAATCTCTTGTTTAAGTATGACATTGCAAGTTTAAACTTCAGCTGTTTATACTTTTGAACCTTGAGCTCATGGACGTTTCTGCAAGTATTTACTCATTCTACTCTCATTTCATATATTAAGCATCTTTTTCATTTAGATGAAGTTGACAGTGGATATGTACGATGAAAAGATGAAACTTTCAGAGTAGACTGGAGTTTCTCTTTTCTTGTTGGTAGGAATACAGTGAGAAGAAAGAAAATGGAAGGAATGCATTGTTACATTTTAAAATAGTGATTACAAATTACTGGTGATTAACTGTATTCTAAAAGCCCGGGTGGGTGGGTTTTTTGGGGGGGTTGGGTTTTTTTTGTATCTTATGATCATAAAGAGACAGTAAATTTGCACCTCTTTTCTTTGTGATTCATTGACACATAAATAATAGTTTCTTTTAAAGTGATTTGAGTTGCAGAGTTCACATGAGTCACCTGACCATGAAGATAATTAGTGTTAGCAGAAATTTATGTCTTTTTAGAGCAGATGACCTTGTTCTATTGATAAATAAAATTATGATCAGTATGTCATGTAAATTTGAATATTTCTCAATTTTAAATAATTCAAATACATTTAAGGCCCATATTTTAGAGCTAAATTGGAGATTTCCTTCCTTACCCCAGTTAATTGCTTTTTCCCCCATCATTTCTCTTTTGTTCTCTACACCAGCTACTCAGATCTCTCGCTTTTGTATTTATTCTCATTTTTAGTGAGAAACAAATGAAAGCATTAAGTCGTTCCTAAGTAGTGTCAATACTCTCTCTATAAATTTTTGATAGAAAATTAAGAAAACAGCTGTAGTTAAATTACTTTTAAGAAGTGAGATGAAAAGACAATGTTTTGCCGGAAAGGATGCCATTCTTTTCCTTAGGTTGTAGAAATGGACTAATGATACTCAACTGTTTGGAAAATACCTTAGCTGTGATGTTACTGTAGTCATTCAGTTACTATCTATTTTGTTTACCTTTTGACATTAATGTGTGTTCGTATATATAAGCCTAGATTACTTTGGATATAACAAGCAGCATTCGGAATGGGCACTCTTAAGCACTAGTCCATGTGCAGTAAAGAACAGATCAATATTTCTAGATGAATCAGTCTGTAAATGTGATTTTCCTAAAATATACATTTTATATGGAAAAATTGTGCAATTGCCTCTTAGTAGACATCTACAAAACCTTATTTTGTTGATAAAACCTTGTTTTATTGCTAAGACAGCAGAAGTTCAGAAAATAGAAGTGTCAAGTAACTGCTCTCAGAAGAGAGTGAAATGACCTTGTGGGTATGGTTCATCTCTAATTGGATGTAAATGCTTTTTTACTGAATTACAGTTTCACAAACTGGTATTTTTTTTTTTCTGATATATCTATATAAGGATGCTGCTCTTGTTCATGTTCTTGGAGTGCAATATGAGATATTAGTTCAAAATTCAAACCCAGCAGTTAAAGCTTTTGAAAAGATGGAGCTGGGATTGCATCTAGGATTTTAAGTTGCTTGCAGATGAGTGATCAGTTGTTGGTGTGAAGGGTGGCATTTTGCATTTAGTAATCCAGCTGTATGTCATGAGTGCATCAAATGATGCCACGTTAGCTGCTCCTTGACCACCTTCATACTTGCATTGGTTACGTGTAACAGCTGTTGGCTGGTGTCTTCTCTGTGTGTTTTGCTGTGTAGCCAGTTTGATTCAAAAGCTAACTGCTTTAGAGATAACGAGTGGAAAAGTAAATAGTTAACAGGCTTTGAACTGACACAAAGCAATGGGTGGTTGTGGTAATAGACATAAGCAGCCTTGAATGGGTAGTGTCTGGTTATACAAACCCCCTATTTGGATTTGAGTCATTTTATTTTATTTTATTTTATTTTACTTCCTAAGGTAGCTTGAGTGGGGTCAGATAATCCATGTTTAAGAACATGGGTCTGCATGACTGTGATCTGTAATACAATACATCGTTTTGGTACGTGCATATTAGCAGCATTAAGTTTGCTTCAGTATCTTCTGTACATGTTAGCTAAAATATTCAAAACTAGCTGTACTTTAAAAATGTCACTTTCTGAAATGAGGTCCCTTCTGAAGTACCCATTCTTGGGTTATCAAAAATCTGTAGCTACTTAAATGCTATCAACACACCTTGACATACAAATTTTCGTGTTATGTCATTGTCTTTATTCCTGCAGACACTTCGGTTCAGATACTGTTAATCCTTCCATCAAATCATTGCTGTGTGGCAAGTCCAATTGTGCTCTTTCTGTCTGTTTTTCTTTGCTTACCAGCATTGTGTCCTAGCAAGTTACCATCAAGAAGAACCCTAATTTTCTCAGTCACATGCATTGAAACTTGCTGTTTGAAAGTCTTGCGTTATATGGTCTTGATTATGGTTTGTGACTGATAACTCTCCATCACTAAATGTCTTTGCCTGATGCTTCAGTGTTGGTGAGGGGGGCGGGCACCTTTTGCAGCTATTCAGACAATGGAAATTCAGGGAATTTTTATCTAAAAGTGCTTAGGCAGGTTTGACAGTATTTAAAAGCAAAGGCATTTAATATTTTTATCACGCATGTTGATTTGAAGGCCGGCTTGTCTTTCTAGTACTTTAAAAAAAAGGTGTTATCCATTAAAGTAGGTTTAATACTATTCCTTGGTCAGCTACATTGTCCTGAGTCATTGTTGTAGAAGCTAAGCCAGATCTGACAGTAAATTCTTAGAACTTAAATGGATATGAAAGTAACGCAAAGCATGTTTTATTTTGCTTTTTACTTAGATAATATTTCAACATAGGAACCTTAATAACTTCTTTGTTTGCTCAAAACAGTTAATAATAATAATAATGTGGATAGGACTTTAGACTACTGCACTTAGTATTGTTTGACCCCCTCTAAGTTAGGCAATTAAAATAAGCCTTAAACATGATAATGGTATACACCATGAGCAAGACAAGAAAATAATGTTTAAATTAACAACAGTGATCGTCTGAAAACAGTGTTTAAGCTATTTTCATACTAGAAGTTGTCTTAATATGACATCAGTATGAATCTCATAACGTAAATGCACATTATGATTAGGAATCTAATTCATTGTTGTCTTCTTTTTTTTAGGTACACTCCACTTGATTATGCCTTGCTTGGCGAACACCATGAAGTGATTCAGTTCATGTTAGAACATGGAGCTCTCTCTATAGCTGCCATACAGGACATTGCTGCTTTCAAAATCCAGGCTGTTTATAAAGGATATAAAGTTAGAAAGGCTTTTCAAGAGAGGAAGAATCTTTTGATGAAACACGAACAACTGAGGAAAGATGCTGCTGCCAAGTAAGTCTGAGACTCAAAATCTATTCTAGCAAATAGACATTTGCCATAAGTTTCTATATATATATGTATAGTTTTATCTGTTACTGATTATCACTTATTTTTCCTCTTAGTAAAATTCATGAAACTTGCAAGCATCTAATGGAGGTTTTTTCCATAATGCTACATATGAAAACTGTTTTCCAGATAATTCCATATTAAATAACAATCTTTATATAATGTACATGAACAAGGCAAAATACTAAAGACTGGGAAACTAGCGTATTTACATCATTAATCTTTAGCTGCTAATAAGTTTTGGAAAACATTTTTTACTCTAGAGTAATGAAGGTAATCATTGGCCTCACAAATCTTTGATACAAGTTCTGAAAATAAATTAATAACTAGATGAAGAAGATAAATTAGATACTTGGGAAAGCCTGATTAAATAAGGCTTAACTGTTTCATATGGGAGGCTGAGCTTTTCTAGAAAACTGAACTCCTTCCAGATTTTATTTGCAACTTCTGTCTTGGCAGTAATACACTGCAGTGAGATTTTCTGCACTTGAATTAGACTGTTACTGTGAAATCATTATATTAGATTATAAATAACTACCATATGCAATTCAGATAGTTGTTTTTAAGACATGTTGATTCTGATCGAGCTGGAGTAGCAAAAGGACAAAATTCTAAAATGCAAAAATACAGAAATGATCATCAAAATGATTGGCTAGTCTTTATTCTTAAGATCCACCATATAAAAAGAGCAAATTAGCACATGATTTCTCTTAAAGAGATCTGATTCTGAAATGAAAAGTATGAATCTGAAAATATTTCTAGTAATTTTGATATAATATTTCTACAAATTATAGTATTATTTCTATAAAGAGAGTTCCTATTAATTGATAGACAGTAATCATTGAACATAGAGGATTTTTTCTTGCCTCTGTGTATCTTAGGCAAAGTCAGCTGCTGAGTGCTATATTTCAAATTAATTAGCTTGGTGCTCTGTATATTTGTCCAATCTGACCTTCATTGGGTTTGAGTGCTGCTACCATATTGGTTACAGTTGTTTAATGCCCATTAAGAATCAAAGCTAGAAATACTAGTTAACTGATCTCTTGCTCACATGTTTAGATCCTGAAGTTGTAACTTGCAACCCTCCTACTGTTGCATTTTCTGAAGTCAGTGTAAGTCAGGAGTATGGAGAATCTGTCTTTGAAAGTATCCTTAATATCTTCTGTATTTCTTTAATTTTGAGAACTCTGCTTCTTGCTGTGTGATCACAGCTGACTTTACCAAGCTGAAGTAATTTTACTCTTTGCGATGACAATCATTTTTAGAAGTATCTGTGATACCCCATCCAACACATTAAACAAGAAGGGTTTGCCTGATGGAAATTTGGGAATGTTTTTATCATTGTTTCCCTTTCTGAGTTTCTAATGTACTTTCTGAAACTTACTAAGCTGTTATTGATTTGTTTGAAAACAATAGAAATAAAGTTTGTGTATCAAATACCATAAAAACAGAATTAAAATATAATTGGAGTGTACAAGCAAATCAAGTTGTCACATAACAAATCTTATTTAATTGCAATTTTATGATCTGTAATAAACTGGAGGGGACATTATGTTGTCATCATTCTGCATGCCCATCTGTGCATTCCGCAATTAAACTTGGCCAGGGCGTTGTTACATACAAACAAGTAATATCCCTATTCATGTTTAAAACTGTACTCTCCGGATAGAAGTAGGCATTATGTGCAAATCCAGAATGATGGTGAATGCCTAGATTGAAAAAGAACCAAAACCAAAAACAAACAAAAAAGAAGCCTGCTTCAGAGACATACTGGGAGACCTGCATGGCTAAGCAGGGAGGCCATGACAGAGTTTAGATGTAAAAAGGCAGAATGCCGGAGGTGCAACCAAGGACAATCTACAAAGGAGGAGCTTAGCATCACTTGGGTACATAGGGATGGGATCAGGAAAGACAAAACTCAAAGTTGAGATTAAAAGGAATAGCCCAGGCAAGGAGCTGAGCTTCTGCCTTTACACTGATAGTAAGAGGCTTAGCAAGGAAAATGTGGGCCTGTTGCTGAACGGCATGTGTGACTTGGTGAGAGCAGACAGAGGAACTGGAGATGCTCGGTGCCTTCTTGCTCTCAGTCTTCCCCAAGACCCCTGTGCTTAGAGAATGGGAAGGAGGAGAGCTGCCAGAAATGAATGAGGACTAAGTGATTGCTTGAGAGAACTCAACCTAGACAAGTCCGTGGGACCAGGTGAGCTGCATTTAAGTGTGCTGAGAGAACTGACAGCTGTCCTTAAAAGACCACTGTTAAGCATCTTGGAAAGGTCACAGAGATCAGGAAAATTACCCCAGTGATGGAAGGAAAGTAAATGTATGCAACTTCTACAAGGGCCAGAAGAACAATCTGGGGAACTATAGGCTTGTTGGCCTCACTTTAGTCCCTGGGAAATACATAACAGACAGAAGCTGAGACAATGAGATTTCGGCAGGAAAATACGGAGTAAGTTTTTCATCGTGAGAACACGTCAAGCATTTGGAACAGGCTGCTTGAAGAAAGGATGCAGTTTCCATCCTTAAAGATTTTCAAGACCTGACTGTATAAATCTCTGAACAACCTCATCTGACCTCACAGCTGACCTTTGTTTGAGTGGAATGTTGCTCTTGATGTCTTCTTGAGATCCCTTCCAACATGTATTCCATACTGTATGGAGAATTTGCCACTGCTTCAACACAGTAGCACAGAAGCAATCTGGGAAGGACACATTTCAAAACCAAAAATTTCAGTCTACACAGGGGTAAAATGTTGGACGTTTTAACCTTTTTCAGAAAGAGGCTTTAGTTTTAGAAAACAGTCTTAGAGTTAGTCTTTAGTTAGAAAAGAGTTGAGTCATATAAAGTCATACAGTTTAGTCCATATAAAGATTTCGAATCATATTCAGAAGAAACCGATTTCCAGCATACTGAGGTCTGAAAGAACTTCAGAACTCATTCATCACTTGTTTATCTTCCTTTTGAATTTCTTAGAATAAGTTCTTGAACCTTTTAGTTCTGTGTTTTACCAAAGACTTCTGGATTTGATTCTGGCCAGTTGGTAGCAACTGCTTGAGACTGTGAATATGAATAGGAACTTGAATGAAAGTGAATAAGAGTAAATAAGTCATATATAAGAAGAGAAGAACATCAAGAAAATAAAACAATCAATTAAATAGCTTTCAGTAAATTAGGAAGAATTTTCCAAGAGGTGAGAGAGCAGAAGCAGGTTATGAGATCCATCAGAAAACTGGTAGTAAGACCTGCATGCTGAGCAAAGAGAGAGAATAATGAGCTTTTCAGCAACCTGAGAAGGGAAAGCACAGTGGAAAGTTGATGGCATTGCTAAAAAGAGAGATGGAGATAACATACAACGATAAAATTAAACTGAGGCACAAAAGAAGAGCGGCTAGTAGGAGATGTGGTATATCACAAGAAATGATTGTAAACATACACATAGTAAAAGGAGAAAAAAGAAAGTATTGATCCATAGGTGATGCTGAAAAGACTGAAGTGTTTGTTTTGCTTTGTTTCAATCTTCATCAGATGTCAAATGATGTTCAATAGCAGATGAAATTCACACTAGAAACAGAAGGCAGAAAAGCAGACTAAAATATGAAAAGAACAGGTTAGAGACTAAGTGGATGAATTAGATGATTTCAGATCATCTTAGCCTGATATGATTCATCCATATTTAGGAAACTAGCTGAAATAATCTTAAAATTGCTGCCTTTAAAAATTTGTGTAGGACTTGCTGGGCTACGGTATCTGTGAAATTAGCAGAACGTCTGCTTTGTCTAAGAGCGAAAGAATCACAGGATTATTAAGATTGGAATGGAACTCTTAAGGTCATATAGTCTATCCCCACCCCTGTTCAAACAGAGTCAGCTAGCCCAGGTTGCCCCAGGACCATGTCCTGTCAGGTTTTTAATACTTCTGCAAACAAAGACTCCACGATCTCTCTGGGCAATCTGTGCTCTGAGTCTTGGCTTCTGCAGGCTGAGCACTCCCAACTCTCTCAGCTTCTTCTCATGAAAGATGTTTCAGTCCCTTGAGAGTCTCTGTGTTCTTTTGCAGGACTCATTACAGTAACTCCGTACCTTTCTTGTACTGGAATTAAGTAATTGTGTTATTTCTGTATATCAGAAACATAACAAAACAAGAATTAATAGTAGTCTTGACTTTACTAAAACAAATTTTGTCAAATCAATGAGATTTCCTTTTGTACTATAATAACAACTTTTGTGGCCATGGAGAAATATGTAGCTGCCATTAAGATTTGCCTGAAATTTTCATACATTTCATTAGTATATCAGGGCAATGTGGCTTGAATTAAACCTTGACTATGTGGGTGAAAAACAGCTTAGAAGAACATACACAGAGTGGTTCAACCTTAAACTGGAAGTATATATTGATTAGAATTTCACATAAATCCACGCTGAATCTCACATAATGCAGTATTTTCACTTAAGAATTAATATGTTAGATTTGTAAATAATACTAAGATGCAGAAGACTGCAAATATGCTGAATTCTAATGTAGAATGTGTTAATGCAGGTGAGAAATGACTGAGTTAACAACAGCAGGTCAGGTAAGGACAAATGCACAGCTCTACACATGCTTTTTAAAACAAACACGTGAGACCATATTAGCAAGAGATAGCTATTTATATGACAGGAAGTATAACTCTTCTTGGTCAAGATAAAGTCTCAGCTGTGGTAGAATCACAGCTGGTGATGTATATTTGCAGTTGCGATGTTTAAAGTAACTACTTCTGCAAGGATAACTCTATCCGTATGCTCTCCAGGCATATGGACATCTTCTAAACTTCAAATGTCCTCCGCAGAGTAGATGGAAAAATCAGAGCATTGTTAACAGAAGAGAAATGATTGAATTCGTTTTAGCAGAATTAAAAAATCAACGCATCTCTGTGTCTTCACAAATGCTTAAGGCTGAAACTGTTCCTTTGCAGATGCCAAAACCTTAGTTTCTGCTCTATCACTTTTTGCAATGCAATATAAATTTATGACTCCTAAGGACAAAATTCTGTTGCAATTAATGTGGACAATTTTAGTATATTATCACTGTAGCTGTAGTTGTCTAACTCCAGAGTCCAAGTTTGGATCCTGATGAGTTACTGGAACCTCCTGAGAACAAATGAGAGCTGTGAAGTTAGAAACTTGTCTGCTTCCCTTACCTGCTAATGAAACCTACTCTCTTAACTTAGACAATAATAAAACTTGAAAATTGTATTTTTTATAATGTATTTCACTGTAAATCAAACTGAATTTCTCATTAAATAAAGCACACTCCATGAAGAGGTTAGTAAGTATTCAGGTAACTATTAATCAGTTAAGCTCTACGTTGATGAGGATGGTGGCCTATGAATAGGGAGGTTTGGAATCCCTCCCTTTTATTATTTCATCAGTTTCATCTGAAAAATTAGCACACCTTACAAAACAAACAAACGAAAAAGCAACCTTTTACTTCTTCTCAATTTCTGTTCTGTGGCATTTCAATAACTTTACAATCGGTTTGTTGCTGATGTTGTTTTGAGTTAATCTGCTATTCCCGGAGTGCAGGCCGCTCTGGCTTCCTTCTGTATCACAGCCTTGGCTCACGTGTTGTTTTTCTGTTACCCTGAATGGAGGGTACTGGCAATAGGTGGCGTGGTTGTTGTGAAGAAAACAAAAATGACTGTTGTGTGAATACTAAGATCTGATTTATTGGATCTAATGGCAGTGAGATCCATACTGTACACAAGACAGACATCCCCACGTGGCCTATTTGTGGAATGCCGATATTATTTGAAACTAACCACTTTTTTCTGTGCCGTGGAGAATACTGAACCTCAGACTGCCAGGAGTGTATTTTTTTAGATCAATTAACAGCTTTTCAGGTACAAAGTTCAATCAGCTTCTTCTGCAGCGAGTACTTGATAAGATAGTACTGACAGATAAAGTTAAGGCTTCTCCCTGGCATATCACACTGAAATGACATACACTGGCATTGATACGACTCACAGGAACTGAGGATGGCATGCTGCATAACTAACCTGTCATATGCTGTGCTGTGAGCTAATGTGTCAACAGTCTGCAAACTGTGTTGTAGCATTGGAAGCAAGTTAAAATATCAGGCAGCTACATGATACGACATTTACCAGCTGTCTGTTCCAACAGGAAAAGTGTCACTTCATCTTATAACCAGTGCTTAATTTATAAAAACAAGTTCAGTGGTAGGTAGATATGTAGTGTTTGCTGCCTGTTATTGGGTTTATTCTGCTTTGCAAGAAAAAGATTGTAAAAGCTAAAGTGTGATGACTTTTCATTGCGTTTCAAAATAGGCTGCAAAACATTATTGAACAGATGTGCCTTTCCTATCCTTGTCCAAAATCCTCTTTTATATCTGTACTACTTAAGAGATACATGACTACTTTCATTTTTGGAAACCAAGTACCGTAGTTGTAAGGGTAAAATATCGGAACAAAATTTTTTAATTCACTTCTCATATTTTCAGTATTTATCATCTGTGTAGTGTACAATCCATTTATGTAAAATTAGTTCTTTAATTATGTATCAGTGATAAACATACACCAGCAAGTTAATAACATACCTAGTTTGAGTTGGTTTGTAATTGTCTATATCGAGTACAACATAGAATCAATCATAGTATCAGCAGTGTTGGAGAAGACCTCCCAGATCATCTAGTCCAACCATCTGCAGATGACAAGTCTTTTAAGAAATGTTCTGACTTTCAAATAAATATAGTTCATTGCATTTCTACCTACATTAAAGCATGGTTCATTACTAATTCAAACTATCCTTATTAGCATCATGTTTCTTGTCTTTGGATGGCTTTTTCAAGTCTTTTCGTTGATACTTCTTTACTATGGTTTAAAATAACAGAGAAACTGCTTTTCTCTTTAAAAAATCAAAAGCATCTTTTTGTTTTTTCCACAAAAACCAAATTTTCATAGTTTTAAACTAGGGAGTGTTTTAAACTTTAACTGCTGCAAAATGAATGAGAAACTGCCTACTATGGACTTAACCTTCATTAAACTCAAGCTATAAGTCAGTTGTTATTTTGGATCAAGCCAAGACACTTCCATGTAACAGGTAACCATTTCTCACAAAAAAGACCTCACAGTCAACATTTTGTTGTTGCTGTGTCAGGTTTCTAGAGCTAAATATCTACAAGTTAGATACATGCTCCCAAGATTTTGTCTTTGGAGTTCTTATGCTATTTCTATTAATTACAGGAAACGTGAAGAAGAAAGTAAGAGAAAAGAAGCCTGCCTGCAGAAAGGAATGCAGAACATGGAACAAAATAAGTTTCAAGTACAACTGAGTACAGCAGATCGAGAGAAGACTGCCAGCACCTTGCAGTTATCTAATAAACAAACTGATCTACAGAATAAGAGACCTCTCTCTGTCAGCGCTTCTCAAATCCAACTAGGGAGAAACAGTAGAGGTTCCCCTAAAGCTTGTCGCAGCAAAGGGTCACCAAAGGAGAGTTGCCTGTCTTCAGAGCCGCAGAGCGAAGGTCATAACATCAGGCAAGGTTTGTAATCATTATTAGTTGGTGTGATTATCTTTTTTGTCCATGTAGTTTTATGGGAAACATGGAGTATAAGGTCAAAGAGACTTCAGAGATCAGGATAGAACTTGCTAGATCTTCTGCATGGGATTCTCACAGTGATACTTAGGTTTGAAAAAAGCACATTTGTGTTCAGCTGTATATGCTACTTTTCCCATATACCTGGGGAGTTCAAACCAGCAGTAAATGCCAGTGGCTCATAGCTTGAACTTTTTCTTTAAAGGCTCCCCTGAGGTTGGAGATTTCCTGAAGTAGCTATGCCAGAATAATTTTTCCATGTTGATGATTTATAAGTAAATGTTTAACTTACATGGGCCACTGCCTGGAGATTTTCTGTTTTTATTTATTTATTTACTTTTTCCAATACATATATAAAAGAAGAATATAATTTCTCCAGAGATGGAGTTATGGTTTTCTTCACCATTTTACATTGTCTTCCTTGTGACAATGTTGAGCACAAAGAGAACAAAAATCTTGACACAAGGTTCTTCTGAAAATGCATGGTAACATGTCTACTTAAGCAGTGAAAACAATTTACCTTCAGGCTATAAAGAAAACTCCTTCTTGTACAGTTGAAAATGTCTGTGTTTGAAATGGAATGCTGTGCCATATTTACTTAAACATTCTTTGTTTTGATGCCAGTAAAGTTGATGCAGTAAGGATCAACTCATGAACTCCTTTAACCAGTTCTCATGAGGTCAGTTCTCTTGTGACCAAAACTTCAATGGACTTCACTGGAAGTTTTAGTGGAATTAAATATTAGGTTAGATCTCGTGAGCTGGCACTTTGGAAAGCTCTTCAACAGCTGAAACTAAATTTTTTACACTTACTAACAGAATGTGAAAGCTATAATTTAGCTGGTGGCTCTGTTCTGATCCATTCTCCATTCTGAAATTCTCTCTCCTATGTGTGTTGTCTTATCTGCAACTGCAGTTTCCTTGATTGCATTAGCAACAGATAAGTTATTTTTCTAGCTCTGTACTTGATCTTGCTTGTTTACGTCTATGTAAGAAAGTTTATTACAACCTCAGAAGGTGATGTAGAATTCTTAAATGATGTTCTCATCTCCCTTCCACAGTGAACCAGTTGTTCAGACTGGGAAGTTTTGTACGTACTTCTTTAACGACTTACATGTTTTAGGGATGAAATAAAAGTGAGAGCTCTACATCCCATATTTACAAATCAGGTAGCAATTTTGGGCGAGTTAAGAATAACAAAGGCTGTGTTCTTTTTTCCTCACAGCTGTAAAAGCTGACTTTCTGAAAGATCAAAACAGTGCTGTGACAGTGTTGGAAATTTCATACACGTGAACTGAATGTCAGCCCTTTACTGTTCTTGATGGCACTGGTGATTTTGTACTTGGCTTCACTGGGAGTGGAATTATGCCCTAAGAAATTTGTTGTTGAAAGGCATGTTTTTCAAACTGTGGCAGCACATTTTTTAAATGATCTCTTCCATTGGTGTAGTGAGGGAGGGGGAATTTCCTTCTACGTTCTGGATGATGAGGAAAAAAAAAAGATGAAAAGAGGTAATAATTGCTTAAACAAGTAATTGATTAAAATAGATCATATAGTAGTGTTTTTTCCCCTGTCTTACAACATATATAGGGCTATTTGCCCATATGACAGTCTTATATAAGTTAGAGGAGTCTCTCAGGCCATACTGACCTGTAACTGTGATAAATTTTTTTCTGTCGGAGACATCAATGATAGTAATCCTGAATTTCTTCTGTATAAACTGTTATTCTGCCACATTTGGCTACCCAGACAAGAGAGTGTACTGTAAAGGTGTTACAGTGAGGATAAACGTGGCATGGTTTTACCAGGTTTTGGTTAATCCAGGTATTTACACTCCCACCTGGCTGCCACAGCATTCTCACAAGAGTGTTTGGAAGCAATACTCACACCTGATTAACTTTTCTACCCTGGCTTTGCAAACTGGGAAAAGAAATCTTGCAGTAAGGGAAAAATGGGAAGGACTTCAGAGTTTCATTTAGGAAATCAAGGGAAGTATTGACGAACCAAGCTCTCTGGGTTTCCTGAGTCAGTGACATTGTCATGATGTGCTGGGACACAAGATGGAAAGAGCAGAAGGTCAACCAGTAAGTTGGAAACAATGACAGTCTGTTAGGGTGTTGTCACTGGAACCAGCAGGTGTGTTAATGCAGCTGCATTCTTTTGCCATGTGGTGAGCTTATTTCTGTGGGAAAGACCGCTTTATTCAGGTAGGTAAATTCCTGTGTGAACTTTGTTAGGTATCTAATTCAAATTTGGTGCAAGAGAGTGTAGAATGGTAAGCAAGTGAATAAGTTTGGGATGATAATCAAGTAACGATTACTGCAGCCCGGAAGGCCAACTGTGTTCTGGGCTGCATTAAAAAAGGGGTGGCCAGCAGGGAGTGGGAGGTGATTGTCCCCCTCTACTCAGCTCTTGTGAGGCCCCATCTGGAGTACTGCGTCCAGGCCTGGGGCCCCCAGTACAGGAAGGATGTGGAGTTCTTAGAGTGGGTCCAGAGGAGGGCCACTAAGATGATCAGAGGGCTGCAGCTCCTCTCCTATGAGGAAAGGTTGAGGGAACTGGGCTTGTTTAGCTTGGAGAAGAAAAGGCTCCAGGGAGACCCATTCTTTCCAATACTTGAAGGGAGCATATAAACAGGAAGGGGAGTGGCTGTTTACAAGGGTGGATAGTGATAGGACAAGGGGGAATGGTTTTAAACTGAGACAGGGGAAGTTTAGGTTAGATATTAGGAGGAAATTTTTCACCCAGAGGGTGGTGACGCACTGGAACAGGTTGCCCAAGGAGGTTGTGGATGCCCCATCCCTGGAGGCATTCAAGGCCGGGCTGGATGTGGCTCTGGGCAGCCTGGTCTGGTGGTTGGTGACCCTGCACCTAGCAGGGGGGTTGAAACTAGATGGTCATTGTGGTCCTTTTCAACTCAGGCCATTCTGTGGTTCTGTGATTCTATTACGTCTCTTGATTCTTCCCGCTTCTACTTTTTTCTTCAAGTGTGCCTCAAAGGTGAATGAGCAAAAAAAAAAAAATTAGAATAATAAACTGTTTTGCTGGATCAGAGACTGAATGTTTGTTTCCATTTCTCTGTTTAAAGAATTATTGAGAAAACACATCAAGAGCAAGCCAAGTTGTGTCCATTTCCATTGCGGCAAAGCAAAAGAGGTAACAAAAGTTGAAGCAAAACATCAGGTTGCAGCTGCTACAGAACTGAATGGAGAAAAGCACAAAGAGCACGCTGTGGAGGCAAATGGTACTTCTGCTCATGGTAACAGAAGGCATGCTTCTGCTTGTGGGACTGCTGGTGCTGGGGAAAAAACAAGAGATCAAAGTCTGTCTTCATCTGGTAACAGGGGCCATTGTGAAGGAACTTCTGTGGTCGTGTGCAATGTTAGTTGTGCTGGTGGAATTGCAAGAAATTCAAAGCGGTGTGAAGCTGTTCCAAAAAGCAAGAGGCATCAGCAGAAATCCAGACATAAAGAGGTAAATTATGAGAGATGTTCACCAGCTGGCTCGAGTAGACCAGGGAGTGCCAAAGTGGTATTTGTAAACACCAGAAATGCCACTGTTCGTGCCATAGAACATGCTAACAATGTGGGAAATCATGAATTGGCAAAAAAGACCTCCCCGTTATTGTCCACTGAGACTGAATCTACAGGAACTGGGCCAAGAAATCCAGCAGCGTGTTCTGCTCTTGATGACAGTTTGAACTTGGAAAAGACAGGTGAAGTTGGATCCAGGAGTGCAGGTGACCAACTATGTTCTGTTGCGTGGCAAAGTACAAATATTGAACTGATCCCTTTAGAGATTCGGATGCAAATAATAGAAAAAGAAAGAACAAGAAAAGAGCTATTTCGGAAGAAAAACTATGCTGCTACAGTTATACAGAGGACATGGAGAAGGTAAGATTACCATTTCAGTAGCTAGGGATGAGATATACTCTTAGCTGAAATTCTGGAGAATGTTATTTTTAATTCACTTTGGAGCCTTTTGTGTGTGTGTGTGTATGTGTGAAAATTAGGACTTTTTTGTACAGTATCACTGTACACAGCACTTCTGTACTTCTGTAATCTTTGGTCCCCATTTGCTATTTACGACACATTTCTTACATGTACACTCAACTGCAAAGCAATCCCTTTTCTTTCCACAGTAATCCAGTACTCCCGCCATCAGCTCCAAATTTTTCCAGGTGCCCTCCATTGTTCTTTGACTTCTTTTCTAATTTGGAACCTGAATTCTTGCCTTGTTTTCAGATCCATTGAGATCCCAAAAGCTGAAGTAAGTCAGGAGTAGATGAGGAGAGTACACCCATTCATGATACTGTTGCTTCTGGTGGTTATGCTGTTCTCAGTTGACAGCAAATTACAGTTCTTCCAAAGCACGGTGTGTGTATGTGGTACAGCTTTCAGTTGTAGAGTTCCCACCCACCGCATAGCTCATTACAGTCAATAAGTAGGTACTCAATGTGTGGCTGTGGGTCCCACTAAGTCCTGCTTGTCATTGTCCAGGCTTGCAGTGGTCAAAAGCATGCATGTGTAGACAGCAAGAGAACTGCACATTAGTATAGAAATATGTTGACGTTATTAGCATGTGCTTGAGATCTAGCATTTCTCTACTTAGGATTAAATGCCTTTGTCTCTGGAAATTTTACAGTGATCATTTTCTTACTGAGAATGTATCGAAAGCTGTTGTGAGCTACAACACAATGGCCCTGGTCTACTAAAGCATACTTAACTTTCCTTTCTCGGGAAGACGTTTCAATTCCCACAGTCCACAAACTTTGTAAACGTAGCCCTCAGGACGTGTGTTCCAAGGTGTATGCCTTGCCAAAGGTTAATTGCTCATCCTGCTCACTGAGGCTTGCAGATCCTGTGTCTGCCTGACTCTCATCTGGGGCACTGGGGCCACTGCTGTCCTCAGTGGTCCGCAGTGAGTTGACAGAAGCTGGCAATAAGCTGATACTGTTGGTCTCCTGCTAGAGCTGAGCATTTCCAATCCATTATTGCTGCATGCGTACCTTACCAGCAGCACTTGAAGGTTTGAGCCCCTGTAACAGTGCACCTGAATAGCACTCACCATTCTGCACGTGCATTCCACATTTATGTGCAGTAGTTTCGTTGAAGAAGTATTGGCTATTTTGTTATGGCACCAGAAAGATTGATTGATAGAGCATTAAGCTTGGTCCCAGCCTGTCTTTTCTTGCTAGAGTCAGGGGTTTGTGACAGGAGGAGCTTAATTAAAAAAATAAAAACAAAAAAATGCACACACTCTGAAGATATCTGCCTGCATCTCTGTTTCAGAGCCTCAGAGTTGCTTTCTTGTAGCTCAGAACTACCAGAAAACTACAAACAACAAATCCTAGCTGGGTGCAAAGGTGGAGGCCTGAGAGTGCCTCATTGCACGCATCAGCAAACGCTTCTGGCAGTAATTACTGAATTCCAACAGAACAGCTTCCTGTTCTTTTCTGCTCACGTCTAAAACAGTTCCCCACTTGTTTTTCCTGCAGGGGTGTTCACGAGGCCCATCCTTAGCAGAAGTTATGCTAGCAAGGCGCAGTCATGGTCATGCTGCCCTCACTTGCTCATGCTCTTACTCCACTGAAGAGCTCCAAGAGACGTGTTATCTAACCAAACAGAATCCTTTTTCTTCTGTCTTTCAATAGTGCTCCTGTTCTGAAGCCATGCAGTGCTTTACCTCTTGTAGGCGCTGTAGATGTTACTGCTTGATGGGGTCCCTCCCCACATTCATTCCGTACTTTTAACGAGCCATGGGACAGCCTGTCTGAATCCTGAAGCTCCACTAAATTAAAATTCAATACACTTTTCTCATACACAGCAAATTTCAGAGCGGTAATCTACCAAGCTGATTGAAAGTTTAAAACCGTTGGAGATGCAACTGAGCATCTCATCACATCCCTTTGGCTCTCTTGTGCTTTTATGTACTGATTTCTCATATATGGCTGCTGTGTTGTTGGAATTCTGTAGCTCATTGGCTTATAACATGTTTAAACAGTTTGTGTCTGGTTGTGTTGCATGTTATTTTAGTTTAGAATGTGTTGCAGGTGGAGCAGGAGAACAGATTCACTCTTTTCTCCCTCCCTTTGCCTTCAAGGCAGACTGAGACCAGTGGGGATGGCCCTCAATGTCTTTTCATCCATTACCAAGCACTTACAATGAGTGTTTTACAAGTGTTACTCAATATTCATTTGTGACAGGCTTGTATTGGGAAGATTCAGCGTTAGTTGTTCGGCCAGTTGTATGAAATGCCAATATCTGAGGGATTACTTTTATCTCATTTGAGAACGAAAAAAGGAACTCCATTTGCTGATGCCATTGCTGGCACTCGGGGAGGAAAGACAGGTAACCTGCAGCTGCCTCTCAGAGCAGAACTGTGACCATGTGTGCCACTGCTTTCACGTTGCACCTAAGCAGCAACGGCAAAGTTGGGTTAGGAGATGGGGAGATGCTTAAGGGAAGGGGAGAAAAGCAAAAGGGAGAGAGATTGCTGCAAACAAGGTGGGAAGGGACCACCTTTAGAGAATGCATGGAAACCAGCAGTTTTCTGTAGAGGAAATGTGCAGCTGAACCTGCAAGAGCTGTATTTGGCTTCTCTCTTGCACTGGTTCACAAATACAAAGTGGTAAAGTGCAGCAGAAATAGTGGTATTATTCTGTGAGTCTCGGGAAAATGAGAACACAGTTGTGATTGTACTGTTATAAATATTTATAGATTGCACCTTCCAGATATTCGGTGTGTAGTTAAGCAGTTGATAGGCTGATGTTACAGAACTGTGACTTTGATACCTGTAATACCAGATCTTTATTAGCCGTGTGAAATAATGGATGCATGTAGAATTGAATCCAGTTCCTCCTTTTACTTCTGAGCAAACATCTCATCCAAATGACTTAGCACATCAGTGGGAGTTCTGTTTTCCCGGCTACTCATGTAACCCTCCATGTGAATTGATGCATGGAAACCACTGAAGTTAAAACAGGTCACCTAAAACAAGTGCTCTTCTCTTTTGTGCTCTCCAGTTACCGTCTCAGACAGGAGTTGTCTCAGCTTCTTAGTGCTAAGCGGCAGCGCAAAGAAGATGAAGACAAATGGAGACAAGAGACAGCTGCCTTCCTCATCCAAGTTGCTTGGAAGAAACAGCTGAACCATAGCCCTCAGAAATCAGTTCCTTCATGTAAAAGCCTGAAATCTGTAAACAAAACCAGCTCAGCCATAAAAACCAGCAAGCAGTCCATCCTGAAGCAGATCTATGGTAATTTTGTTTTCACTATACTTTGTTTCCAAAACCCACTATATTGACTTTATAACAAAGTGTTCCTTATGTTTTGAATTCCTGGATACGTTTTCTACCCAATGGTTAGGGATTAAAACTGTTTATAACATTTAGCCTGAAATCTCAAGTCTTCTGGATGATTCTATAACTATTTCAGGTGGAAAAAAAGACATTGGTGATTTAAAACTATTTCTTCTAAAGGTGTTTGAATCACCATATCATTATTCCAGCACAGTTCTTCAGCCACCAAATCATTCCCTTGCCAGAGTTGCTCAAATGTATACATACATATATATATGTATTTTAAATATTCCCATATGAAGAACATGATCTTGTTTGATATCAGTAACTTGCATGCTTGAAGACAGCCAATCTTCATTGGGAGATCAAGGTAATCTTTTGTAGCACTGCACTGCTTTGCACTAAGTCTGAATACACACTGCCTAGAATGCATCCTGAGGAAACAATAGAGGAAAGGCATTGTTTTTAAAACACGCGTTCCTTTACACTGTGGTCACCAATGCTCTGCATACCTTAACAGGTGGCAACTCATGCTTATCATGGCTCTGTAGTTTAGAATCATAGAATCACCAAGGTTGGAAAAGACCCACAGGGTCACCCAGTCCAACCATTCGCCCTTCACCAATGGTTCCCGCTAAACCATGTCCCTCAACACAATGTCCAAACGCTCTTTGAACACCACCAGTCTCGGTGACTCCACCACCTCTCTGGGCAGCCCATTTCAGTGCCTGACCACTTTTTCAGAGAAGTAGTATTTCCTAAAGTCCAGCCTGAATCTTCCCTGGTGCAGCTTGAAGCCATTCCCTCTAGTCCTACGATTAGGTAGCTTTATTTCATTAAAGGTCTTTTTTGGCAAGCACTCAACGTTCTTTCTTTTACAGAGCAACTGAAAGATGTTGTCAAAGTTTACTTAAAGTTCTGTTAAAGGTGTTAACAATTTCCTCTACTGCAAAATGTCTTACAAGTTTCCTCATCATAAATGAGAATATTTGAGGATAAAATAATGCTGTAGCCTCTTTAAATAATTTATAGCTGTCCATAGCCGTATCTCTACATGAATAAACACCAAGCTGTTCGTGTTGTTCATTATAGGGCGTTCTCAGGAAGGCAGAGTGTACCAGCCAGCCAGACCTCCTTCTAAGCTGAAACTTTCCGATGTGCAGCTGGTCTCAGGTAAGACACACTTTAATAATACTGGGAATAGAGCAAACGACTTCAGTGTTTTATATATGTGTGCGTGTGATTGGGTTTCTCTTAGAAAAGGAGAAAAACGAACCCCAACTCTTCAAGAGCTGGGATCGAAGATCAACAGATGTAACTACTACCAACCTGCTGTATGTTCTTTTGCTACTTCTAGACTGACTGAGCAATGTGCTTTTATCCTAACACTGAATCATTTATTATGAAAGCTTATTTTGATTGGACTATTACTTGGAAAGATCTTAAAATCGTGGATTTCTACAGAGATAAACCACTCGCGTGTGGTTAAAATCACTTACAGATGCTCATACTCTGATTTGTCAGTACAAAAGTTTACTAGACCTGTAGAAGTATAAGTAGTGGATTTCAACATGTACCAAGTATTTACACACCTGTTTGTTAGAAATGTATGCTTTAGTCATAGAATCATAGAATGGCCTGGGTTGAAAAGGACCACAATGATCATGTAGTTTCAACCCCCTGCTGCGTGCAGGGTTCCCAACCACTAGACCAGGCTGCCCTAGTGCATGGATAAAATTTGAAAATCCAAAGTAATCTGATCTCTGCCCTTTCTTCTAAGATAGTGCGATGGTGTTCCCATCCTGTGTGCAGAGCTCCAGTCAGTTCATAGAACATTACGTGCAGTAAGTTTTAGGGCTCTAAAGCAAGCCTGCATTAATAATCCGCTGCTTAACAGAGAGGCTGTGTAGTTATTACCAGGTTTTCCCTGGGAAATCCTCCATTCTGTTTGTAAGTAAGTGAAATTTTGTGCATGGAACTGGTAGCAGGGCAGCAGTTTTCAGACAAGACATTGAGAGTTGGTGTGATGGGGACCATCAAGACACGCAGGCAGAGATGGTGCTACAACGCATCCTACAGAACAGCATCCAGAAACAGAGCTTGTAGGAGGATTATCAAGGTCAGTAAAGACCAGAAGTTTTATGCATGG
Source organism: Gallus gallus (assembly GCF_016699485.2). Lineage (NCBI taxonomy): Eukaryota > Metazoa > Chordata > Aves > Galliformes > Phasianidae > Gallus > Gallus gallus. Next base: position 88,793,828 of record NC_052533.1, on the reverse strand, counting down.
GGCAGTGGTTTTACAGATAACTTAAAAATGAGGTTAGAATACACAGTTCTCCTAATACTCCTTTAGTAAATAACTTTTTCTGATAACATTTCAAGTGTATGCACTTAGGGCTGGGAGCTGTGGTAACATCAGTCCTTCATCACGTGAACAGTTAGTGCCTCTGTCTTAAGTCTTGGCTGCTTCCCACGTAGCTCAGAGCCAGGCCACGGGCTGAGAGGAAAAAAAGAAATTCTTCAAGGAGACAACAGTTCAGATAAGGTGCATAGGAAAGTAAAATACATTTTCCCACTAGTTTACAAAATTCTGAAGTCAAAAGGAAATCCAGCAGCAGCCCTGGCCTTGGATTTGTTAGAATTGTAGGTGAATTTCTGCCTTGGTGAGAGGCAGAGACTCCTTTCTTCCAGTATTTGAAGTAACTGTTTTAATGAAGAGGCCTGGCCGGACAGGTGTTTGATTGCCACCTCTTCATACAGACACCAACCTAAATTTTAAAAGAGCTTTAGCAAATAAAGCAGCTCTTCGTTTAACTTTCTAGGACAATGGGTCTCCCTGTCTTCTGAAATGAAAAGGCTCTCTTGTGAGGTTGGCCCATCCTTTACTTTCATAACGTGGTGACGAATAGGACAGCGATAGGAACTTTGCCCAGCTCCTTCAGAACACTACCTACTTTGATTCACCTAATAGGAGCTGGGGGAACTTTAGCCCTTCCTTAAAGACAATAACATGTTTTTCATCTGCCTGCCTTCATGCATGACAACATTACGTTTGTTGGAAAAGTTCAGAGCTGTCAGTGGCTAATGCCAGATACTCTGCTGCTGACGTAGGTGCCTGGAGTAGGTCAGCATGGACTGCTCAGTTTGATTCTTCTCTTGTGGAAGGTGCAGCTGGGAAGGTGAAAACTGACTATCAGCCCTAGTTTTCACTTTCGTCTAGCTGGTGGAGAAAGCACGGTGTGACAAATCTCTAACAGGAGACTGACACCAACCTCATTGAACTTCTCAGCAAAAGGAGCCTCCGTGCTGCAGAGTGGGGACACATCCATAGGAGGGAGCGAAAGGAAATAAAGTAAGGGGCAGGGGAGCCAGGAAAGGATGACAGACAGAAAAGGAGGAAGCACAATTCCTTGCTGCCCTTCAGCCAACTCAGCCAAGACCCTTAGTAAGTGACTGAGCCATCAGCCTGAAAGCGCTCGTTCATATAAGGGTGAATCTTAAGGTCCATTATTATGGATTGCACTGAATACACAGCCACATTTAAGTTGTACTGAGTGCCACGGAAACAGAACTACCTACAGGTAACAGTGAGATGTCAGGAACAAAGCAGTATGTTGCTGGTAGGTTCTTTGTTTGTGAAAGGCAGAATCAGTGTGGATTAAACTTTCCTCATTCTGAGTTATTCATCGAAACTGTTCTGTTCTTTTACAGCGAACAACCTGCAGTACGTTAATTTGCTGGAGAACGTGGGAAAATCAAAGCAGTTTTCATATAACATGAGACCGAGCACTGCTGCTAAATCCAAAAGCACGAGACTCGAGCACTAAGTGGATGTTTGGGATTTAAGGAGCATTCTGGTACAAATGTAACTTCTCATCACGTGCAAGCCATCTACAACAGCTAAAACTTGAACATATTCTCAGTTCTGTATGACATGCCAAGCAGGCTGCTAAGGAGCCTGGCTTATTTGTGTACAAATTTGTCTTTATATTTTAATTTATTTACTGATACGATGAAATCTGAACTGCATTTGGAAGCAGACAATTAAGCGCTAAGCCCAGCACTGCAGCACAGTTGCAGTGGTTCACAAACATTTACATTGTTGGAAGAAGGGATTTCGAATATGTGCTCATTAAATGCAATTGCAAAGGAGAGTGAAACTGTACCGGGGCTGTAACAGTAACTGCTGTTTGGTTTCACCTCAAAATTTACTAAATGTATCTCACAATCCATACAGGAAAGGAGGCATAACCTTCGTGTCCCATTTCTGTGCTAAAGAATAGGTCATTTCTCAACCTGTTTTAGGGATTTGGAAGGGTAAGGAAAAACGCTGACAAAGAAATCACTCCGTAAGTAAATTTCTTTCCCCAGCACATGGGAAGTGTTAGCGGTGTTTTCTACTCTTTGAAATAATCCCCCATTATTTATTCATTCAGAATTGTATTTTTGTACTTGCACAGAATGAGTTTCTACAGAAAGCAATACAGGGCAGGGCCTATGCTAGTAGGAAACTTATCTTTAGAGCAGTTGGAGCTGCTGCTGTACAGTATTTACTTTGCACAACATCTTCAAGAATAGGAATTCCTGAAATCAGAATAATCATTTATGTGTCAAGTGGTGGACGTATAACTTTTTTCTAGTTGGCGTTACGTATTCAAATTCTTTAATTGGATGGAGTGCAGATGAATCTCTGCTTCCCTCCGAGCACTTCAGCCTCATGGAGGTCCCTTATGACCCTTCCTGTGGTCCTTCTAGAAACCCACCTTCCAGTGAAGCCGCAGTTACGTGCCTGAAAAGAAAGCTAAAGGAGGGATGCAGCTCTTTGTAAAATTTTTATTCTGTTTCACTTACAAAAAAATGGACAAGCTTTGTTCCAACATCTCCCGTTCAAAACTAAATAGAAGTAAATGCTTTACAATAAATGCAGTTCCACCTCTTTAATATACCGCGTTCATAGGGCTGGGTCCCTGCGGGTGAGAGGCCAGGTAGATGTTGAAGCAGTAATGGAGGTCCGTCAGCCACTGCTCTTGGACTTCGCCACTCTTCAGGGTCTAGAAAGTAAGGGGGGAGGAGGGAAATTCAGCAACAGCATTTATGAAGCTTTGCTTTGTTCTTACAGTTAAGCAGGTGCTCTGCTAAACACACCCCACGGCCTCATTCACCGGCATGCGGTGACAGTTCTCATTTAACCCGTATGTTTAAACACGGTACGTCTGTTAGTGCTGACATAATAAAGCGTTACTATTTGGTATGTGAACATTGTGTTACATTATGGAGTGTGTGAGTTCTATCAGATGCAACTTCTTACTCTGAATTACAGCAGCTTGCTCACTTCACAATTCTGCCATTGACAGTCAATTACAATGCAAACTTGTGCAGTTCTACTGCAGTACCCACCATAGGAGTGCCACTGTCCACAGCCCACCACAGCCCATGGGCACAAATTCATCCTCCTCAGCATTTCTAAGTGGTTAAAAACAGAACCAAAACCACAACCCATCCACAGCCACGCGTTACAAAAGCGGGCCAAAGCCTTTCCAACAGTATAGGAAGCCAACATCATGTTTTCTGTTGGAGAAGTTGCTTGATAGACCTACACCTTTGTTCTCCACCGCCCATGAGGTTAAGTTTGGGATGACATCACAGAATTACTAAAGCATCGTACTTATTCAAGTCTGGAGGCCACACAAACTCCCTGCACCCAGAACTAGTAATAGCTATGTGCAAGAAGGCAGCTTCTAATCTGTTTCCTGAGAAGCAGATGTAATAATCTCACAAGCTCTGACAAGTGGATGTGTGACTACAATGCTGGATTCTGCAATAGCTGTAAATTTTAAGACTTCTACCACCTGTCTCTCCAGAGACCTACACACTTAAGAGAGAGAATATTTCCCACCAGCCCATACACTGGGACAGTTCCCCTCCCAGCTGTGGCAATGCTGCAGCTCATCCCCTTCCTGTGTACTTTGTTTCAAAACTTAGCTTTGAAATTCAGCCCAGGGGTCCTGGACAGTATTTGGCTCTGTGAGAGTCTCATTTGTGCAAATCACAACACACATTTCACTGAGCGTAGGGTTTGCAGTCACTGTTCAACATAAACACAAAGTATATTCTTGTGGTCTCTGGAAGACAACAACAGGTTTCCTACCATGATGTCCTTGATAATCTGCTGCACCAGGAATTCATTGGTCATCATATGGCTCCTGAGCTGACCGTGTTGCATCAGTAAGCGAAGCAGCTGAGCAACAACGGGCAGCTCCTCCCGGCAGATCCTGCTCACTTGGAGACTTTGCAGCATCAGTCTCAGCAGCCGCGGCAGGAGTGCTAATGCAGAAATGCACGATCCCCACAGCATATCCCTGGGAAGAAAAGAGAATGAAAATGGAAGTGATCAGATCAGCTCATTTCCGACACGCTTCTGCAGCCGGCGTCTTGTGTTTGCACCAGGAAACGCACTCCTGTGCTGATGCCAGTTGGCACAACTACATTCACAATGAGTGCTGAAGCAGAAAATTTGTAGTGGCAAATGCTGCACTTGAAAACATTCTAAGATGATGGAAAAAATTTAAGGTCCTGCCCTGGAGCTCCAAATGTTGCTGAAGCCCTCACACGGTGTGACTTCTGCTTGAGGCAGCGGGGAAAGAAGGGTTCTTCTTTCAGCTGTAATTCAAATACAGCTGAACCTCCGGAACCTTTAAGGCTCAAAACAAATACAGAAAAACACAATCAGTGTTTTGTAACATGTACACTAACACAGTAAGAGCAGGAGGAGTCTTCGTAAGTAAACTGCTCAACCTTCTTGTACGTGGAACAGTTGTAAGAAAAAAAATCTGAAGTTTCAGCTGCTTAAAGACATTTCTGCTTTACAGGTAAATAAACTGAACCGATCCCTGGTGGCTGTGGCTGTTCGATTCCCAAAAAGCGTTGTTAAAGCTGAAACACCAAATCAGGTACACACCTACAGAGCCAAATCCTTTGTGTGCTGCTTTTCAGCATACCTAATGAAACCAGAGGGCAAGGCCACGCATTAAGGTGCAAGCATCTGCATTTCTGGGGTCAGGGTGGTTCTGACATCCCACAGCTGCAGTACGTAGAAGCTTTGAGATGAAACTTTCTTTAGCTGTAATTATTTAAAACAACAACTAACAGTGCAGATGTTTTTCTTAAACAAAAGGACAAAATAAACAGCAGTCGGAGGGGTTGGCCCTTTGTTTTACATCTCTAAATATCTGTGCTTACAAAGGCAGAGAATTGGTATAGCGTGAAAGGCAGCATTACCTTTTCTGTACGTGTTCTGCATCCTCTTTGTCCAGAGTGAGCAGGAAGTACAGGAGGCTGTAACAACAGGAGGCTAAGAACTTGTGCAGATTTTCACTCAAGATGCAAGCTTGATCCAAGAGCTTATTTATGGCACACAGAACAGATCCAGCTGTGCTATCGGGTATTACAACCAATCCAACCTGGATTAAAACAAAAACCCTCAAGTTCATCGCTCTGTACACAAGTTCTTGCTGTTACACAAACAGTTTTAAAGCCAAATGTGTCCTTTCACATAACAAACATCACTTTGTTTCTGTTCTAGAACAGATACTACTGCATTTAAAAACAACAAATCCTGTTTTCCTTAGAAACCGACACCCACAGCAACAGAAGGTTAAAAGGTATTTAAGCCTCAGCACTCACTGCCTGTTAGAGAAGGCATTACCACTTCCAGTACACTTTTCAGAGAAGTGCAAAGTGAAATGGCTCACCCCACACTGAAAGTCCTCTACCCTACAAATCACAGGGTTTGGAAGCATCCACTGTTTCTCAAGGTCCCTGTGCTGCATTGGGCTTTCAGAACAGAACGGCTTTTTGTGCGTTTGATGTTGAAAATTGGGAAAAGAGGACAAAATCTAGAAGCAAATTTGCAAGTCCGGATGTATGTTATCCTCTGAGCGTCAGTACTGAAACACAGCACCATTAGTGCATAAGTTTTAAGGAATTTCTCTGGCTCTGAAACCACTGCTTTTCAGATAAAAATACAAGCAGGCAGCTAACAGCAGCTAAAACGAGTTAAGGAGACAAGAAGCTTAATTCCATCCCCTCTAAATAAAGACAACATTCATCCCAAATGTATTTAGAAGAAAACAACACTTTAAGCCTTCCTCTGAAGGAGGTACAGACACAAAAAGCAGCTTTCAGACAGAACAGGTCTTTCCTTTTGAACACACATCATGGGACAGAGCATCCCTTCTGTGTCTTGAAACAGCAGTAAGCCATCATTGAGGTACAGGGAGACTCAGACTTAACTCTCCAGAAAGAAAAAGCACCAGGTACCCATCAGGACTGGTCTCCTAGAAATCCAATGTGCTTGACAGGGATGAGAGCATTACAGAATCACAGGATGGCCTGGGCTGGAAGAGACCTCAAAGCCCACCCATCCCCAAGCCCCTGCTGTGGGCAGGGCTGCCCCCCACCAGCTCAGCTGGATTTGAGGGTTACAGAGACAATTACAAGATCTATCACAAGCAAGCTAAGATGGAAAACGAAACATGACTTACCAGGTATTTACAGATGCCAGTCTGGAGAATGTCAAAGCACTGACTTTGGGAAGGTATAGTGGACAAGCTGTGACAGATCACCTGTTTTAATAAAGCAATTATATTTAAGAACTTAAAAATACAGCTAGCAACCATTCACTGCACAGTTCCACACTTTGACAGACCTAAATACAAAGTACCTATGAGGACATGGCAGCTTTGTCTTTAAAGGTACTGGTTCTTGGCAGTGTATCACAGTAATACTGTCAGCATGAATTATTCAGTGTTTAATGAGAGGATGACCTGCACCATTAGTTCTGTGGTAGTGGCTTCCTTCCATTTACCTCTGTGAATGAAGCAGAAAGCCAAAAATACTCGACCCAGCTACAATACCACAGCAAGGCTACACCCTGCCTACCTCCAAGAGGAAGACGTGCAGAAAACAGAGAGACGGCAGATACCATTAACAAGCACGAAATAGGAAAATGGCCACAAAAAGGACAGGAAAGAACAAAGAAAACAGAAGAAGGTAGCAAAGATCCATTTGTCACTACTTTTCTTCTACATTGCCGAAAACGTGATGGTCAAAGTTGATATAAAATGAAATTGTATAGAGAGAAATCTCATTTTATGACCTGCCAAAAACATTCTGGTGCTTCCACAACCAGGTGTGAGCAAACTGCACGAGCTGTGCAGAAGCGTGACAGAAAAAGGTTAAGAAAGAGGTGAACTGAAGGCTTGGGTCTTTCTAAGTCTAGAGCAAAAGCAATGGCTTCAGTTCACCAGAGCTCCTGGCAAACCCAAGGACTACTGCCTTATTTATTTTCTTCTTCCTACTGTAATTAAAAAAAAAACAACATCATCATTATCATGTAGGAGAGAATGGTCAAGTTGGGGATGGAAATTAAAAAATAAAATCACCAAGTAGAACGAGACCCCATTAAATGCAATACAACCCAGTAAAAGATAAAGAGAGCTCTACCAGAAGTATGAGTAACTTGTCCTGCACTCCTTGGCAGATCACATTCTCTGTTCCTTTCTTCCTTCCCAATTACTCAATTTGTTGTACTGCAAAGCAGTACAGATGTCATTGTGCAAGTATATTGACTGATGGGAGTATTGAAAAGACAGTTTTGTAGATCCTTTTGCATTGAATACATCCATATTTGATATTAGGCATTTATTTAAAGATGAAGCACTTAAAACTGCCGCATCCAAATATGGGACTGTTTCTGTACACTGCCATTTGCTAGTGATAAAACATTAACTACGTTGCAGTATTCTCAAGAAACGCACTCAAAATCACAGAATCATAGAATGGCTTGGGTTGGAAGGGACCTCAAAGATCACCAAGCTCCAAACCCCCCTGCCGCAGACAGGGCCACCAACTTCCACATTTAGTACTAGACCAGGCTGCCCAGGGCCCCATCCTACCTGGCCTTGAACACCTCCAGGGATGGGGCATCCACAAGCTCTCTGGGCAGCCTGTTCCAGCTCCTCACCACTCTCTCTGTCAAGAGCTTCCCCCTGACATCCAACCTAAATCTTCCCTCCTTCAACTTAAAACCATTTCCTTTGTCCTGCTATTATCTACCCTTTCAAAGAGTTGGCTCCCCTGCTATTTATGGGATCTCTTTAGCTACTGGAAGGACCTAAAAACATTTGCATTTCCACAGTGTCAAGGAATGAAATAAGGCTGAGACAGGAGGTTACAACAGAGGATTGTGAAGGGCAAACTGATGCCAGTGTGACCTCATATCTGAACGAGCAGCACTTGCACAAAAGGTAAAATGGCACCAACAAAATGCATTGACTGACAGCTCAAGGTTGAGAATGCCACGACAGGAAGATGGAACTAACCTATAAGACGACTGCATGGGACTCCTGACTAATGGAGAAAAAAAATAATCAGTGAAACAAAAGTGAAAAGTCACGTCCCTGGAGACTACAGAACTTCTGTATGCAATCTGGAACTGTAACAATTGGAAATAAGGAGAAAGATTCGTGCATACCCAATCACAGGGTGACTGTGATACAACCACAAATAAGTATCATGTTAGGATGCAAAAATGAGAATGACCACAGTAGAGGTGGTTAGTGCTGCTGAACAGAAATTCAGTACTGCTCTGCAAAACCTTACACACGCCATTCCTGAACTATCATGCAACACAGGAGGTGCTCCTCTTCAAGAAAGGTAAACTGAAACTGAACAGGCACAAAAAAAACTGCACAGAGAATGGAGATCCTGTCTGACAGATCCAGGTGGAAAGGACTTCACCCACTCAGGCTGGCAAAGCTACAGCTAAGCAGGGATGCCAGCACTTCTTAAAGCATAACAGAGGTGAGAACTGATGCGGGAGAACAAATGTATCCAAACAGCAGCGCCAATGACGATGATCCTGGCTGATGACCAGTACAGGTGGACAGAAGATTAGGACGGAGGATAGTGAAAGGCTTACAGGAGGAAGCACAGGAGACCTTTGCTGCTCTTAAGAGAGCTCAGCGAGTTCACAGAAGTGTGTGATATGCTCCTGACTACATAACACATAACACTACATAACCTACGGAGATCCCTTTTAGTTCAATACTTGACCACAAAGTCAACAAACTAAAGACCTAGAAGGCAGATCCTCCAAACCTACCCACCAAACTGTGACGTATTGTTAATAAATTTTATTATTATAATTAAATCATTACATAATTTATTATTAATAATAAATTACTGAAAATTCAGCCTCATGCCCTTGGAAAAGCTCCTGCAACCCACAAAGACTCTCCCCTTAGACGACAAGTTGCAGAAGCGCTTCATAAGGTACGATTTGCTGAGACTCAAGATCTGACCAGAACTGGAGAAGGAAATGGGCCATTACAGCACTGAGCAGAAGCAGACCTACTTGTAAGGGTTGTGGTGAAGTCCATAATGTCTGGCAAGTTCACTTCTCAACCTTTTGAATACTCCTGAGCCTCAGAATAGGAGCAACACTCCCTGGAGCCAGCTATATTTTCATATGATTAAGTGGGAGTGGTAATCCTTTTCAATTCTACAAATTAAATCCTGCTTGAAATGGCTTTCATAACAAATGTCCATTACAAAAAGTGAAACCGAAACGCTGTTAGACATGGAAATGAAAAGCAAAGAAAACTTAATTATCACATGAAAATTAGTATTTTTCCCGACAATTTATTTTCCTTAGGCAAGGGCTTGCATGACGCTTAATTTCCATAATAAAATGTCACAGCTGATTCGTTACTTTACATTTGATTAGCATTTATCACATTTTCGGCGCATTCGCAGAGAAGTTTTGGACTAAAGCCAGAGCAATTTTGTTTCAGAGCATCACCAAAGTGAGTGGATGGAGAAGGAGTGTTTTTTGCTCATAGAGGGCTTTATGCCTTTTTAAGAAGGGTATCTAATGACAGGTTTGGTTTTGTTCTTCGGGTTTGGTTCTTCATTTTGTTCGAATGCCCCATTTTGTGTAAATTAAGCCAAAAAAACAAAGCCAAAACCATTCAGTGCAATATTGCTCACCTGTAAGATGCTCTTCAACTCCGTAAGGTGGAGTTAGGAGGAACCCCCACGCTCAATGTGAGCCCTCATGGCAAAAGGACAACTGATGAACCGAGAGCCACGTCCCGTTCACATGTTTAACTGCTCCCCTACATCACTTCGTTTCCCATAATGTGAGATTCTGTGCTCAAAAAGCCTCAAGGGAAACATTTTATCAGTAACTGCCCAGTGAAAAAAAATGTGTTATTACTTTCAGCTTAATCACGCTGCCAAGTATTCTCTTCTTCACAGAAAAAATCCATGCTTTCTGCTGAAGACACGCACGCAGAGAAGAACCCAGCAGGCAGGAGGAATAACCCCTGTGTGCAGTCAGACCCACGGACAGCCCAGACCCCAGAGAAGTGATTGTATTCTAAAGGAAAGTTGGCAAACACCAGGCGCTATATCCCAATGTGAACTTTAAGATGCACTTTCCCGTTCCTGCTGACATCCACCTCCAACACCGGTAACTGAAATGTAGCAGGCTGTTCTGCAGCCAATTCCCCAGCCCTGGAGAAATGGCTGTTTCAGGCAGGACCCTGCTCAGTGTAACACGTTACTGCAGAGCGTAGAAAATGAGAAGTTTTCAGGTGATGGGGCAGGCAATGAAGCTTGGCCTCTGAGGCCAGGCCCGCTCCCCCGAAGCGCCCTGCCTTATCAGACATGTACTCCCCTGACAGGGCCTGCTTCTCTTTCTGAGATAAATTGATTTGACAGGGCAATATTAACAGTGCCCTGAGTTGTTGAGAAAGCCGCGTACAACCAGAGATCTTTGTTCACCTGCCTGGGCTAAGCTCATGGGGGCGGATGTGAAAGGTATTCCCGATTCAGTGACTCCAGAAAAAAGGAAAGAAACAACACAGAAAACCCACACCATCACAACAAAAACATAACAAAGCCTAGGTTAAAAAAAAAAAAAGAAAGAAAGAAAAAATGCAGTCTGCAGGAAAGCATTGCACTGCTGGGCAGTGGGGAAAAACACCGTGTGTCTCACCCTGCACTAACAGAGCTGGAAGACAAAGAAACACATGAGAAAAGAATTCAAAATTATCTATTATTCTACACACTGATACTGTACATATTTCCAACCATTTAGAAGCATTATGAAACACGGTCAACGTCCCGTTACTGGCTCACAAACACTAACAGCAGCACGCAATCTTAGACTGCATCTGTTGAACGGCACCAATTGCCCACATACAGGCTCTGCCTGGTGTAAACCTGTACCTCAAAGTCAACTGAAGTCAAGCTGCCTTTATTTGCCATGAAACACAAATATGCAGCTGCCAATCACTGCTGCTCACTTGCTGTGCAGCAGCCTGATCACAGGCCCCAACCAAACCTGTACCAGGAGGCAGAGAACTACAGGCTACAGACAATCCTGTCTTGCTAAAAAACTGACATTTCAGAAACTATCTAGTAACAAAACAGGGCTCCATAGCTAACATGAGCACAGGGACGTGATTTAGTGGAGGGCTGTTAGGGCAGTATGGTTGGGTTGCGGTTGGACTTGATGATCTTTAAGGTCTTTTCCAACCTGAGCAATTCTATGATTCTACGATTCTAAGTCACACTTGACAAGCAAGAAAAGCCCAGCTCGCCTGGCTGCCCCCTCTCTACACAAGAGAACTTGAAAACACTGGAAACCACGCACTTTGGAAGTGAGCTCTTGTTTGTCACAGAGCCTGTGACTTGGCTCAGTCTGCCACAGCACGTCAGCGCAGATACAGCCTTCACAGCTACCTCATTTAGAAAACTTTCCCACTTTTTCGTATGTTCCATTACGTCCACCCCAAGAGCTCTAAGCTTCAGCCTTCTTTTAATAGCTGACTTTCCCTGGTGTTTGCTCTTAACCCTTTTAAACGCGGTGCTGATTATTTCATCCCTTTGAGTCAGCTCTGTGCCCAGTATGATTCCAGAACGCAGACTTCAAGCAGAACTTCAGAATGGCGCTTTGCTTTTTCCTCCCCCAGCATTCAAATGACACAAACACCAAATATTATAACAGAAATTAGCACATATCCGTTGTTACCTTGTTAATCTGCTCGTTTCTGTCGGCGCTTTCTCATTTGATCCTGACAGAGCAATTCAATTACAGGGGAGTGAACAACATTACCGACAAACACTATAGGCGCTGTTAAAATGAACCGGGTCTGAAGCCTCTCCCTTTAGGCTGCAGCAATCTATTCTGGAGCTCCATCTATTTTAGCTGCAGGGATCTGATTTTAAATAATTGGCTTTAATAAGGCGCAAGTCATTTTAAGTAGAAGTTGCTCCAGAAAATGAAGCCAGGCTTCCACATTTACATTTCATCTCTTTCAGACAAAACTTGAAGATTAACCTTTGCAGTTACACAAAATGGCATTTAGAGGGACGCTTTTCTGAAGCACTGCTCCTCGAGACACTCAGAAGTGTCCGTGTTTGGACTTCTCACCCAAGACCCCCACCCAGGACACCCACTGAGGCTGCACACGTGGACTGCCCAGCTGGCTGCTGCCAAGCAGATGCAGGAACCTGCCTAGAAACTACCTTGTGCTTAGCGAGACCCCCTCTGCACTTCCAGGTGCTTATTTTCCTGACACTTCCAGGAAACTTCTATTTGCAGCTTGCTCTTTTGAAGAGACAGCTCTCAACTTATAATAGAGTCCTGAATGCTTCCTGCTCTGCAGCTAATGGACTGTTTCTTTCACTTACTAGATATTAAGAAAAAAAATCCTTCTACAAATATTTTGCTTAATAATTCAGCATTCTCATAATCATATCATCACAGAATCATAGAATGGCCTGGGTTGAAAAGAACCACAATCATAATTGAGTTTCAACCCCCCTGCTATGTGCAGGGTCGCCAACCACCAGACCAGGCTGCCCAGAGCCACATCCAGCCTGGCCTTGAATGCCTCCAGGGATGGGGCATTCAAGTTTACATATCCAGCAAATAAAAGCGTACACGATTCAGAAGCCCTGTCTCTCTACTAAATTCCACCAATAGCCACTTCAGAAGTGTGACTAATTAAAGTGGAGTTTATTATTACTTACTACAGCATTTTGCTTCAACAATAAACATTTCTGTAAGAGCTAAAGATTTTTAATTCTGAAATTGAATCACTGAATGGGGGACTGGACTTCAGGTATCTCACTAAGTGGCTCACAGTGTAAAACAGCTTTCCCTCCTACTGAAAATTTACTGCATACTAACTATGGCATGCACCTGGCTGCAATACAGGGGAAGATACCGCCCGCCTCAGCAACTCCCCAACTGTGCAAGGAAACCATTACAAAGAGGCATTACAACGAGGAACCACATTACAAAGAGGTATTGAAAGACATGGAAGCCCTGGAGCACATAAAGAGAAGAGCAGCTGAGGGAGCTGGTATTGTTTAGTCTGGAGAAGAGGAGGCTCACAAGAGACCCTTATGGCTCTCTACAGTGACCTGAAAAGAGGGGGTAAAGAGGTGGGGGTCAGCCTCTTCTCTCAGGTAACAGTGACAGAATGAGAGGGAATGGCCTTAAGTTGCACCAGGGGAGCTTCAGGTTGGATATTAGGGAGAATTTCATCTCAGAAAGAGCAGTGAGGCAGTAGCACAGGCTGCCCAGGGAGGTAGTGGAGCCACCGTCCATGGAGGTGTTCATGGAAAGTGTGGATGTGGCACTGAGGGACGTGGTCAGTGGGTATGCTGGGGGTGCAATGGTCAGATTACATGATTTTAGTGGTCTTTTCCAACCTTAATGATTCTGTGTTTTCTCCTGTTTTCTGACAAAAAAAAAAAAATTGAAGGTTATCGATCGCTGAGTGTTTTTTCCCCAACAAGAAAAAATGTTTCCCATTGAACGAAGAAATGTGGATGGAAAGTTGGCCAAATTTCTAGTTGGCTTAAAGAGATTTAGTGCCTTCATCATCCCTACTGCAAATGCATTTCTAAGTAGATGCAGAAATCAGCTGATGGTAAAGTAATTGAGACCTGAAAGTCATTCGACTTTATAACAACAGCACTATCATCTTGAAATATATCCACTTTGAACAAAGTGCTCTCCAAACCTATCTCCATCAACACCTCAGGAAGAAAGAACCCACCCATGCCTCAGACCCAGGTCCAGTGCACTTAAAGCCTTCATACCTCTCAAGAGATCTTAAAAGTCCTCATAATTTGCTGGCATTTTACATCTCCCCAGAGGCTTCAGCTCTGCTTTTTGGATGGTTTTGTCACTGTTAGTTTTATTTCCTTTTCAGAGGAGAGCAGTTTGAACAGTACCTGGTGGAAATTAATTTCTCTATAAAGTATTCCAGGGCAACATATGGCAAATCTTGAGGAACTGAGGGTTTTTTTTTTTTTTTTTCTCTGAGACAGCATTTGGTTTTTTAATAGTCCAGCCTCCAAATTAAGAGGTTTTTCTGGAATACAGACCCCAGAGTATTTTCTTTACAAACGGAACATGTCTGAAGCAGGAGAACAGTACTGAACAGTACTCAACAAGAAACAGCATGTGGAAAAGGAGAATCCCCTTTACTGAACTGAAGTTGTCTGCTCACTGTCAGCTACCAGAATGCCAAGGTCTCCTCTGTAGAGCTGCTTTCCAGCTGGTCAGGCTCCAGCACTTAAGAGTACATGAGGTTATTCCTCCCCAGGTGCAGGAATCCACAAATTCCCTTCACTGAACATTATGAGGTTCTCTTCTGCCCGGTTCTCCAGCCTATTGGACTGGCAATGCAACCATCTGATCTACCACACAATCCATTCAGTTTTATACTACTTGCAAACTTGCTGAAGGTGCACTCAGTCTAACCGTCCAGGTCACTAATAAAGAGGTTACAAAGTACTGGTTAGAAAGCTCCATGTTGGCTCCTGGGGTACACCACAGTGATTTGGCTCCACCTGGACTTCGTGCCTCTGATCACAACTCTCTAGGCCTGGCCATTCAGGCAGTTTTCATCTCACCAACAACTTAACTAAGCCACTCTTTGTCAGCTGATAGACAAGGACATTATGGGATACAGCACAAAAAACCTCACAAAATCCAGGACAAATAATATGTATTAGTTTCCCCTTCTCCATCAAGCCAACTGTCTTGTTGCAGAAGGCTAACAAGCTGGTTGAGCACAATCTGTTCTCTATAAATCTACGTTGACTGTTCCCTATCATAACTTTCTCTCCACGGTGATACACTATGGAGGAAAATCCTACAACCAAGTATCAAGCTCAGGGTGGTAAACGGCAATCCTGAACATCCTTTTGGCTTAGAATCTACAAAAACACCATGGATCTGGAAGGTCACGTTGCTCCTCATACAGGGATTTTTGTTCCTGTCTTCTCTCATTACTTAGTCCCAGAAAACACTTCAGGCTAACACATAAATGCATCAGTATTGAAATGCTCCACATGGTGTCCAAATCCTTTTCCACAACTAATCAGGGATATCCAGCTCTTTGTTTAGTAGCTGCTATTCACTTTGGAGAACCTGACAAAATCAAGTTTCTGTATGTAACGACTCTTCTTGTTGTCACCAAAGCAACAAATAGATTGCACTAAGAGAAGTAGATCAAACTTGAAAGCAGGAACCAGGGATGCAAACAAGCTTTCTATAATCCACTCATTTCACTGTCCCCAGGTTAAGATATTCCTACCGCGTGGTTCTCTCAGCCAATTTAGATACATTTGTGAAAAATCAAAAAAGAGGATGGAAAGAGGACACAGGGGGTAGCATCTTCAAAAGCTGATAAAATATATAATATGCTAAGAAAGATTGGAAAAAGTGACTCCTCTGTGAGTTCACAGAGGGACAATCCTATGTTCTGTACAGGGCAAGAAGATAAAATGTTCTAGTGTTTCAATACTGGAGAAGGGCTCTTTTGCTGAGAGCACGTGTCATTAGCAGCTAGAAAAGAGACAGTACAGAAAACACAAAGGAAAGTCCAACTGTTCTGGCAAGCCAACTAACTGGAGGGAGGACTTGTAAGGTTTTGTATCAGTCATGGTACCAAATAAGTTTGCCCAAAATACTTTTCTATGGAAAACAGCACACATGCAATATATGTTTAAGACTGTTGTTACATTTAGTACATTATCACTTAAACTTCACAAAGGTGAAAAAACCACTGTGTTGCTTTCTTGAACCAAAGAAGACTGCAATGAAAAAACAAAATACGTCACAGCTAAAACTTTGTTATATTCTTCCTTTTGTATTCATGACAGATTTCATAAATACTGTAAAACTGACATGATTTAAAATATGATTTCACAACTTAAAGTGGTTTCTGTGGGCTAAGCTATAAAAAAGAGATGAGCCACAATGAAGATTAATATTTACCAGTTCTGAATAAAGTCTGGTGGCTCAGATCCCTTTAGAACCAATAATAAAATTAAGCTTTTAGTTCCCAATCCTTAGGATCTTACAAACAGGTACCAAATTCACAGTGAAGTTTATAATCCAGTCAACTTTGATCAGATAAGCATCAGAAGTTATTTGAAGCCACCAACACCAACTTAATTTTACTCCCAAGTAAAAATCTCATGTAATGCAAGTGGTTTCTTTTCAATTAACAGTGAAATTTCACAAAGAAAACTCTCCATAATTAATGTTTTTACAAGTTGTTGTTCTTTTTTTTCTCTCTGAAAGCCAAGCTGTATTGCTGGTCTTAAACCTCCCAGTGTCTGAGAATTTTCGACCAAGCCAAGGCTTCCACCCATTTTTTCCACGACCAGTGTTTTGAACACCATACCTGAATGTTCACCTTTTAAAGCAGCCTCCTTCGAAATATTATCTGCTGGCTGTAAGGAAAAATTAGCAGATTGACTGCTGTAACATTTTTCATTCTTTTTCAACCCACGAGAAGATTTTAGACACCTGCAGAAAAGGGATAGAGAGCATTTCGAGATTGAATGCTGTCATTTAGAATTAGTGTCGATGTATTACCTCTGTCACAGCCCAGTGGTGTAAAAACTGGTCCAGATCTGTTAGGTAAAGACGGACAGGTGAAAGCTGTGTCTGGCTAATGTGTGGTTTTCCTCTAATGCCCTGGAGACTAGTCAACTCCTCTCTTGAAAACCCTAGAGAAAAATAAGCAGTACAACAGTGTCACGAGACAAGCCAAGCACTCTTCTACTTTAACAGCATCATTCACATGATCTTGCTCGGTATTTTAAATTAGGTATATCAAAATCTAAGCTCTGATTTCCAAAAGAAAACAACAGATTGAAAGAATACCAATTTAAACCATAATGCGGTATGCAAGACCATACAAAGGCCACATTATATTTTCAACACACGTATCTTTAAAAAATGAACAAGCAAATAGAATGCAAGACAATTCACAGGGTGTTCACAATAATGCAGGGACTTTCATAATGCCCCACGGGCTTAAAAAAAAAATTAATTTGCCTAATTATTTCTAGCCAGGTATTAAATGCTTTAATAAAGCAGAACTGCTGATTCAAAGCAGTCAGTTCGTTCTTGTTTTCATTTTCTGCACCATCAATACCGCTGCCATCAGTTTTTCATGAAAAAGGTAATTTAGAATGCAAAGTAATTGAGTGTTAGAGATGATTCTCTTTATGACAGGGAAAGTTACTGGAAAATACTTCTCAGTAACGTTGTGCCATTTTAACCACCGCACCTTCCCAAAGTAAGTTGCAACAATAATTCTGTTCTGTGGTGATATCTGAGTGCAAATCCGGCAGGGAGGTGATTCTGTGCACGTGACAGCTCTGGGCAGTTCCCTTCAACATACTTTGATCACTTTATTCTGACAGTGTGTTTTTAATGGTGCAAGCACGTCCATAGGAAATCCAAAAGGCACTCTAAATTCATATTGTTACGAGCCAATCAGAGACATTCATTTCATCAGGTAAGTCTAGAAGAAAAAAATTCATTCAAGCTATGCAGGGAATTTGGATTTTCCTCACACTTTTATAAAATATTTGCAAGACATTAAGAAAAAGTAAGCAAATATTCGCCAGCATGGAAAATCAAAGCATATAAATAGGGTGTCAGAAATCGGATCAAGAGAAAAAAGGATATATCACAACAAAAATAAGCAATGGGATTAGAATCACTTTCAGGAAGTAACTACTTCACCATTTATTCCAGGTTCTACCCAGCAATGGACTACCAAAACAAATTTCATTTTGTTAACTCTAAATTATGACATTCATGTGAATTACCTATAAGGGTTGAAAACAAGAAGCTGAAATAGTCCACATCATTCACTGCATTATCCTGCACTTGGCACTTCCAGCCTGCAAAGGACGATCTACACAAAACCAACAGTAGATAGTTTATTAAAAAAACACGTCATTAAGAATTCACAACCTAATGGCATAATGCAATCAATTAGCATGGCTAAATTATTGATTTCAGCATTCCTGTTTCTAACGGCCGTCGTCAGAGTAGCATTTTAAACAGCTTCAGAAACAGAACTTGGTCTGTTCCAGACAAGTAACACTGAATTTCGTGCCCCTACACAGGCTCTGGTTGTCATGCAGACTGAATTACTGAGATAGCAAACTTTCATAAACACCTCTATCACCTTTCCTACAGCGACAACAGCCAACACAATAAATCAGTTTGATTTCTCTTGCTTGTATTTTTCATTACATTCACTAATTTTGATAGAGCCCTTTGCAGTAACAATAGATACCATTTCAAAGCAGCTTCATTGTCTACTTTAGAGTAGCTGAAGCTATTGAACATAGAATTAAAGACCTGCTTTGCAATTTAAAGCACATAAAGGAGCAATGTGCTAAGACACAGCAAACCTATTATCGCAGCTGCTTGACCTCTCCCTTTTCAGGGGCATTCTGTAAGACCATAACTTTTGTTTCTCAAATTCAAAACCATACATACTTGTGGAAATGTAATGTGGAGTGCTAGGGCTCTGCTTGCCCTGCTTTTGTCCTTCCCTACGCATCTCACTTGCAGCCAGTGCCATAGGCAATGCACTGGGCTATGCAGATCTTTCATCCAAAGCAGTGTCACTGCTCTTATTTGCTCCTCACATTAGCTTACCCACAAGCAGGATTCTGAAGCTTATGGCTAAGACTCTGGAAACCCTTCACATGTTTTACCAGTGTTGGTTTGCTACTCATACCTAACTATTTTCAGGCTCACGGAAACAGAATGAGCCTTTCAAGCATCCCAACAGGATACCATGCTAAGTGTCACTGACGTCTACAGCTGAGGAAGCAGAGAGAAGCACTGTTATTCTGCTCTGGGATCACAGAGAGCCCACAGAAAGAGACTTATTGAGTGCTTTTAAGACTCATCTGCAAGCAGAGCTGCACTGACACATGCACATATAAAACCAGAATCCTGGAACTCAGTTACAATCTACTTTTTTTTTAAAATGCCAAAGCTATCACATACGTAAAAACAAGTCTCAGCGTTACAAGAGCATTAGGGCTAAAAATAAGCCAGCACTCAATTAAGAAAGTGACAGAGGAAGTTGCCTATAATCTTCAGCTTCGCCTTTGTGCGTATGCCTTGTTGTACAATGTTGTTACATGTCACTGTCTCTAAAACAAATTCTGTCTCATTCAACTCACAGATGAATGGATTAATCAAGATTATGTAACAAAGGATACCACAGTCCGACTTGCTCCTGGCCTTACTAACTATCACATCCATCAGGCATGAGATGGAAAGTAAGAACGGAGCAGCTTGCAAATTCAGGTGAGCAAAGAGGTTTTAGGCATACTGGTTTGCATCCTTATCTGTACTGCAGAAGTTCCATGAGCTGCTGGATAAATCACAAACTTTTTTAAACTGGAGGCCAGTAACTCAGCAGTAACATTTCCCATCAGGTCTCATCCTCAGGTTATAGACTAATTTTTTTTTCAAAACAGAAAAGCCTTATTCGTAGTGGAGATTTCTCTTATGCTTTTCTTCCTATTGTCAGCACTTTATATAAATACTCTCCCAGTGACTGTGGTGCATTTAACACACAACGCAGCATGGAAAAAATAACACAAGGTCATTAAATCAAGGACTGGATCAGGATCTCACAGATACACACTGTACCAGATTAAGACTAAGACCCATGTCTTACTAGTAGTGCAAGTACAAGAAGAACACCACAGTATAAATAAAGTTAATTTAAACACAAAGTCTAACTAGTTATCAGTGCCTCAATTACCTCAGAATCCCAATGTCTATAGCACAGTTGAAGCTACTGCATTTTGGGATTTGTGTTAAGGCGAGC
Organism: Gallus gallus; assembly: GCF_016699485.2. Taxonomy (NCBI): domain Eukaryota; kingdom Metazoa; phylum Chordata; class Aves; order Galliformes; family Phasianidae; genus Gallus; species Gallus gallus. Next base: position 88,773,853 of record NC_052533.1, on the reverse strand, counting down.
CAGAAATAGAGAACACAGAAGTTAAACTTAATTCTAGAAGAGATATTGACGTACTACAGTCACATTACAAACCATTTCAGAGATCTCAAGCCAAAGCTAGTAAAACTGCTACCATGGATGATTAAGAACTATATGCATTTTAAAATGGTTAAATGCTCATCAACGGGATGTTAAACATTTTACAAAAAAAATGATTTGTAGATGGGATAGAGGCAACAAGTTCATTATAATCTCCCTCCTTTGAATAAATTTTCACTGCAGTGGGAACCTGTTATCAAGTTGTATCGGTGAGACCCTTCCAGACAGCTACTCCAAACCCACTACTAATTTAACTACGATGAATTGAACGTTGCCACTTCCATAAGGTTATCTGCTATCCGTAAGAACATGTCTACCAAGATTTAGTACTGCACCTTTAAGTAACCCTTTTCATACACCAAATGGTATTAAAAGCAAATCTGAATCCAATTAACTTAAAAATCACTACTTCTCTTGCCATTAGCATAGAACATATTTATCTGTGACAGCATGCGTGCATATCATTACTTCTACCACTTGGTGCTAACTTTTAAAAGCAGATCCATTTCTGCTCATGCCATTATTTTCAGCTTAGGTTACATCAAAGGATTGCAAGTAAAATCTGTAAACCGCAGTTTGTGCACAAGTGATTATTTCTCAACCACATCCAATTATCATCATTGTGCTTCCTGATCTAAATTAGCTACCAGCAGATTTCTGGTTCAGGCTTCAGGTGTTGGTTTTGACATACTCATAAGAGGTCTTAAAGTAACCTAACGGGCTCCCATAGAAGAACTCCAATGAAACTTGCTGGAATAACTGTAGAAATTATTAACCTTCCTCCTATAAAATACAGAACTCAGACTCCAGGTGGCAATGCACCTATCAAACATGGCAAACCTTGCTTAGAATTTGGATTGGGTTATTTTGGCTTTTTTGTTGATGTTGTTGTTCAGTAACAAAGTTGAAAATAAGTGTAATGAACCTAAAAACTACTGTGTTCAGTCCAAGTATTTTTTAAGAGTAAAAAGGAAAATCAAATACAAGATTCACAATTCCTTTGAGACACTGATACTTACCACCCTTGTATTCATAAATGTGAGGATTACACAATTCAAGAAGTCTAAGATGAAAAAAATCTGAGTTTTCTGTTCAAGGAAACCAAAATCCAATTCTTTCAAATTCCAGGAAAGTGCTTCCATTGCCATAACAGAGGATACTCTAGCACACAGTGTTCCTGAAGTTTTACAGAAGCACTTAAGCATTTGAAAGAAAACAGGCTGATAAACCTAACTCACTCTGCGTTGAATGACCCCATTAAAAGTTCATTTTAACAATTGATCAGAGATTTAAATCAAAGCCTCCTACAATTGTTCCTTCACTTCTAGGTCACAAAATTGTTCTGAAAGGGGTTTCCTAAAAGGAGTTTTTTTCTGTCTTCCACTGATGCACTCAGTTCCACCCAAAACAGGTACATACTCTGTCTGGCACGGCCATCAGCTGATTCACCCATTTCCTGGACAAACAAAAATAAAAATCCACCCAGACTACAACTCAGTGAAAAATGAATTAAGAAAGCTTAGCTACGAGTTATCTGAGGAGCACCCCTCCTCAAAATAGTCCAATGACCAAGTCTCGCTGTTAGGAAATAGGCCTCCCTCTCAGAGGAAGGTAGTGAACTCAAATGTTCTGCATCCTCAGCAGAAGCCTTCATAAGGGGTAAACACGCATGAATAAGGAATAATCTATAATACTTATAAAAAAGAAATCCAGAAAACTAAGAAGATACAGTGTAGGAAAGGAAGGCTTCACATGAAGAGAGGACTGGTTTTAAGGGTAAGAAAAGGTGGGCAGAACTAACTGCGCAGCTCATACAGCTGAAGACAGACATCATTGGAGGTTCATGAGATCTCTGCAGGCACTCGTACTGTAGCCTACTCAGAAACAACCCAGAAAGAGAGATGACAAAGCCTGCCAACAATGTTCACATTACTCTCTGTTTTAAAGTACCATTCAGTCAGCTCATTCACCTATCACAGATGACACACCACCACCTCCCAGATGCACATTCTATCTTTCTGCAACTCATGAAGATAAAAGTGAGCATCTCTTTTTGCCCACCCAGGAGTTTGGGTAAAGCCTCAATGTAAGAGAAGCGAAGCGAACTGATTCTTTCACAATAGTTGCAATAAACACACTGTTTTCACTGCATGAAGCAAGTCTGAATTTTTCTCCAGAACCACAGACACACAGCGCAACACCTTTTATCACTTGCACATCTTCCACTGATCAATCAGGCGCTGCATTCAGAAGTCTTCCAGAGAAAGAGGTGAAGAAATGGTTTCCTCTTTCTTTTGACTTCCTGTTTTAATGATGTAGGCCATCTACAATCTCTCAATACAGTGAGCCTGATACCAGCCTAGAGAGTTCAACTATCAAGACTAAACTGCTTAGCTGCCTCTCACTGGGAGCAGGAGACTTCCACCAAGATGCCGGAGCAGGTTCTCCAGAGTTGAGGACTCCCATTTCTTCAGCATACTACTCAGTGGTCACTGTACAAGTAGCTGACTAAAACCCTTCCAAGACAATAGCATATAGGTCTCTCATCTAGCGAGTCTCCACATAAAAGCACTACAAACCCCTCGTGTTTTACATACACACCTAGCTGCAAAACCAGTAGCACTGCCAACAAACCTTTAACGTGGTGCTTATATGTAAGAACACCTGTAAAACGTAAGGTAAAGAAAGAACCATGGAATTAGCTGGCACGAAGAGTTTGGCAAGTACATTACAACACATCCCAAATGTTCCCACATTCTCATTCTAAAGAATTATGTGCACATAAACAACAAAACACACTGGAAGGAACAAATTCACATGTAAGTGCCATACTAGGACGGGTGCACAAAACAAATCAGTTTTGTGTTACACTGTCAATAAGGACTGGGACACCGTGTCTGCAAACCAGATTTTGAAAGGGCGGGAACCCAAGACACGCAGATGTTGAAATTATACAAAACTCAGCATCTCTGAATACTTTTCCAGCCCTGCCTCCATGTCCCTTTCATTCACACCAACTTAGCTGTAGACAGCACGGGTCTTGGACGTGAACTATGAAAGCAAGTGAAGAGCTTTTCCTCTACCTTTAACAGGCTGTTGTATGTAGGCAATCATTTGCTAGTGGTGTGAGGTTATCTCCTTTTAAGGATCAAGTGCTTCCATTTGGAGATGTGGCAAAACACAACAAACATCTGCAAGGAATTAAGAGGGATTTGCAGAAAAATATGAATCCTATTTTTAAAAAAATAACAATTTGAGCTATGCTTTGTTAAAAGTAAGCCTGTCTGCTACTCATTTGCTCTAAGGTTGCGAAAGCTGTCTGAAGAAAAAAATTGCTTACACATTATAAATGACAGCACAAATCAGAAGCATTCACTAATGAGCAAAAGGCATTTACTGCCTGGTGCAACTGTAAATGCAGTAATATAATTCTTCTCCTCCTGGTTAGGGATATCAAACGGCAAATAAGAACGTGGGGACAAATTTAGAGGGCTGTCCTTAAAGAAAAGCTTAGCATTCTCCCTTTCAAGTCTTAGGCTTCACATAACAGCGAGCAAAATTTGGATGAAGGAATGTGCTGTAACACACCCAGATCTGAAGCTCAGGGTGAATACAGACTTCACCACTCTTACATTTTTCTTAGCAATCTACTCCTAACAACTACACCTTCCTACACCTCTGTGCTTTTCAGCTTATACTACGAGGTGCATCCACCTGATCTTCCTTTGTACCACTTGTAAAGACTTGAAAGTAGGGATAGAGGGAGAGTGTTTTATTTTAAATGAGAAAAAAAACACTCCTTCACAGCAATGAGTTACAATTTTCTCTCCAAGATTCTCCCTGCTCGTAAATACTTATTTGGGAATGTTTTTCTTTACTACAACAATGCATTCCATAAGTCTTTAATAAAGCAGAGTGCAGGCTCCTAGTGACCTACGCTTTACATTATCACTGTGCCTCCCCAGTCCACATTGGCAAAAGCTACAGATCACATAACTAGGAAAAGTAAATAAAGTAGTATTTACTAAAAACTATGGCCTAAAACAACTCTGGATAACATATTTGGTGTTTGTTATAACAGAAGGTACAAGTCCACTCATGTTCTTCCTAAGCACCAGACTCCTGAAGGCAGCAGGAACCAACATGCCCACTTGCTTGATGAGATGCCAACACCATCTCCTAAGGAAATAATCCGTTTACAGGAATGACAAGCAGAAGGCAACTTATCCTCAGAGTTATAACAACTTATAAAGTCTAGGAATTCCCACATCACTTATGTCCAGAGAGGTTGTGGATGCCCCATCCCTGGAGGTGTTCGAGGCCACATTGGACAGGGCCCTGGGCAGCCTGGTATGGAGGTTGGTGGCCGTGCCTGCAGCAAGGGGGTGGAGCTTGATGATCTTTGAGGTCCCTTCCAACCCAGGCCATTCTATGATTCTAGGTGTTCCTTGGAGAGAGCGCTCAGCCTTTGCGTATGGCTTTCATCCTTCTTTTCTACAGCAACAGAAGCAGCGGGGAGAGAGCCCAACAAGAAACGGCTCTGTGAAGCCACTGGAAATCTCACTATGCACACTTCAAATGAGAAATGCCATAAATTAATTCCCTCCACATACCTTTCTATTTTGTTTTAAATCTAGGTAGCACAGTGTTATCTGTGCAATTCCCTGTTGCAGTGATTTGCAGACACTCCATTCCAATAGATAAAGTTGTTTTAAAAGCTTGTAGCTATTATGCTTAAATAAAGCATATAAATAAATAGTGTTCATGTGATTATGCCAAAATGATTTTCCTACTTGTACCACAACACGTTAAAAGGAAAGAGAACTTATCCCATAGCATCAGCAATCTAATATCTTAGTTAAGATATTTGATTACAAGGTCATAGCCTGCATTTCTTAATCCAAATTTCATAGAATACATCACACTAAGTACTCAGATTATATATTAACTCTGAGAGCTGCTCTGAAAATAAGTATTATTTTATTATGAGTATTCTGTGCCAACACATTTTAACCATTCTTTAATTAGCAGAGACCTACTATTTGATTATCTAGAAGGCATTCCAATAAATCATGAATGAAAAATAATTTTTGACGTTAATTCCCTTATGAACACGACATGTTGCATCGCAACAAAAGGTTTGTCTTAATACATTAAAGCCGTGCCACGTAAATAATGACAATTCCATCTTGCGGATTCAGGGCAAACACTCTATAAAATATTTCCCATATCCTTCCATTTGCTTCCACAGATTTTAGCCTGTTAGACGCTTAAATCAGAGAGTGACTCAGAGAATTCATCTCCTTCCAAGAAGCTGTTACCTCTAATTTCTCTCACACTGAAGTCGCAGACTGTTCTCATGTTCCTCCAGACCTTTCGCCTTCTGTAGGAAGAAAGGTTTTCATCTCCTAACTCTCCATCTCTCAAATCCCAACCTGACTGGATTTAAAGTTACATCTCAGGCCCTGCACAATAGACACTGGAGAAGAAGAGAGGGGAAGGTAAGCCAAGCCACCACATTCAATCTCTTATTTTCACGTGAAATTCTTAACTGTATCTAACCTAGAGAACTGACAGCAGGAAAGCTCATTCTCTGGCAACAGACATCAATTAGTGTTGTCTAGTCATGTTTGCACTTTTAGATTGCCACCAACCTAAACAGGGTGGCTCCACTTAAGCCATTGTAAATTTCCAAATGCTTCTAGGCTTGCACTCTCCAGGACAGCTTTAGTGAATAGAAGCCAAAAGCATATCAAGAACTGTTCTAGTAATTTAGCAGCATAGATGATCACTCTTATAAGCCTTCCCGTTACATACAGCAGTAGTATCAGCATCATCTCTCAGCACATGCAGACCACCATGGCTCACCTGGTGGCTTCAGGCAAACCACCTGGCTACTGATTTCACCATCACAAAAATAAAAGTGGAAAACACAGGATGTCTTAAAAATCCTCTTCCAATCAACAAAAGCTTTGAAATTATACAATAATGATAATTTCATGTTCACTGCCTGATATCGTGACAGGACTGTGGTTTAAGCCATCTACATACATTTACTATCTACTTTTATAGTTTGCACACATGTGCACACACAAGATGTGTAAGTTCTTTCAGTTTATAATGATTGGTCCTGGGATAATTTTAACAGTCCTATTATCATCCATATGTACATTCATCAGATTCACTATCACGCAGCTTCTCCCTAGCAAGCATACATGGGCATGTATGCACATCCTCAGATGCACGTAAGAACGTACGTGCTCCAAAGTCAGAAATAATGTAGAAATAAAGGCTTTCAAAGACATTGAAAACAATTACCACATACAGTAGTGAGCCTCTGATGCTACTGAATGCAATCTATTAAAAGCATGACAGATAAGCAGGTGGCTTAGCAAAAAGAGATTTATAAAAACTATCCCCTCACCCGAGAAAACAAAAAATGCAATGGAAGAAAAATAGTGCCATCTAGTGACAACACTATTTTTACTGATAAATGAGGTCTCTGAATGAACTGATTTCTAACAGGTGCTTTATACAAAGTTTAAAGCTACAGAAAGCAACAGAAAATGTCCAAGCAATCACAGTGGGGCACAGCACTAAGTTACATATATTTTGAAATAGTACTGTTACTTTCAAGAACTTCATGTTGAACTTAATCACAGTGACACAATTCTGGTAAATGACTGCCAGAAATTACTCAGTCCCTCTCTCTTTCATCAAGGCTTTACCCTCTGCTACCCATGGTATAGTTGCATTCACTCAATTTTAAATACCTCCTGTGAGGTATATTCTATACCCTCTTCCTACACAGTCTACTCCAGACTTGCCTCTAGCACTCCAAGCAAATATTTTTCTTACATTTCATATCTATCTTTTTAATCCTGATAAAAATGCTTTCCCTCATTCCTCTTCAAAAGCCTTTTACACACACAAGTTCCTCCTCCTTCCCAGTCTCATTTGCCTAACAATGCCGATTTGTTAGTCATTCTCCATTATCACAGCTAACAGACTTCGTTCTTTGTCTGCTCTCCTTTAGACTCAGTCCAGTTTGTCCACATCATTACCCAAAAAATCAAGCCACCAAACTGAACACAGTAATCCAGCTAGGCATTACTGATAAGAGCTAGAAAATTATTTAATGTACCCTACGTGCAATAACAGGTAATGAAGTTCCTTAAAGCCCAGATACAGTTCAGATCTAGAAAATGGATTACTGTGTCCTCAACTGCACAACTCTCTTCCCAACAAGAAGATACATGAGAATGCTCTGTTCTCTGGCAATTAATATCAATTAATACTTATTTCTGTGTTTTTACATGCATGATGGCTAATTTCAGTCACCCAAGAACGGTCCCAAAGATTTTTTTTTTCTGGACACCCACTTCACAGCAGCCCATTTCTGACATCATTTCAGTTCTCCAATTCTTATAGGCATCCTATGATGAATTTCTTAATATAAAAATCTACAATTGTGACCAGAAAATAAAACACCTTTCACAAAACAAATTTTTGAGCCACAGCTGAAAAAAGGTCAAGCCTCTTTTCAAGTTCCTTAAGACTCCTACTACTACAGTTGGCAATGTAGGTGAGAGTATTTTCAATGCCATCACATTCATTTTGTCTGTAAAAGCCTTATTCAAACCTTTACAAGGACTTGCGTTTTTTTCAGGTGCATTTCTAAAGACAACTGATCAAGTTCCTATTTAACACTGACTCCTCTTAACACAGTGGGAACTGACTTACCAAAGAGAAGCAATGCTCAGTTAAGATTAGTATCTCTTTTACAAGTTTCATTTTTCATAGTTACTTCAGATCAACTTCTTAGGTAGATAACCCACAACCTTTGAATCCAATTTCATTTAAAACATGTTCCAAATGCCATAAATTAAGATAAAAAGACTTTCTTTACACCTCTGAGAAAGTTGCTCCTCCTCCTCTGCTGCCAAGATGTAACCTACTGTGGTAAGCACACCAACCTCCAGCAGACTCTCACATCTTCTGCCAAAATGATCAAATGGCCCACCTAGTACCTTCAAATAAACTTCAGAATACAGCTCTACTGTTACTGTAAAAGTCTCCCAAAATGAAAATCAGATAAGATCTAATTAAAAAAAATTAATCACCTCAGAGTTTATTACTGTCTTCACACAATGCTTTCCTTTGATTTGTTCAGTTTGCCACTGAAGTTCCCATATATGGCAAGGATTTTTTTTTTTTTTTTTAAACAGTGGAGATCCTCCCTCCCAAAGCCAAAAAGAGATTTTCATTTTTACAGCAGCAATGTGTTATGTAGAGAATATTATAAATTTTAATCACCATAACATCATGTGTTACTCAGCTTATTCTCAAGTTATACAGCTAATATTTGGCAAAGCATTGTGTTATGTTATAGTTTAACAAAAACAAATCCGAAAAAGCACAAAGAAAAAAAAATGTTGCTAAGTATAATTCAGACAAGGTTAACTCCTGTTCATTTATGCAGGCTCTAACAATACTGAGCAACGTCATGAAACCTTAGCCTCCACTCACTTCCATGGAACAGCAACCTCTCCCCAACTTCATCAATAAACTCAAGCCAGGAGCAAAACAACAAGTGTGTGAATGATTTCTAACAAGGCACTCGCCCAGTAGTAACCATGACTTGAATATTTAAGCGTGATAATTATAGGAAAAGCAAGTTTTAATGCTTTAAAAACAAAGCAGAAGAGGACTGGTTGGTTATTTTGCACTACAAACACTATCAAGTCAAAGTATTTATGAGGTCAAGTCATAGAATGGTTTAGGCTAGAAGGGACCATTAAGATCACCTAGTTCCAACCCCCTGCTATAGGCAGGGACACCTCCCTCTAGACCAGGTTGCTCAAAGCCCCATTCAGCCTGGCCTTCAATGCTTCCAGGGAGGGGGCATTCACAACCTCACTGGGCAACCTATTCCAGTGTCTTACGACCCTCACAGCAAATAATTTCTTCCTAATGTCTAGTCTAAATCTACCCTCTTCCAGTTTAAAGCCATTTCCCCTTGTCCTGTTGCAAAAAGCTCTTACAAAAATACCCACCCTGGCTTTCCTGTATGCCCCCTTCATGTATTGAAATGAGAAGTATTTACAAGGAAAAGCCACCAACAGTGGCAGACCAAAGACCACCAGTGTTAACATTCTGGGTAGAGAGCGCTCAATACTGCATAAGAAACACAACTTTGTCGTCAAGCACTGCAGAAAATAGGCCAGTGTAAGGACAAGGCAAAGTGTAGGAGTATGATTTGATAGAAGCATTAAATTACATCATGGTGCCAATTCTTACATTCTGTATCGATCTTTTGTGTTTTAAACAAGCACAAACCAATAACGAAGTTCATGTTTAACAAAATCAATGGTGTTTTCACCCCTACTTAAAGAGCAGGTTGAGCACATTACCTCATGCGCAGTATGCCAATAAGAGTGGCAGCGAGCTCGGAGGACATTCTTCCCATGATACAGCAGCGACTCAAGCAGGCCAGCAGGCTGGTGGGCAGGCACGGGAGGAAGTACACCAGCTGCACCAGCCGCCGCTGGGCCTCGGCTGGGAGAAGAACCAGAGTGCCATCTAGTGGGTCTGAAACAACACAAAGAATGAATTACAAGCTGGGCACAAAATACACTTTAGATTCTTCAAAAGAGGCTAATAAACTTAAATGTTAACAAAGTTTGGAACATTCTATCTTTTGATATTTGAATGTGTGGAAATCCATTGTCTCACATTTCCCATTTCACATCTTCAAGAGCAAGCAGCACAAGCTTATCTTCAAACTGGAAACAAACTAGGCCATTTTATGTGCCTTGGTCAAGACTATTAACTAAATGTTATCACAATACTCCCAACAAAATTGCCAGAATGCACCACAGCACAACTCCAGAGAAATGTACACTTTTTTAAATTATTTTAGCAGAATACTTTACAGGTGCAATACATTAATGGAAGAAAAAATCTTTGGGAAATCTTGACAAGTGTATTTAAAATGTCAAATTTCAAACTTCTTTAAATACACAAAATCAGATTAAAGTCCTGCTAACTTCGACCAATCGCTTTGCCACTTTGGCAAATGACATACGTGGTGCCATGGTTCCGTTCAATCTACATTGCAAGACTGAACAGATATCCCAACACACGCGGTACACACTTGATATTCACCTAGGAAACCTCTATTTTCAACATACTGCAACTTTCCTGCCAAGGGACTGGAAAAAAATGTGGAACACTGCAGTGCAAAGTCTTACCATATATTTGAACAGCAGTGGCTTGTAAACTTTGCAGTAGTTCCTTGTTCGAGCGAGAAGCAGCAGAATGAATGATATCGATCAGCTGATTTGAAAGCTCAGGGTTTCTCAGGCCAAGCAGAGCAAGTTGCTGAGGCAAGCCAGCCAACCAGCGAGATAAAACTTTACTTCGACTTCTGAAGAAAGGGAGCAAAAAAATAACACAACCCTTTACCCTTCCTAGTCTTGACTAAGTTGCTTTAACATTAGGTGTAATTAAATTATAACCAACTGCAATAAGATGATTTGCCTATAATAAATATTTTAATATTTCATGTGACAGCTGAGCACACTGGCATGCTACAAGGGTTATAATAAAGGTATTTATTTGATCACAGAATCACAGAATGGCCTGGGTTGGAAGGGACCTCAAGGATAACGAATGTCCACCCCCCGCCACAGGCAGAGCCACCAACCATTCTGTGACTCTGTGATTGATCCATAGTTTTTGCAATACATACTTTTAACTCTTCTTGAAAGTATTTCTGTGAACTGTAGGCCAGCAAAGCAACATTGCTATTTCTCCTATGTTTTATCATTTTATACTTAATGAACTATGAGTCAAGCTGAAATTCAATGTGATTACTACATCCTGAATAGTACTGATCTCCCCAGTCAAGCTCTTACTCTTTTTAGCAGATTTTCAAATTCAATTCTACCTTACTGACATTTTGCTTCTCCATTCAGATACATCTTAAAACAGAACAAATCAGAACTCACTGCTTTAAGTAGGACTTGATAACACTATTCTAGTTCATTTACTTTTCCTATTCAACTACTACAATAAATCAAGCATTTATGTCAGCCATAATGAAGTTCTTCATCTTCTCCCCTGGTGAAGATCCAAAATGTCTTTTTCATCTGGTTTCATTTCTTAATCAATGACGATTAAAAAGCAACAATATTTAAAAATGAGACTAAAAAAAAAAAAAAAAAAACAAGTTTCCAAGAACAAATCCAAAACCTATTACCTCCCCGCCAAAAAATATTAACCTGGGTGACCTGAAAATCCTGCTTTGCCTTTTTAGACTTTACTATATTTCTACTTATATTATACATAAAACAGTAAATACTGAGATCAGTGAAGATTTTTATATAGGTCTCTTACTTACACTGTCCAGATTTGAAAGTAATTTTTTCAAGTGCAATTTAATTATTAATGCAATAATTAAATTAAGGATACCTGTATCTTATTTATTGTCTTGTCACTGAATTCCTATGCCATGCTGGCAAATTACCTCAACCACGACTCTCCTAAAGGTGCTGTTATTCAAAGACATTCACTCTCTTAACAATTTGTTACCTCCAGATACACAAAATCATACCAAAAACTTTGACCAAACCACATATGTAATTCCTCACCCTACCCACAAGCCATTCACAGCCAAGTCATTTATTCTTCCTGTGAACACTAACACAAAGCTGAACATTGCAAATGTAGAAAACACAGTAAAAAGGAATTAAGGAATAACTGGAAGAATAATTTAGTTCAATTTGCAGGATTAGCAGTTAGAAAAAGGAAATTAGACATAGAAATCAGGATGGAGAAGTGTTTACAGAGAAACTTGCTGTTACTGAAAACATCGCCATTCCATGTAGAGGACTGAGAAGGAGAACAGCAGGAAAACTACTGCTGCTTGTGACATCTAAAGGTAGAAAGGCAAAGCCTCCTAGGCATTAGATGGCTATATGAAATTGCAGATGAGATGTTTTGAGACTTCCAGGTAAGTACAGATAAAAGTGGTTATGTGAGCTCTGGGCAACAGCAAAATGTATGAAAAAAAAATTCATGTCTTTCACCTCTAGATAAAAAAGAAAAATGGGATGTTGCCAAGTTTTTTCTCCCTGTCTTTCAAACTCCCTCCTTTATTTCCTACTGTTAAAATAGCAGTGCTAGATTTCTGTCTCTACATCCAATTATCGGTATTCAGACTTGCCCATTTTACAAGAGTTAGAGTAGAAGAGGTACAGAAAAGAATTCCCAAAGACTGACTTCGCTAATGAACAGCAGCATTTCTGGGAGCCCCAAGGTTTGATTTTAGCCTAGCAACAGAAGTAGATAGTGTGGATCTGATCATACGTCCTTTTATAGTTCTCAAGGCTGATGCAGACTGATCTCTATTTAAGGACTTTACATAGCTAGAACCAGATGAGTTGACAAGTCTCAACCTTTCTAGAATAATTTAGATAAATCTTACACTGAAAAACTCTAACAGCAACATAGAGAATAATTTCCTCTTACCTGAAGCAATTCTGGTACCTAATAGCTTCAAGAAACCAGGAACCAAAAGGACAACATTTTCTTAACCCTAGTCTCTTTAGAGTCACTCATCCAAAGTGATGAAAGAAAAGTATTTTTAATAAAGAAAATTACACACTAGGCTAGCCATGCACTAACAGAACCACTTCAGTCACAAGTCCATGACCTCAGGCTGGAGTAATGGACACGGGTCCATTGCTATAGATGCACAGCACTGACAACCTACGGAAGGCTACCACATGAGTAGAAACAACGAACTTGTTGTTAAAAGATTAATTGCAAGTTAAGCATTAAATCCAGTACTTAGATTAAGGAAAAAAAAAGATACATAGGCTTATATACATCAACCTGAACTTTGAAATTTCAGCGACAGTGCCAAATCAGACCCACACAAACATTTCACAACTCACACACACAGGAAATTAATATTCTAACTTTCAACATAAATATGCTGTGTTGAAACTAAAGAGAATACTGAAGCGTTTTTTACCTGATTCTTTGAGTCTTCGAATCTTCTTTTTGGTAAACTCTGCTAAAAAATTTCAAAAGCAACGTACGGACAGGAAAGAGCAGATTCCTTTGCTGGTATAGCGTATATACTGCTTTAATCAAGGGTTCTGTAGCCACTAGAAAGAAAAAAAATAATAATATAATAAAATAATCATGCATATATACCAATCATACATCCTGTGTGTGCATCTGAAAATACCTACAGTCATCTTTGAAGGACCAAAACATTTCGCAACAGCTGAACAGAATTCTAAATCATTACATCACCTTGTTGTATACTTTATGAAGGAAGCACATGAATATAGAGACAACATAGGAATGAAAACTTCATAGCCTCCTGAAGGCAACTTAGTGCACCAGGTCGCAAGGTAGCTCAGAACTAATGAAGTCCTATTTCCCACAGCTGCATTCCACAGCCTTTTTCCCCTACAGAAATAAAAACACTCTCCTTTACTCATCATCAATGCATCCAAAATCTCACTGTCGGTGTCTTCAGTTATCTCCCTGCTAGCTACCTTTCTCCCTGTGCACATCAATCTGATTACCTCTCCACATCTCTGAAGCAGCCAGCTCCAAGCCATATTCTCTGATTAACATGAAAATGCATACCTCCAGAGGCACTGGAAAGTCGCTACAAAGAGAACTGCCAAACTTGCACTGCAAGCTTTTCTTCTCTGAAGCTTCAGCCAGCTATGCTTTATCACCAGGCTTAAAACAATGTCTGAGTTCTAACCTTATGTTAAAGTCGGCTAAAACTGGCCAGCAAGTGCAGAAGGTACAGCACACTAAGAACATGACAAAACGTGTTCTTTAAAAGCCAGACTAAACTATTGGAAGTAAAAATTAAGTGTGAAAAGATCATACAATCCTTTGTTTTCCATTCAAATGAACAGAGCAGTTTAAGTTATATATTCAAAAACAGCTGAAGTAACAGAACAGAGCTACTTCTGCCCATGGAAATCACACTTTAACAAGAATGCTCCATACTAAAAATGACTACAGGTCCAGATCAGGGGTTGGTTCCCAGTGGTGAAGTTCCAGCAAAAACAAGGAATGTACTTAAGTTACTACACATAGTAAAAGGCACACTACAAAAAACTGAAATGGCGTGGTCATACTCTATCACAATGCAGGCAGCCATTCAGAAGTTGAAATCTAACAAATTTGTCAACCAAAAAAATATATCAAATATTAGAAAGAATTTTAATTAGGATAAACTACTACATTATTTTGACTTCACCAGGAGCATTAACTTACCCATTTCACAATCCTACAATTATCTTGGACAGCATTTCTTAAACAGCACGCTAGCTTACTCTTAATTAGCTAGCAGTTCATAAATGAGCTAGAAATCATATAAAGGTATAAATGTCAACTGAACAACTGTAATAAGAAATAAATACTTTAAGCACACAGAACATTCAGCCACCTTCCAATAACTCTCCATGGCACGTTCTGTAAAGCAAGTTCCACTGTTTGAATTGGTTCCTATAAATGGGACAAGTTTAAATACAAAATTCTAAAACCCACTATTAAAAAAGTAGTATTTAAAAGGTCCAAAATGTACAGACTTCCAAAACACAGTTGAAGTACTCATGCTCCAGTTTTAATCACACAGCAACTCCCCTTCTGAAGTGACTGTTTTCTCTCTCTCACTTGAAGGAAAATTACAACTTGAAGGTAAACTGCTGCTCTAGTCATACCTGAGAAATGCAAGAAAGAAGCAAACCTTCTTATTATAAAGACCAGATCCAGAGTTTGATCCTAAACAATGGAGAGATAACTTCAGATGATGTCTTCAAGACTTTCAAATTAAGTGGTGTGTTTCACCTTAGCATAAATAGCTACTCAAACTCAGACAAAAAAAAAAAAAAAAGACTGCAAAGATACCACCATACTTCTGATGCATAATGCCAAGGAGGTTAACGATGGGCTTTATGTAATCTCTCCTTTATTAGGCTTGGCGTGGTGGGATTACTTTGCTTTGGTTTTGTTTGTTTCTGTTTTTTCCTAACTAAATTTCCCTCCTTTGATTTCCACTGTGTTCTATGAAAACATTGACTGTAACAGCTCATTTTTTCTTTTGTGTTCTCTTCCAAACAAAGTAAACACTTTCAGACCATTCATCTAAATTTAAGATAAATTTTAAACAATTCAGAGTTCTGCCTTCAGTGTGTACCAAGTTCTGGACTATCATATTGCACAATACAGCTTAGAATTTCTATGGCACCATAGAAAAACTAAAAAAACAAGCAACTTTTCTTCTTCCACAGACTATTTGAGGTTGGAAGGGACTTCTGAAAACCATTTAGTCCAAGCACTCTGCCAAGGCAGGATCACCTAAAGTTGGCTGTCCAGGACCATACAGCTTCTGGAAATCCCTACCCAAGGTGGGAACTCCACAGCCTCCTTGAGCAACCTTTGCTCAGTCATGCAGTAGGCAAGTCTTCCATGATATTTAGAAAGATCTCCTTGTGCTTCTAGTTTGTGCTATTTGCGTCTTGTCCTGTCACTGAGCACCACTGAAAAGAGCCTGGCTCCATTTTCTTTGCAAGTATTCACAGACATCTATCAGTTTCCCATGAGCCTTCCCTTCTCCAGGCTCTTTCAGCGATTCCTCATATGAAAGATGCTCCAATCCTTCAACCACTTTGTGGTTCTTCATTAGGTTATCTCCAGTAGCTCCATGTCCCTCAAACTGGGAAGCCCAACAGACATAGGACTCCATGTTGCATTACCAGTGTTGAGAGGAGAAGTTGGATCACTTCCTTCAGCCTCCTGGCAACACTCCTCATGTAGTCCAGGATACTGTTTGGCCTTCTTTGCCACTAGCTCATAGTCAACCTCATGTCCATTGAATGTCCTTTTCTGACAAGCCATTTTCCATCTGGGTAGCCCCAGCTGTTCCTCCTCACGTGCACTTCCTCTTGTTGAAATGCATGAGGTTCTTGCTAGCCCATTTATCTGGCCCGTAGAAGCTGTATTTACTCAACATCTAGTAAATTAGGTTTAATCTTACATCTCGGCAGGCTTTTTGTACTGCACAAGGATTATCTAGAAAGGACAAGGGAAACCTTCCACACAACAGATACAGATTTCTGAGGTAAACAATTTTCTACTTGCAGCAAAATTCCTGAGCCTTTAAAGAATCAGCAGACAAGATGCACACATACCAATCTTTTGGAAGTTCACTTAAATGTGTGGAGGAATTTTTCTTGTGTCTTTTTTTTTTTGGTTGGTTTTGGGTTTTTTGTTTGTTTTTGTTTGTTTGTTTTTTAAATCTCATTTCATTAATTTTCTGCAATGTCTAGGAAAATTCTTTTACCAAAACTGCTACTTCAGTTAGACAAACCTTTTTTCTACAATATCTTCCAGAAGTCTGGTAGACAAAGCAGTAATCAATGTTTTAATACAAGAAAAAGCATGAAGCATCTGACTTAACAGTTTAGTAATAGCTGGAAACATTTCTTAAGCAACAGCTCTTTTGCTTTAGCTCAGATGATGAGACAGACACATCTATGACTGTGGACAATGATCTGTTTTCAATAGGAGGCTCAATTTTGAAGCGTAGATAGGAATGATTAGTTACTATCTTTGTTGTCTAGGAGATAGTAGGAGATGCTAGACAGATTCCTAACCAAAAAGGATTTGGAAGGAGAAGCTACTAACTGCCGAAATATATTTCAGGGACATCTGACATCATCTTATCTTACAACATTAGCAATGAAAACTGTTGCCAAGGGCAAAGCGCTTTACACAAACTCCAGCTGGCTGTGGAATTCAGTTCTACCAGACTGATACACAACAGACCATTGCCACCTTAACGTTTACTGAAAAATTCTTTTCTTTAGTAAGTCTTGCATCAACCACTGAACAGGCATGTCATGCAAGGTCTTATCTGGATCACAGTCAAGGATTACTTCGGCAAAGCAGAACACACGATGCTCTAACGGTCCTCTAAGTCATAACTGGAATGTATTTTCCCTTTGAAAAATATTAAAATCAAACACTACAACAGCTTTCATCAGAATCATCCTGGCATTTCATAGAACAGTTTGAGTTGAAAGGGACCTTTAAGATCATCTACTTCCATTTCCCCTGCCAAGAGCAGGGACACCTTCCTCTACAGCAGGTTGCTCAAAGCCGCATCCAACCTGGCCTTGAGCACTTTTCATGTTACCGGAGAACTAGTACTGTCATATGGCATTACTCAAGAATGCTTACAAGCTACATTAAGGATTTTAAATAAGGACTGAAATATGAAAGCATCACACAGCTCTCCTCCCTGGTAATTATCTTCTTCCAATAAACAAAACTTCTCATTTCTAAGAATGTCTTAAGAATGTTGCACCAGGGTAAGTTTAGGTTGGATATCAGGAAAAACTTCTTTTCAGAAAGGGTTGTTAAGCACTGGAATAGGCTCTCCGGGAAGGTGGTTGAGTCACCATCCCTGGATGTGTTTAAAAACCATTTGGATGTGGTGTTCAGGGACATGATTTAGTGAAGGGTTGTTAGAGTTAGGGAAGTATGGTTGGGCTGCAGTTGGACTTGACTGATGATCTTTAAGGTCTTTTCCAACCTGAGCAATTCTACAATTCTATGATTAAGATGTAAAAGAAGTAAAAACAGAAGATGGGTACAAAAATACATTAAATTTTGAGTATCAGCAGTATGAAGTTAGCACCATTCCTAAACAGGAAACAATTTTCAGTGTCGTGAGTAAAATTCAATTTACCTGCATAGACAGAACATACTATGGATGTAATAACCAAGGATATAAGACAGAGCGACCCAGAAACAACAAAACTCAACCTTTCCCAGTGCACAGATATCACTTTTGATAAACTTATCTTACCTTTGTTCTGCTGTATTTGCATTAGTCTCCACGTCACACCCAGCAATCTATTCACCTGCTTGCTATTCAGCCTGCTGCCATCCTGGAGAGTGTCTGTCACAAAATTCCTTATCATGTCCAACCAACCAGAATCCGCCTGAAGCGTTGAAGCACTCGCTAGTGAAACCATTATGTCACACAAGGTTAAGTTCAGCAAAAGATGGTCTACATTGTTTGACGATGTCGTACAATACTTGTTGCTAATGAGGAGCAGAGAGAAAAAGAAACATCTCAACAAAATATTCTACATCTTTCAATATGTTGTTACTTTGGTAGGGAAAAATAAATAAATGCCGAAGTTTTAAAGCAAACACATGCTTTAGAAGTCTTCATATCTGACTTTCACACCACGTTCAGGTAAATTACAATCTTTTCTGCCACCATGATGTCTATTTCTCGTATTTATTGTGGTAGGAAGAATCAAAGCTCTAAGCTGTGTCCCTTGGACATTTTTATCTTGTCCTAATAACACTTCTGAGTGCCTAAAATAGGAAAAGAACACTGCAAAATGACTCCTCACTTTCAGATTCTCTTGCATTTCTTCTGAGAGGAATCACACTGTTTTTGTCACTACCACATAACAACAAAAAGCACCATGAACAGAGAAAAAATCATTTATGTACCTTTTTACAAACTCCTGTGGAATAAGTAATCTATTTGTCACCATCACCATATCCTACCAAGGTCTGAAAGTCAAAATTGAGAGTTACCAAGAAATTTATCTGCAGAAAGCTGCAAACAGGAATGCCTACAATCAGAACACAGAGTTTTGAAAATGACACAACAGAGCACTTGAAAGTGCATGAAAGTAAAAGCAGTTAATCTCCAATTCAATATAGTCAACTGTTACTACAAAATGAAGTCTCAGCCTGTGAGTATCATTTACAGATTGCATAAATGCTAGTAATTTTTTTCACATTCAGAAAACGTTGACTTAAATGCTACCAGTAGTGCTATGAGAAATTTCTATAACATTCTGTGAACTTCATGAACTTAACGGGCAAAGTTTAGCTGAAATAAAAGTACTTAACTGGGAGCTATCCTACACCTTTGATACATATGCCCTTCCATGAAGGGAAAACACAGTACATATATATATATAACTATATAAACACCAAAGAGGATTTTAAGTATAAATATACATGAACCGTGGAAGACTCATAGCATAAAACAAGATTCCACTACTACACCTCCATTTTCAGTAGCACAGTTTGCTTTTACTTGGAATCAAAACAGATACTGGCTGCTACCCATTTACATGGATTGCAATGGCAGAGAACAACTCCAGAACAGACCCTGTGTGAATACAGTCTGACCTTTGGGAGCTGAAAAGGGAGACAGTCTGCTACCAGCCTGTACCAGAACAAAAACCATGTGCCCACTCTGCCAGCTCAGTAGCTAAGAACAGCGTAAGTTTGTTCAGCCTCTCCATGCCTGTTCCATACTGCCTTCCCACAACTGTCAGGCACAACATGACCCATGCACCCCTCTCACTGTACTCATCCAGCAGAGGTGGCTGAAGAAGCATGCTTTAAACACGTTTTGAAGCAATTAAGCAGAGAAAACAGAAGACCAGTCAGATTAACACGGATCACCATTAAACAATACGCAAACTTCAGATTAAAGCTTTCACTAAAATACTTTCATTTCGTTAAAACAGCATTTTCGTTTCTACTGGAGGACAGTGAGATGACTTCTTATCCAACACTTTTAATAAGCAGAACCAAAACCCTCTGGTTGCACAGACCCTCCAAGGAACATACAATAAAAACAGCTTTACAATGTCAGAAACTTAGTATCAGATAAGACTCACATATATTGTCTCATT
The DNA here is from genome assembly GCF_016699485.2 of Gallus gallus. Lineage (NCBI taxonomy): Eukaryota > Metazoa > Chordata > Aves > Galliformes > Phasianidae > Gallus > Gallus gallus. Next base: position 88,753,991 of record NC_052533.1, on the reverse strand, counting down.
TTATGAAACTAAGAGCTGTGACATGACATGGAGATTATTCTTACCCTTTGCATGAATCTTTCTTTTTGTGTTTTACTGTTTCTTGTAAAGAATAAGGAAAATTACGCATGAAGTGGTGCTTGAAATCAACAAGGTAATTCATTCGAAGCCATACTTCCTATTAAGGAAAGCAGATGACAGAAAACATGCTAGTAAGTAAAAAACATCATGCACAAACTAGAAGGTTCACAAAACAGGGGATACAATTCAAGATTATAACATTTAATCTAAAATGGACTGGTATGTGTTCCTAGCACACACTTAATATGCAATATTAAACCAATGTAGTCAAAAATATCAACTCAAAATGCTTTTACATTAGTTTATCAGAGTGATACTCTGAGTTACTTGCAGTGACTGTCTTGAATTTTCCACTAAGACATATTCTGACAGTGCCTTCACCTTCCCCATTATTAACACATCTGTAGTTCAAACCCTGCCAGCATAAGACAACTTCCATTAAGGAGTCTATCCTTACAGAAAAAGGTTATTATGTTCAAAAATAATTGTACCTTGTGGGTTAAGAGCCACTCAGTCACTGTTCCATACACACGCACACACAAAAGCCTACATTGCTACCATATTGGTCAGGCACAATAATCTTTATTTTCAAGTATTAAGAAAATGACCATCATACTATTTCAAAGATTAACAGGCATATTCAGAGCACTTTTACAAAATGTCTCTAATAACCACTTTGGCTCTTACAGCCCACAGACTTATTAAATAAGCGAAACTTTCATTTTCAAACTGAGCTCTATTTGAATACACTTTATATATAGAAGTGACTACAAGGGAATAGAGAGGATACAATTATAAAACACAGTATCCTCAAAAAATAAGTTTTACAGTCGTCATTTTCTTTTAAACAATGCAACTGAACGTACATAAAATGTCTCACACCATGACAAGAGTACTCCTTCCACGTGACCAAGAGGCAGGCACCTTACAGCCAAGGGCAGCAGCCCTGAAATAACCTAAAGAAAAAGGTCAGCAGCTGCAGGCTGCCACAGCCTCCTCTCTGCCTACTTCCAAGTCCTGACAAACAGATGAAAAGCTAAATGGGAACAGCATGCTTTGTTTGGCCACACCAAATTCACCCCTCAGGCTGTCTATGCTGGCTAACACTGGTCTAATGAGTTGATTCCACATTTTTTTCCAGTAATTATTCTGTATAGTTCTACAATCCTATACAGAGACAACATCAAAGAGCTGTGAAGATGTTCCTTCCAACTAGTCTCCAGAGCCAGCATGGAAAGTGTGCATTTGCCAGTTTGCAAGGTCTTCTGAAGAGCAGCAGAAGTTACAAAAAAGGCAATTGATTTACCAAGTAAAGAAACAAATCAGAGCAAAACTTTTAAGGCTGTTTTCCAAAACACTTGGTTTTGATTCGGTGCCATGGGTGATACTTCCAGTCATGGCACAGCAGTGTGAGTTCTACCAGTCAGTTAGAAGATTTCGTTCCACTGTCCCTTACCTTTCCAAAGGCTTAGGGTTTGTTTTCACCTCTGCTTCTCCAATGTGTGAAACTTTTCAACATGTGAAAAGAACAAACACCTCCGTATTTCCTCAAATTAATATTCTAGAAGCTATCTGGGAGACAATGCTCCTCTTCTCCAGTATGAATTTCAGTCTTAAAACCTTCCATGCTGCAGTCACCAAGGATTCCTGGAGACTACTGCTGACCTGAGCAATACAGTCACCAACTCACCCAACCACCTCACTGGTTTCTGATCAAAACAAAAATGAACTGTCATTATTAATGCCACATTTCAGTTCTCCCTTACCATTTTGTATGTTTCATCATGTCGCTTTGTGAGCTTCCACAACAAATGTATTATACTAAGCACTTGCTGCATAAGTTGCTGACAATCTGATTCCAAAAGATTTCCGAGAATGGGAGCTGATTGTGCAGGAGATGCTTCAATCCAGCACTCAATCAGTAATGGAATTATTATCTCAATAAAACCCTTTAAATTCTCAGCCGAGGACAGGCCTTTTTCTGCACTGTCCATGACACTTGCCAGAGACCTATATGACAAAAAGCAAAAAAAGAAAAGACAAGATCACATCTCTGAAAACAGTTTAGAGCAAAACCACCTTCCTGCTTTCTTTATACCTATATATAGATATATACATATTTTTTTAACATGTTAAGTTTGCCTCTTTTCTTGCTAGACATTCAATTTGAAAGGGAGCTCAAATCAACTACCACAAACCCGGTCCTGAGCCTCCCCACAAATTTGTGTTTTTAGAACAGCTTCTTACATGCCATTACCTCACTTCCCATTGTTACATGTAGTCTATAGAAGAGGGAGAAAAATGACTTGCATTATCATATCACCTTCAAGCAACAGATGAGATTCCACTGTGCTCAGCACAACAGAATACAAAAAAAGCTTTAAGTCCCTTGAAGCAAAATAATGAAACTGACTACAAAGTATTGTCAAACGCATGAGGTTTATTACAGTTAGTGCTGAAGATCATTATTAATAAACACAATGGTTGTTCATAACCATAGGAAAATAATTAAGCAAAGATATAATCAATTTATAATATATAATCAGTTTAAATTAGAATAAAACTCTGGAGAGTGACTAGCTTGAAAAATTGTGAAAATGTCTTGGTAATGAAGACAAATAAAAATTATCCAAAAATGAAGAGATAGATTAAACTAAATATATAGATTACATATCCTAGAAAGCAAGAAAAACAAGCTTCTCAGAGCACTTCTTAGTCCAAAAGGGATTCTCCACACTGATGACAAAACTCTGGTCCTGGATAAATTCAGACAATTTATATCCATTCTGTAAAGAAAATTCTTTAAAGAAAGCAACTCCTGAAGAACTTCTGCTGTTGTGATGCAATACAGAAGCTTTTGAACGGGCTCCTAAACAACAGATGCACACCTGAAGTGGGGAAAAAAAGCAACACAGAAGAGCAAACACAACTTCAACTTAGAATTGCTGATGCTGCATTCCATGATAATTTTTTCACAAAATGCTCAGAGTAAGGAATTCCCCTAATTCTGAATTCCTAATACAGGTAAAAATTGTATGCTGAATTTCCCACCAAATCCCTTTCTATTTCAGTGATATTCTCCAAGATGCTTCTACAGATATAAATTCCAAATGAGATTTGAATCACTATTTGCTTTCTTGCCACAGATTGTTTATAAATACGTCAATTTCAGATTGGATTAAAGAGATACAGCTGCTTTCTCTGGTCATTCTGCAATTTCCAAACTATCCAATTACTTATACCTTTCCAGGACATTCCCCTCTCCCTTCAAACTCGGCAGTAGCAGCAGCAACCAATGTAACCAGTCAACTTAATTAAGCTTTTCTCCTATTAAACTAAAGCATTGTTTTGTTAATTGTCTACAAGCTGTAGACACCATGGTGAGGGCACCAGTTTCTTTCAGACTACAAAGTTTAGGGCTAAGTCCAATATAGACATATAAAGACACGGCAGACAAATCTGATGTGCCAGTTATAGCTGTCATGAGTCTTAAAGCATCACTGGACAAGAAAGTCGATATCTGCTGACACCTGTAATTTTACTGAACAATGTTGTCCTGTAAATATTAAGGACATGAGAAGGCTTGGCTGAAATTGTATAGCATCAGTGATTGGCTAACATAGTTCGGAAGTCTTTTTTCTTCATTGTTTCTCTGAAAATAATAGCCGGTATCACAGCAGAGCTCTGGCATTACAGCAATCTGGACCAGAAAAATCACCTTGTTAAACAATGAGCAGCACAAAACATGAGAAGTTGGCAGTACCTGAATATTCCTACAGATGTATAATAATGCATAACCAGCTATTTTAATAGACACTTGACACAAGGAATGGGGAAAAAAAATAAAAACTCTAAGAAGAGAGAATCAGTGCCAAAATGGACTCAATCAGATGCTGAAAGTATCTGGGCAAGAAAACTTAGCAGAACTTTCACGTCCCCCCAACAAAAGAAGCCCACACATCTCAAGATATTCTCTTTCACACATTCGAGGTTGACAGCAAAAGGGGTAAATAAAATTTTGCTGACAACAACAGATTACAAGTGTAAGTGTAATCTGTTCAGCATGCATTTGATGAGTGCAATATCCTTTGCCAACACATGGTCACCGGAACAAGGAAAGTTGGATGCCAAATTAAGTGTTGACCTTTTTGTCACATATCCATTATCAGTATTCTCTAACAGTAAGGTGGCTCTGAGAAACACCAGAAAGCACATTACCTTCACATCAGGATAAAATATCACTGAGTGAAGCTGTCAGATACTCATATACATAGGCCTTTAAGCTGTCACTTCTGTTAAAATGCTAATATTCTGATGAAAAATATCAAACAAAGTAACTTTTTTTCATGGTAGCTTATCTGCAACTTGAGAATAGGAGAGTAAGAGAAATTTTGGAAAGGAAAGACAAGGAAACACAAAAGAAACAGAAAATAGGAAAACAACTGCCAGCTGCTTAAAATAGGAAGTCACTGGAAGCTAGTAATTATTTTTTGATCATGAAGTCTAAGTCAGATTACTGAGCTCCTCTTCCTTACAGGTGTATCCATCATCAACTATAGCAGAAAAACACTCAGCTGTATTCTCCACCTCTATCTGATGCACAGGTCACAGTGTATGTTTACTACGCTCTGTCTTCCACTTTGGTCACTCAAGTCTTCTCCAATTTACTACGCAGCTTCAGTTTGTTCTTTCTCAGCAGGAACAGATGCTCTACTGCTTTACTTCAGTACCATTTCCAGTCCAAAAGAAGATCATACACCTTGGTATCACCAAATTCAAGCTGTGTGGGCTTTCCATTTTCCCGAACCTGAAATTAATTTGACGCAGAAGGCAGCAGTCAGTGCATAATGCAGAGAACATCCTATTAATTTCCTAATTTATTATGATCTTTTATTCACATATAATAGGAAGACCTAACACACAACAAAAAATAATAGTCTTATGATGTGCACTGCTGAACCATTCAGCACTCCAAGCTCAGAAGAGATCTACACAGTTTACCAAGCACTGACACTGCCGTCTGTCTTGAAAATCTTGTTCAGTAATCACTAGATTATCTAGGATGTGGCACCCCTACCTACAGAACTTCCAAGAGAAACAACTTGGGAACTAAAAACAATATATATATTATTAGTGATATTTGTACTTTTTAAAGAATGAAGTTGAAACTTATTCCTGAATGTGTTTAAAAACCGTTTGGATGTGGTGCTCAGGGACATGATTTATAGGAGGGTTGTTAGAGTTAGGGTAGTACGGTTGGGTTGCAGTTGGACTTGATGATCTTTAAGTTCTCTTCCAACCTAAGCAACGCCATGATTCTATGAGACCTTCTGTCATCAAAGCACACACACAATGCAATTATAGCTACTTCTGGTTTGATGGACTCTTCACTACCTATAGTTAAGACTTTACAACTTCTGCATTGACTTCTTCAAAGAAAAAAGAAAAATACAGTTTGACATTCTAGAAGTCTTCAAAAAGCATTAAGGACCTTTCACACCTCTTGCTTGAGGTCATTTTTTGTCTGTACAGTAATGGTCGCAGCAGAGGCAAAAGGAATGACCGTCAAAAGCCATTGCTGGGATTGGATGAGAAAGAACTAAGCTTCTTCAGATTAATAGAAAAGATTTCACAAAGAAGGGCCTCAAGCTGTAGGTATCTACCCTGTTTCTCACAGCAAATACAAAAGCTACCAGAATACCTTTTGCTCTTAATATACCATGAATATCCAGTAAAATAAACTTTATGGGCCCTTAAAAAAAAAGAAAACCTACACCAAAACCATGAGCATATGCAATAAAAAAGAAGAATATTCAAGTACCTTGTACGAGTATTCTTTCTCTTTCCATTCTTCTGTTCTGTTGCCATCAGCTTTCTCTGCCAACTTTGCCTTGGATGTTAGCAATGTTTCCTTCTACTCTTCTGGCTCCTCCTCACGCTTGCAAATGGCTTTTTGAAAGTATTTATAACCAGAAGCGGACCACGATGTTTCACCGAAATCTAGCTCCTCAGAAAAGGGGAATCCAATTCAGGTGACACCAGATGTAAAGTTTACTTTCCTAGACCTTGGATACAATGCACCTATAACTACTACAGGGCACAGAGCATCACACACTGCGCATCATTCAGTGCACAATACAAGAATCCCCTGATATTCAATGGTCCATAATTATATGATGCTGACTGCACAGATGAAATCCTTAGGACTGGTTTTCACTGAGCAGTGAACCCCTCTGCTGTCTCAAGACTGGCTTTCACTGCAGCAGATATTGTTGGTTGTGACTGAACTCTTCTGCTACAGCAACAATTACTTTCATAAGAACAAGCTGCATATTTTATTTAGCTTAATGTAAGTGTCCTATAACTACTGTAAGTAATCTACTCTCTACCAAGAGGAAGTCTAAGGGAACAGGAATGGAACAGTCACTCTTATGTCACCGGCATGGAGATGGAAAAGACCTGCTAATTCAGACCAATACCTGTGGTATTAAAAGAGAACACCACTTCCTCTGCACCTCCTTCAAAGACAGGAGGTAGACATAATGATGGATTAAACAGTGAGTTTTATATATTTTCTTCTGTCACTGATCCCCTTGGATGAATTTGGTAAAACCCACTTCCGTGTAGTTGGTCTTCCCCAGCAGTAAAACAAGGATTGTGGTTTCTCTTCAAACCGCTTTGAAATCTATGAACTAGAAGTGCTGCGTAACAGCTAAACAGCATTTCTTTTTATTGTCAGGTAGATCATTCCAGGTGTTCCATCACCACATATATAACATCTACAGAAGCACATATACATGAGAATGGCAACACTCAAAGGTATCATGAGAAAAAAGCTGGGGAGGGAAGGCTCCCCTCTGGTTTGAGGGGTGGGCAAATCAGGAAAGAGGGAGAGAAACAAATATTGTTAGTTATTTCTCCCTAAACTTCACCTCAGACCTACTTAGAGAGTTACTATAAACCACACAGACCATTCTGTGACTAAACAAATTGTGCCTTTTCCCACTTCCAACAATGTGTCTCAGAAGAAACACCTTTTATTTATAGTGAAGATATAAACTGATGAATTAAGAATGCCTCAAACTGGAAACTCAGCAGAACTTCAAACAGCCAGACATACTATTTTACAAAGAAGTTATTTGAAAATGAAGAAATTAAGATTCCCTCTAACGGTATTATACTCTCTAAGGTAAGAACATAACATTTCAGTCAAATTCATTATCACTGTGTAAGAAATACATTTACATTCAGTACAGAGAAATCTGTCTGCTTGCCCCTACACTTATCTGATAGCCTGCAATAACATGTAGTCTTCGGTTTGCAATCCAAAAATAACACTCAAAAGTTGCTCTTCCAGTATTATCATATCATACAGCTTTAACTTACTAGCAAGAAAGTTCATTATCTACACACAGTCCACTCATCTGCTGAGTATTTCCCAGTTTTCTCAGCTACTCCAGTAAAACTGCACATTACCTTAAATGCCCTGAAAGACCCTTTAGAGGCAATGTCACAGCAAGAATTAAATAGTTGCTCTCAACAGCAATAAGCCACAGTTTATCATTAATCGTAACCATACAGCTGATATTAACTTATTTTGGAATTAATGTTTTCTCACCTCAATCTAAACGATGAGCTCATCTTTGGTCGTAAGCCACCATTTTCATACAGATGTATGTGTTGTTGATTATTTGCATGGACCTTCCAGCTTATAAATATCGGGTTCCTCACAGAATGAGGGCTATCCTTTTGTTCTTGAAGCCCCTCATCTTCTGTTTCATTGGATCCATCAACCACTGCCTGGAGGAACTTCTTGAGCCTGATAAGTACGTTTAACCTCCACTGCTGAGACGTTACTCTGCGGTTTGGGTTAACAGACAGCATCCAGGAAAGTTTCTCTTTGCTTTTCAGTCTTTTTGACAGTTGCTGGTGAGAAATAAGCTCTACAAAATTCTTCAGTAATATACTACTGCGGTCTGTAAGAAGAGCTGGGTATGCTTCCAATAAAATGTCCAGGACCTTCAGCGAGTCCTCCTGAATTCCTTCGCTGATGTGAGTCATGGCACTGGAGAGATGGGCACTTACCAAAGGAAAAAACGGAGCAATCTGCTCAGCTCTTATTTTTGAAGCCAAGAACTGAAGCAGGTGAACAGCCGCTCCCCTGACACCAGAATCTTTGTCTGTAAACACTGCTGCCACTTCACTAATTATATTTGAAAGGTGTGCATCAATTAGAAACGGATACTGAGACAGGAGATCTTTGAGGCCAAGAAGCGCATTTTGTTTAACCCCAGGACTATAATGGTGCATCTGAGAAAGTAAATCCTGGAAGGAAAGAAACGTATTTGTTACCATTATTACTCTGAGCTTTCTCAACTTCCTTACCGATGTTCCAGTATTTCATTTTTTAACTAAACATTAAAAAAAATACAGAATCTGTTCTAATGATGCACTGCTGGCTGTAGAAGCGTCGTCATTTCAAAACAAATACACTATTGGGTTTGTGGTGCAGCAATGAACAAATCAGCAATATTCAAAAACAGGAAAAACAAGATACCACAACTTGTTCTTCAGGTAACAAGATAACTTCCATACTTAAGTAAATATACAACCCTACTGACTTAGCAGAGGTTTTGAAACCCTGCTCTTACATTGTAATGTAAGACTTTCAAAAACAGCATTAATCCCAGTTACTTAGAAGAGGATGCAACTTCAGCTTTCCGTTGCTGAAAAGCCTAGCCTTGAGTTATAAGCAGGTCCAGCAATTTAAGTCATTTAGTTCAAGGCTCAGCTTAGTTTTATGTCTCCATTTTTCTTTTTTAATACATCCCTTTTTCCTCAGACTCCAGTAACTACAGGAACTCAGGCAAATGTCATTATCTACCATTCAGAATGTATCACCCACCACATACCTTTATGTTAAGTTTTCTGTTTTGTGTAGTAAGCATTCCATCTTCTTTAAGCTGCTCAGGAATTTGTATGGCCTTTGTTTTGAAAGTGGTATCTGTTGCATTTTCTAGCTTAGGCTTTTTCTTCCCAACTTTTAATTTCACTTTCTGGAAGTCTTCCTGATGTTTCCTTTTTTTAGTCATCCTGATTCTCTGCAAAAAGACATTCAGAATTTCAATTTGATTAAACACATTTCCCACCAAAGAGCAGTGAACTCCTGGTGAAGGCTACAGGTCTTACATATTTCCTCTGCATAAACTACCGCCCGCTACTGAGACCAGATGCTTGGCTAAACAGACCTAAAGCCCCTCGTCTTCTATTTGGTTGTCTTCGCTCTGAGAACAGCTTTATTCAAAAAGATCACCTGAAGATCTTCATCATCTACTGCTTTATCAGGATATGTTGGACTTGTGGGTTCCTTTTGGTTTTTCTTTGTTTGCTTCTTTTAAAAAAGGTCCTGCCAGTAACAAAGCAAGTTTTTACATACTCAACACGTGTCAAGGCTAAAAAGCTCATGGAGTGTCTCATTTCATCTGTACATTGCTTAGCAACTCGATCACAACCAGCACAGCCGTCTACACAGGTAAAATCACGGATCTCATCAGGCCTTTGCTGATAACACAGCACGCAGGACCAGGCACACCTCCACCACACTCTCAGAAGCACAGGCTATGCATTAAAGATTAACAATTAAAAGGAAAGGAGGAAAAAAACAAACAAACAAATATAAAAAAGCACGGAGAATGAAAAAATGCTGAAAAGTTAAGTCATATTTAATAAGGCATAAAAAATAAGGTGGTATCAACAGCTCTACTTAGATGCATAGTCATACTGGACCAGACACGCAACGAGCAGAACAAATTAAAACCAACGCTTCAGTTTCTGCTCGGCCTTCAACGCATCTGTACAGATAAGAGCATGTTTAGTTCAGCCAGATCAAAGAAAACACACTACACAGCTGCTTCCTTATCTTGCTTCCCCTGCCACTCCCATACTTCTGAATTCAGTGCCACAATGCTCAACATCACACACAAATCACGCTCAGATTTCCATTAATTAAAACCACAAATCCAGAGTCTGATGAGCCCTAGAAGTGGTCGTGGGGATTACTACAATTTAAAAGGGGAAGGAGGGACAAGTAGAAAGTGGTTATGATGTCTAATGTTCCACAGCTTTCTAGTAACAAAAGATCATTTATGCAGCTGGAAATCTGATTGCTTCCAGATCTCATTGCATACAGCACTTATATCCAGCTTTAAAGGTTCACGCTGCCAGGTCTATAAACTTGATTCTTTTTCAATGAAAGGGAATCTCTCTTTCGAGCTACTCTGTGGGTAGCTGGCTTTTGGACATGACTAATATTTGAACACTGTGAACATAAAATCCAACATTTCAAGATTAACTTTATTGAAAAAAAAAGCATACCTTTGTGACTAAACCTAGAATGAAGTGGATATGATCGCCACTCACTACAGCTAATAGAATTCCATAGCTGGTTTTTCCAAAGGACTTCAGATTTGGCAGATTTGTGCTGCATTACATTATTTCCCATCCACATCACAGCTCCATGTAAGGCCATTTGAACTGAAGTTTTTGCATTAGTATTTACTGACTGAAAAGGTTTTTAAAAACACCTTGGGCTTTGATCCTCCAAAAACAAGACACGTTAGCATTCAAGTATAACAACTCTGGTTTTATAACCTTCTGGGGTTTTGTTTCTTTGAGGTTTTTTTAAACCTCACGCATCCTTTAGGGAAAAATTACACAGAGTTTTTTCTCTCCTCAAATGCACAATGCAGGAATAGCTGAAAGCTCCCTGTCAGAGGGAGCAGTGAGGTAACTGTCCCTCTGTACACAGCTCTGGTGAGGCCGCACCTCAAGTAGTACAATCAGTTTTGAGCCCCTCACTACAAGACAGACACTGAGACCCAGGAGCGTGTCCAGAGAAGGGCAACAAAGCTGTGATGGGTCTGGAGCACAAGTCTGGAGAACAGGAGGCTCAGGGAAGACCTTATCCCACTCAACCACCTGAAAGGAGGTGATAACAGGTAGGAGTCAGCCTCATCTCTCAGGTAACAGAGATAGGACAAGAGGTGATGGCCTATAGTTGTGGCAAGGGAGGTTCAGGTTGGATATTAGGGAGAATTTCTTCTCATAAAGAGCAGTGAGGCAGTGGCACAGGCTGCCCAGGGAGGTGGTGGAGGTCATCGTATCTGGGGGTGTTCAGAACCGTGTGGATGTGACACTGAAGGACATGGTCAGCGGGCATGGTGGGGGTGGGCTGGTGGTTGGACTACATTACCTTAATGTTTTTTTTTCCCCCAACCTTAGTGATTCTATGAATGCTTACTGCCATGCTTGCTTTAACAGAGACATAAAGGTCTCACCCTACATGACAAAGCATCTGCCTTCCACCTAACATTACCATTATAAATGCAGGCATGCACACACCTGAATAAAATTAAGTCACTTTAAAAGAGAAAACCTATAAAATATATTCTCTTCTTCCAGAGGGAAGCAGTAGTTTATCTTGCAATGCGAATATTAGAAATAACGAATACATTAGAAACCTCAACACGCCCGTTTCCAGCTGTTCCGCAGGAGGCCAGATCAGAAAGAGAACAGTTACAAAACCGGAGCTGTGAGAACACCACAGTCGGTGTAACGAGGCGCTCGGCAAACCCGTGCACACTCCAAGCAGCGGCTCCGAGCACCTCAGCGAGGCTCCCGGCCGGCAGGACCCGGCGCCGCAGCCCCAGCCGTACACACCTGCCGGCCCTCCCGCAGCAGCACCGAGCCGAGCGCAGCCACCGCTTTCTACACGAAGGCGAAGCACCGAGAGCCACGCGGCTCTCCCCAGCCCGGCCCTGCCCGCTCGGGACGCCTCCAGGCGCTTCTCGGCCTCCCTCACACCAGGCTCGGCGTGCCGCGGGGAGCAGCGCTTCACCGCCATCCGCCGAACCCGGCCCCGCGCGGGCCCCAGGAGGCGCCGAGGGCCGGGCCCCCACCCCGCCCCGCAGCCCTCCTTCCCGCCCCGCCGCCGGTACCGTACCCGCCGCCCGACGCGGGCGGTGTCCGCCTAGGCAGCCGCTCGCTCCTCCCGGCGCATCTTCGGCCGCGCTGCGGCAGCGCGCCGTGCCGTGCGGCGGGGCCGCCCTCCAGCCGGCCGTCGGTTCCGCGGGTAGCGCGGCCACGCACTCCTCGCGGCGGCCGCTTTCCCGCGTAGGGAAGGGGGGCGGTTCACACAAAAGGCGGCCGCCGGCGCGGGGCGGGCAGGGCCGCGCCGCCTCCTTCCCCTCCTCCGCGGACACAACGACGCCGCCGGGCCCCGCGCGCGCCGCCCCGGCCCCTCACTAACCACGCGGCAGCGGAGCCCCCTTCCGCCCCCGAGAGCCTGCCCGGAAACGGCCGCCCACGTGAGCGGCGGCGGACAGCGCGCGCGGCAGCGGACAGCCCGCGTTTCCGCTCAGGGGCGCCCCCTGCCGCCACGGAGGTCCACTCAAGCCGCTTCTTCAAGCGAGAATAATCCATTTTTGGGTTATTGCTTTGTTGCGCGAGTGGTTCTTTGTACTGTTTGCTTTCTTGCTAACAATAAGATCTTAAGCACTTTTTTTTTGCAAAAGAAGTATTTTGTACCACGCTATTTTCACAAGGATTGACCTTCAGGAGTACACTTGTGGCTTTTGGCTTATGCCAGCTCCATAAAGTTCCGAAAGACACCTTTTCCACTTGGCAGCAACGCATAATTTCAAGCAGGGAATAGATGTATTCTGCGGTCAGCTGCTGAAGTGATTGTCAAGCAGCCTGCAGGTCTCACTCTGCCGTCTCCTCTGCCCACAGCAGCCAATCCCACCTCAGTGCAACTCAATCAGGTCACTGAAGTAATTACATTACGCTGTCCTGATTTGATCCTACATCGGCTACGACTTACACAGCACAGGAAGCATTTCACCACACGAGGTCTCACACAATTTAATTAACAGAATCTGAGCTCTCTTGGCTCAGACTTCAAATCTGTAGTACACAGTAGGATCACTTTCACACCTCTATAAGCTCAGCTACTCCAGCTTTGGAGTTGTATCTCATTCTGGCTTCCATCCTTCACTGTTTAACATTTTGGGAAGCAAGGTCCTCACGCAATAATGGGGAGATGCTGGGTTACGAGTGTCTCTCTTACCTCCTGCCAGCATTTACTCTGAATCTTTTTAGGAAGTGCTAAAGGTCATTTAAAACTTGTTCGATTACATCTCACTCTACCTGCAGTGACAGAAGGTAGGTGTTAACAAGTATACCAAAAAGAATATTTTCAATGAAACATTAACAATATTGTGCTCCATGAGAATATTTTTAATTATGCTTCTAAAATGAATTCAGGTAATAACATTTCCTCTCACAAAACAAACAAACAAAAAACCCAAGCAGTATTTGCATTTACAAAGTAGAAAAACACTTAAAAGCCTTTAGAATAATTTCAGTGAAGGCAATGCAGTCACTATTAGCATTTCAGGTTTCACATAGAGTGCCATACCTTCAGGCACACTATATGGATTACGTACATTGATACCTAGATCAAACTCACAAGACAGGGCCTGCTGCTTCAAGAGGGATAACCAATTCTTTACTGAGAAAGACAGTCCTAGAAGAAACAGGAAGCAAAACAAGAGGAAACTAGCAATAGAATGAGACATACCGGCTTTAAATTGTGCCAGGGGAGATTCAGGTTGGATATTAGGTGACATTTATTCTCAGAGAGAGTGGTAATGCATTGGAACAGGCTGCCCAGGGAGGTGGTGAAGTCACCACTGCCGGAGGTGTTCAAGAGAGGTGTAAATGTGGCACTGAGTGTCATGGTTTAGTGGGCAGGGTGAGGATGGGTTGGTGGCTGGACTTCTTTTCCAACCTTAATGATTTTATGGTTCTGTAAGAGCAGAACATTTCCAGAACTTTATAACCAGAGCTCATCATAACCTACACCAGACAGTGAGTCTTCTGTTGCACAGTCAAAACCTTCCATTTCCTGTCAGTTCACCTGTGAATGCCCTTCTCTTTTCCACTTTATGCCTTCTAAGAGATGTTCAAGTTCTGCAATTTTGTTGAAGACAATTTCCCCAAAGCTCTCTGACGCCTCACTCTTTTAAACCACACAATTCTGGCATAAGTTAGATGTTATCCTTAAGAACTGTTTTGGAATAGGTATACAGTTTTCTGTTAGCGTGAGAACATACCAAGCCATCACAAAACACAGGCAGGCAGAAGAACAAACAAAATAATCTAGCTCTTTTAGAGCCTCTATTTGCACCAGAAAAGAAAGCTTTAAAGGGAGATTAATTGTCCAACTGAATGTGCTATGTTAGACATTCTTTCCAAAAACATTTCCAGAAGCATACACTTTGTCATTTTTGCATTTGCTATTTTGTCTTTGAGAAGTACAGTGGCACTCTGCAACACATCATTCAAACCATTCTATATCAGTGTGCTATAGATTCAGAAGTCTTTCCATTTTCAGCATGTGCTTAATGGACCTGAGGAAAAAAAAATACTTAAATCCAAGTTATTTCCCCTTAATTTTATTTCCATTAGGAAGGATTCCACAGCCAGTGAAAAAGAAGCTGTTCCAGAGGTGGCCATTTACAAGAGCTGAATAGGCTATTATTTTAATTAATAGAACGTTCTGCACTATGAAAACAAAAACATGAAGCTGCTACTATTGCAGATACTTCAGGAACATATTTGTATTCCAGGTAACCTCTAAGCTGTTTTTACTGATCAAGCATATCTTCATCAAGTAGACATGAACGCTGTCCCTATTATAGTGAAAACAAGCTGGAAGAGCTACTGTTCCACCTCTGTTTCTGATGAGAACATATTTAAAGGCATTCCAGAGCTTTTTCATTATTACTTTAAAGAAGTAATTGTTTTGTGTTTTAACTTCTTTAACTGTCAATGAACTGTTTTCATTCCTAGCTAACCATACTCCTTAACTGCTGCTTTCTTTGTTACCTTATTTTTTCATGGCATCTTGCATTCCAGGATGTGAAGATGTGAAAACACAAAGATGAGGACTCTCAATTTCATCCAGACGTCCAAAAACAGTAAGTTAACATTAAAAGGTTTGTTTGCAATCTGGCTCCGCCATGTCTGTATTATACCAACTTTCGACTGCAATGCTGAAGAATTTTAATCAGAAGCACTGAATGCTACTCAGGAAGCAAATCTGACCCACACAATTTAATTTTTTTCAGTTCTTTTCCCCAAACATAAGCCTGTAACCATTCCAAACATTTTTCTATCATCCTACAAAATTAACAGCAGCTAACATACAGAATCTCTGTCTATATACAGTCAATAACACTATTACTATAGGTAAAAAAACAAACAAAAAAAACCCACCTCACTTTAAAAGAGCATGAATTGAAGGACAGTATAAGCCAGCTTTCACTTTGTGCTTATACTGGTAAAATAAAAGAAGACAAAAGATTCTTTCACTACCATGTCAGCGTTTCTTAAGTATAGTCTGGTTACATCTCTTGGGATATACCCCTGAATTTGCAAGTAAGTCAACCTCTGCTGAGTTTGCTAACACTTCCAGTTAACTACTCTCCCAAAGTTACCTATAATCCATGCACTTAACTCAGAACTGAACTGGCATCACTGATTTGTTATAATATTTAATCTTTATTGAAAAACAGGAGACCAATTCATAATCCTTATATGGGAGGATACCCCTAATTTCAATAGCTTTTCAGTATGGTCTTGAAGCCACAGGGGATAATTTGACTGTTTGGTGTAGGATGCATTTGTACTGCTGACTGCTGTAGTAGAAGAGAAAGTTATTAGTAGTCAGCATGGATTCACCAAGGGGAAATCATGCTTGACCAATCTGGTACCTTTCTATGATGTCATGACCAGCTGGGTAGATGGGTGAGAGCAGTGGATGTAGTATACTTTAACTTCAGCAAGGCTTCTGATACTGTCTCCAACATCCTCATAGGCAAGCTTAGGAAGTGTGGAATAGACGAGCAGACAGCGGAGCGGATTGAGAACTTGCTGACTGGCAGAGCTCAGAGGGTTGTGATCAGTGGTGTAGTGTCTAGTTGGAGGCCTGTAGCTAGCAGTGCTCCCCGAGAGTCAGTACAATGTCTGGTCTTGCTCAATATTCTCATCAATAACCTGGATGAAGGGACAGAATGCACCCTCAGCTGATTATACAAAGCTGGGAGGAGTGACTGACACACCAGAATGCTGCGCTTCCGTTCAGTGAGACCTGGACAGGCTCAAGAGTTGGGCACAGAAGACCCTGGTGAGGTTCAACAAGGGCAAGTGCAGATTCCTACACCTGAGAAGGAATAACCACGTATGTCAGTACAGGTTAGGGGATGACCTGCTGGAGAGGAGCTCTACAGAGGACGTGGGTGTCCTGGTGAACAGCAAGCTGATCATGAGCCAGCAGTGTGTTCTTGTAGTCAAGGAGGCCAATGGGATGCTGAGGTGTATGAAAAAGAGCACGGTCAGCAAATCAAGGGAGGTTCTCCTCCCCCTCTGCTCTGCCCTGATGAGGCCACATCTGGGGTACTGTGCCCAATTCTGGACTCTCCAGTTCAAGAAAGACAGGGAACTTCTGGAGAGAGTCCAGTGAAGGGACACAAAGGCGATGAGGACCTGGAGCACCTCATTTATGGGAAAGGCTGAGAGACCTGGGACTGTTTAGCCTGGAGAAGAAAAAAATAAGGGGGGAGCTTATCAAGACTTATCCAAAGGACAGGAGTCAAGTGGGTGTGGTCAGGCTCCTTTCAGTGGTGTCCAGAAACAGAACAAGGGGCAATGGGCACTAACTGGAATGCAGGGAGTTCCATACAAACATGAGGGTGACAGAACACTAGAGAGGTTGTAGAGTCTTTTTCTCTGGAGATATTCAGGACCCATCTGCATGACCTCCTGTGCAACCTACTGTACGGAACTTGCTTTAGTAGGGGGTTAGATTACATGATCTCCAGAGGTCTCTTCCAACCCCTACAGTTCTGTGATTAACTCTTACAAAGAGCCATAAGAATCGATAAGAAAAGATCAGACTGCTAATATGTAAAAGATATTTAGGAAAATAATGGCTACTCATTTAAAAATACAGGCCAATGGAAATGGAAATAACATTAAATTTAACTTTTCCACAAATATTTTCACTATAGGAGAAAATAATAAGAATCTCAAAACCAAATTATTAATTAAAAGAACATCGTGCAGTATTTGGATATAGCAAAATCAGTTACATTGAGTTCATATTAAGCAAAAGAATGATTTAAAACTTACAGAAAGTAAACACTGCAATATTAACTCTGCTAACTACCACGTCAGTGTGTGCTGCCATTGCTTGGTCTTCTCAGAGTCCCACTTTCAGTCAGGATCTTTACAACATTTGGAATATCCATTCCTTTGATAAAGGTAAAAAAAAAAAAAAAAAAAAAAAAAAAAAAAAGAAACAGAAAAAGAAACTAAGTGCTTTGATAATACAACATTTAAAAGCACAAGTTATACTGAAACATTTACACTGATGAAATGAGTTTGGAGCTCTTATTAAGTGAAAAATACCCTGTTACCACCCATAGTTGCCTAGAAACTGTAAACCATATTCCTATGAACAGCTGCACTGTTTCTGTTAAGGGTATGTCTATCCTCCTCTAGTCTGCTACTGACTTTCAAAGATAATAGAATCATAGAACGGTTTGGGTTGGAAGGGACCATTAAGATCTCTGAGTTCCAACCCCCCTGCTATAGGCAGGGACACCACTCTCTAGACCAGGTTGCTCAGAGCCCCATCCAGCCTGGCCTTCAATGCTTCCAGGGAGGGGGCATTCACAGACTCACTGGGCAACCTGTTCCAATGTCTTACCACCCTCACAGTAAAGAATTTCTTCCTAATATCTAGTCTAAATCTACCCTTGCCCAGTTTAAAACCATTTCCCCTTGTCTTGTCACTACCTCTATGGCTGATTATTAGGAAGGCATTACCTGAAGTGCTCTGTTTTATCACTGTACCAGTAAGTCAATGGTCTCTCTGAAACACGAGCAAGAAGTTTATGTTGCTCTGATGAAAGTGATGGCCATTACTTTGGGGGAAGGAGGGGAGTAGTACAAGAAACACAGGGACAGCTCAATTGGTAACAACTACTCAGTGACCATAATCAAACACTAAGGGAAGAATAAGAACAGGGCAAGTATGTCTGAAGTCTGGTGGGTTGTGAGAAAATTACATTCTCCCAGCCTCAGTTCTTCTTTAGACAGGTAACTTTTCAAGTCTGCTACGGCAAACTTTTCAGTATTGCTTGGCGGGTCTCACACTGCCTGACTTTAATAACCACAGCATCCATAGATCATCCACCTACTGCAAGAAGAATAATCTTCCTGACCATATTGAAATCAGGTTCTCTCTATACTTTAAGTTTAGGAATCTGTTATTTCTTACGTCTTTTGATCCATAATTGCTGTCTCCACCCACTCATGATTTTGCAGATCACTTATAACTTCAGTCATCTCTTTTCCAGGTCAAAAGCAGTTCTAGTTTTCTATTGATTCTTACATGGAAAATGTTCCCATATCTTGCTGCTTTCTCTAAACCTTTGCAGCTCTAAAGTCCTTGATATAAGGGAAATAGAACTGCATGCTCTATTCCAGATATATACAAAGCATGTGTTTATACAGTAACAAAATAATGACTCTCATCTTGCTTTTCATTCTTCCCTTAATTCTTTGTACTCAGTTTGTTCTTCTGACTAGTAAGTTGTTATTCCCATGCCTCTAATAAGGAGTATTTTAATGTCTTCAGTCAATCAACATTTGAAATACTTTGAATAATGTTGTAATCAAAAATTTTGCCATCCAGATACTCATCCCTTTTTCCAGGTTATTTAAACAGCAAAGACCTTAAGCACAGGAACACAGTTCTACTGGGACCTCCTTATGCTGTAAAAAAGTAATTGCCCTTTTGCTATCTGTTTATTTTTCAAACAATGCAAAGCCTTCCTTCTTTTCCCACAGCCACTTAGTTCTATTTGAAGCCTCTGATCTATCAAAAGTACCTATGAAAAGCTTCCTGGAATTCCAAACTGACTATACAAACTGGATAACCTTACCTGACTCCTCTGCTGTCCCATTTCAAACATCTGCAGGAAGGCTATATGGAAGAATTGTCTTATTCATCTCTAACACCATCACTCTGAGAAGATCACATTCATCCAGGCGTTCGCCAAATTCCACCCTGCTTTCCTATGTAGTTTCTATTCACCTCTCCAACAGAAGGTGGTATTTTCAAAGACCTCCTAGAACCCTTTACTGCCTCTGCACAAAATGGAGTTAACTTTCTCAGCAGCCCACGTGGTGCTGTGTTTTGGCTATAACTGTGTTGATAATACAGCAGTGTTACTGCACTTGCTAAAGACAGCTTTCACAGTGCCAAGGCTCTCCCATTTTCTCTTCACTCACTACCCTCACACTGAGTAGGTTGAGGGTGGGCAAAAGAATGGACACAGCCAGGATAGCTTCCCCTCACCTGGCCAAAGGGATATTCCACACCACCTAACATGCTCAGCAATAAAAATAGGTGGAGATGAGTGAGGTGGGGAATGTTGTTCCTTTCCCCCTCCCCTTTGTGTCACTTAAAAACCTGTCCCAAAATGCCTACGTTGATTTAACAGTTATCACACAGATGAGATTCATTTTTTACCTAATAACAGTACGCTTGATTTCAGTTTACTATCTTTTACCCTGCAGATGTTACCATGCACAAATGAAAAAACAACTAGAAAAAAAAGTCTGTGATTAACACCTACCTAATTATCAACACTTCACAGAGCTAATAAAATTGTTATGTACATTTTCATACGTGTTTGTCTCTTCAAGTACACATGAAATACCTCTGAAAGCTGGATTTGTAGCCGCTATTTTATGTAGAGTAGCAGTAACTTCCTCAACATTCATATTTCTCACGCTGTTCAAAAATTCAGTGGTGATGTTGTTCTCATATGCTGTGTCCAAAGAGCCAGTTGAAAAGTTCTGCAGTTCATCCTCCTCATTTATTGATAAGGACTTCTTAGCTGATCGGCTGCATGAATAGTCTTAAAGAAAAGAAATAGGAAATGCTGTTTTTCAGCTAGAGAAGATTCTGAAGAGTCTTCATTACTTAGTTACCCAAATAGTCCTTTTCAAAACAAACATTTCCAGTCTAGCACAGCAGCAGCATCGTTAGTAAGGCCCACATCCAATTTCATTAATAACATTTTCACACAACTGAAGAGTCAAGAATGACTTCCATTTACAGAAAATCCTGGAGGAACACAGGTGGCAGGTGGGTGAAAGCTCCTTGTATTATCACTTACAAAAAGCAGCTAAGAGTTCAAATTCTTTCATATTGCAAGTAATTGCAATTTTTGTTACTAGCATTGTATTAACTGAGGTCTTCAAAAGTTCAGCTTTACAGAAAAGAAACTGCCACTGTATAGAAAGAAGATGATACAAAATAGATACAGGAATACTCTGGGCATATTTATCTCCAAATTTAGGACAGTGATTGCTACCACATTATATGAAAAATAATAATTTGTTTATATTGAGAAGGAAATCCTCTCACAGAAATCCAAGATTTTTTTTTTTTAAGGATTCATCAGAAGCACTGAAGTCAAACAGTGGAAATACGCAACTGTTAAACAACACTTTCCATTGTCTACAACATAACTTTGCTTATGCTACCATCTTGCTTGGACTAGACGTGCATTAAGCCTCTTCTCCACCAAGAACAGAAAAAGATGAGCCAAAATGAAAAACCAAAACAAAAGAGCTATACTTCAAATGCCTCTTTAGAAAGAGCTGCTTTTAGATGGCAAAATCAGAACGGATCATACAGTTAGAGTAAGATGAATGCTTATTAATAGGCTGCCTCTTCTGTACATCTGTAGAGGATGAAAAAAAAAAACCCCAAAACTATTAATCTAAGTTACTTGGCTTTATTCTGCTCTTAAGCTCTACTTTTAGAGAAGCAAGAAAATAAAAGCAGCTTTCTGGAATTTAATCTTAACTAGAGTTCTAGTGTTTAGATTAAAGCAATTCAAGACTGTTATGCTAACATTACCAGTATCAGAATCACTAATATCTGCAGAAGTCAGCTCAGATTGTTCTGTAGAACGTTCCAACGCTTCTTCTCCATTACGTTCATTATCTAAGAGGTCCTACAAGTTTGAAAAAAGTTGTGTTCAGCACTTCATCAAAACAAAACCCTAAAATGACAAAATGCTACACTTCAGTGACCACAAAAACAGATGAGACATCACCATTTCTGCCACCAAATTTGAAAAACAAAAAGTTATTCGAAAATCATATAGCTGGCAATGAACTTCCACGCACACATTGCTCATGGCATCTGTCGATACCTAAAAAGCACTGTTTTAGGCCAATTGTTGCTTATAGAACCTAATTCTCAGCCTGCCACAATAAAATCAAGTATTTTAAACTCCATGGATTTAAAAGAAAAAAAAAAGTCTGTTGAAAGAGGTTCAGAATATTACAGTGTTTTCCCAGATCAGTTTATTTTTTCTGTAACTACTGGGCTAGAAGTTACTTCAGTTAGAACTTGATTGTTTTGAAGCGTACCAGATTTTGCCCTCTTTACACATGAACATAAAAATCTGTGAAAGAACAGCAGGGATGAGATGAACGTAAATTTATTAAGGAAGTTAAAAGGAGTAAATAATGAGAATTATAGGCGTGAAATTCATCTTGGAGAAGCAGTGCCTTTTTGAGGCGGAACGAAAGTAGTAGAGGAAAGACTGAATATCACAAGGAAAGAAACATAGTGCTAAAATTCTGAACTAATTAAGGCTTTTGATGACAAAGCAAAACAACTGCCACACACTTTTTTTTTTTTCCTGAATCATATCCTCTCTGATCCCCTACAACTTGTTTGGCTGATACTTATGTGGCATTTTCCACTTAGCCTCACCTTTTTAAATAAAGAAGTAGTTGTGTAGCCTGAGTAGCAGGAGCAGCTGCTGTGGCAAAGGAAAATTTTGACTCTGAAATTCTATGAGAAAAGTCAAGAGGCAAAAAGGGCATGGTTTCCAATGACAGATATGTTCAATGGAGTACCAACAAGAGGGAAGTTCCTACCATCCCTCTTGGATGTCAGCGTGGAGTCTGAATGTTATGATATCACGTAATATGAATGAGAGAAACAGGGGATACAAATGGTTACTACAATAGGTTCAGAGACACCTTCATATTGTGCTTATTTAAATACAAGTCAGTCAAAAGCAATAACAGAGGAGCAGGAGGGACTGGGTTTCTGACAGTAGAACAAGGAAGAGACCTCAAAAGGAACACCTTAAGAGTAAAAAAAAAAAAACAAAAATTGTATAAGAAAGAAAAGTGATGTCAATAATATTAGATTACACAGCTAATGAAGTGCAGGGCAAGTCTGAGAAAGGAAACACAGAACAAAACTGTCAGGGAGGTCAAAAGAGATGAGAAAACCAATGCTTGGGACTGAAAAGGGGTGAATTAGAAGAAAGACTGAGATGCAAGGGAAAGCATGGGAAATAAGGGATAAAATGCATTTTGGCTTCCTCAAAAAAATATTATATTTAATTTTAAAAGCACCTCTGAGGACAAAGCATTGAGACTACTCAACAGAAACGCTGCGAGTTTATCCTGTCATGACTTCAAAAATTCTTCAAGCATAAAATAGCCAAAATTTTCAATACATTTGCCATGACAATTTTAACTATAAGTAAATTATCTGTAATAACAAAAATGCCTTATCACGTGGATCTATAGATTTGAAGAACCAAAACCTCATTACTTTTTTTGATGCGGCTTGCTGACGATATTCCACCAATGCATCTGTGAGAGTCTGTGTGACTTTTAGGATAAAGGCAGCATCATCTTCATTCAGTATCTCAAAACTTTGCTGGAAAAAAAAAAAATCACAACTCAGAAGTTCTTGCCTTTGAAAGATACAAGTATCACAACATATAAATAAATCCTGAAAGAACCATTTTATTTTTATCCTTCTGTCAGTTATGGCTGTGGTTACAAGGTAAGTAAAATTTCTATTTCCCATAAACCACAGTGGGAGGGGAGAAATGGGAAAGGGTCCTAACAGAATACTGCAGCAGCTATCCAAGACAATCATTTGAAAACAAATACCCCCGGAATGTTCCTCAAAAAACATGCAGGGAAATGCTTTTCCTTAAGTGTTTTGATCTCTTCCTGAGCTATTTGCATTCAAGTGAATGTATACAATTTCCTCCCTGAGGCCAGATAGGCATAACCCGTTTCTCCACAAAGCAGCAGTAAAGCCAGAACACTTCTGAACTTGAAGATATACACCACCTTGCCTTATACTACCTCTTCCTCCTTCTAAAGAAGCCCAAAGGGAAAATAAAATTGCTGAAACACGGAGGGCTCTCTTTGGGGAGAAAGCTGTAGTGCTAACAGCCCTCACAAAGACAGCAACGTGCATCATCGTTGTGGCTACGCTAATAAAGTTCTGCCAAAAATAATTCCACCGGGCACAATGTAAGCACAGTTCTGTCCAGATTGAAAGCAAACACCTTTATACACTCCAGACAAAAGAAAGAAGTAATCGCAAGTAACTAGCACAAATTCAGATGTGACAGCAGAACAGGGACTAGATTATATCTTTAATGCTGATAGTGTTTGTGTCCCCTGTTAAAAACTAGGGGGAAAAGGAGAAGTAGACTATGGCAAGGATGTGTCTGTTATCAGGTAATAAGAAAATTCAATTATTTTAATGATAAGAGCTGAGCATACAGATTTTTCTCACTTAAAATCTATGCAGTAAGAATAATCATTCAAAAAACTGGAAACTATTACATGATATGAAGAGCAAGTCCAGAAAAGATACTTGTGTAATTACCTTCCACTACATAAAACAATTTTGTGTCAGAAGAAGAGGAGAAGATTAAAGCAAAAATCAATAGAAACACACAATGCAGTCTGTGAAAATATGGCTGTAAATGCTAAGGCTGAACAGTTTTCAGTCACAATCCCAACAGTCCTTCCCTTGCTGTCAGAGGACAACCACGCTAAGAAAGAAGATGCCCTACTAGGAAGGCACAATCTCTACAGTTTCACTGTTAAAAGGGAAACGTATAGATATACAGACACACACACATATGTACACGATAGAGTAAATACTGCTTGCATCGCCATGCAGTAGTTGACTCACAGTAACTACTGTTTTAGATATTCATGAAGTTCTTCAGGATGCTTTTAACAAAATTACCATTCCCACCACTTAGCACTCCTGCTGTGAATGTGTAAACAACACACATTTTTGGCAACTGAACAGAACTCAGCCAACTATTTTACAACATGAAGAGGTGGAATTCATTTATTTTTTTAAGCAAACCCACATTTCATCCCTTGAAAACTGCTTCTTCCCTTTGTTTGTATCTCAAATGTTTGAGTAATATTAATTACCAACTACTAATTCAGAACTTGATATTGGCTAATTACTAATCAAAATGAGTAATTTTTAAGCACTCAGCAATTCTGTGAATTTTTCAAACATTGCAAGGCTTAAGATGTAATGCTTACCAGGTAACTCAACAGCTCTTCCTGACTAGTGAATTCTTCAGCAGCTGCTGCAGATGTTTGCTGTTGAATATAAACAACATCTATTAGGTGCACTATTTAGAACTGAAATTAAACAGTAATAATTATTATGGTTATTCTAGGTGCTTGCTCTAATTAAATTGTGTGTGCTTGTACAGAAAAATGTGCTTTCACAATAAAATCAGAAAAAATGTTTTTAAAGTTTTGCTTAGTAACTCATGGGTAATTTGTTGTTGATAATATTATTAAATTAAATAAGCAAAAGCAAACATCATTGACATATATTATTTATTATCCCAACTATGTGTAAACTGGAACAACCCATTAATGGAAAAATATTCACCTCAACTTCCTCGTTTTCTTCCTCTAGTTGTATATTGGTCTCACATCTTTGGATAGAAAACATATGCTATTTCTTTTATTATATTAAAATAATACACACAAACACACACATGCACACACACACAGACTATTCACCTGGTTGACCTATCAAACAATTGATAATCAGTTTAAATTATTGATACGCTACACTTGGAAAGATGTCTCTGAAAGGTCACTTATTTCCTTGCAGACATTTCAGTGGTTTCAGATATCATCATAAAGTTCCTTATTAGTTGTTATGGTTTTGTTGCTGTTGTTGTGTGTAATTAGCTAGTATGTAAGTTCTAAAACCCAGAATTAAGAAAAAAGCTTGGACACTGGTAGTAAAACCTGTAAGCTTTCTGCATGCATTGCAGCAAGGCAAGGCTCCTAATCACAGCACAATTTTCATCAGTATTTCACAAACCTGTGTTTATAAAGATTTGGCCAAAACAACAGCAACAAAAAAGTAGCATTTTATAGTATGACCACAGAAGTACTGGGCATACAAAGACTGGTATGGCTTAAATGTATTAACCCATATTTGCACAGCTGTGCAATTACAGCCTTCCAAGATCATGACCACCCAGGACCTACCCCAACAGCCAAATTAACAAGAGATTTCCTCAAGGATTCTGTTCTTCAAATTTAAAGCATAGAACTGCACAGTGAGGATTGATGTCAGGTGAAACCTAGATATGAATGTCTAAGATAGTATTAGCTCCCTGTATGGGAACTGTTGAGTCACAGCCTGAACCACTGATTGAGCACCTGGGGAAAGGACCGGGTCAGCCCTGGGAGCACAGGTGAAGGCAATTCAGCTGTGTGACCAGAAGGGGTGGAGCCTGACTGCACCTCTCTTAGATCTCATTTAAGGGCTGAATGCTCCTCTAGAAGGATCTCTTTCTGGAAATCTCTCTGTAGTGAAGCTTTCTCCTGTGAACCTGGAGTCTTCTGATATGGGTGTGTAGTCTTCCCTTCCTTTATGGCACCTCTCTATTGTGTTAGTCCTTTCATTATCACCCCCTTGTTGTAATGCTTTTCCCATTGTATCAATCTGTCCAATTGCTACACTCTCTCTTTCTGATGTTTTTATGAATTAGTTTATTCTCCAGATTAAGAGCTGCTACAGTCCTTTAAAAACCAGGCAAATGAATGTAAAGACTCATAAACATGGACTTGAATTAAATGGCAATTAATCCTTTTCCTTAATGTCTGCCTAAAAGCAAGGCAAGAGTCCTACAAAAAGGTATTTTTCCTTTTACTGTGTAACAGTAAGTAAGCAGAAGGTGCCAGCTCCTCATGTCTGATAGGTATACAACCTGTTTAAAGTTAGGAAACAGGGAATTTTTAAATCACTAGGGAATATCCTTTTTTTTAATTTGTAAAACATAAGGCTTGTGTATTAAGAATAACACTGTTAAAGAATAACACTATTAAAAAGTAATGACATCTTGAGGAAGTCTGAGGTGAATTTACATACAGATTTTCTGTTGGTGAGAGGAGCTTACAGCCACGCACATGTTTTCAGAAGGCACACACTCTACTACTATGGCACCCGCTCATTCCTCACAGCACACTCCATGCAAATCCACTGTTGACAGTCATCATGTAGAACATTTCCCTTTGGGTAATTTAAGGAGATCAGGGGTGGTGGATTTATCTGGTTTTTTGTTTTACTTTTCAGAACTGCTGCTTTCTTCAGTGAGGTTGCCTTTAGTGCCTTCAACAGCCTTATTAGTTTCAACCTTCTCATCTGGTATTGCCTGTTCTTTCTGACAGTTTTCCTGCTCCTCTTGAACACTCTTTTCTTCTAAAGGCAACAAATACAGTATATTTAGTAACAGTTTTCCAAAATTCTTTTGAGTATTCTTTGCTTGGATTTTTTTTAAAGCAATGTTAATAAAATCTGAAGGTGTAAATAATCTAGTGAAAGAAATAAACTCAAAACCAGAACCTAAATATCAAATACTTGTGCTTTGTGACTGAACCAAGTCTATAATTCTGACCAGAAATGTTCTGAATGAGAACAAATGCAATGCATTTAGATGGTAGCCCGCTTCCCCTCTGACATTAAGTTTACAACAAGCAGTAACTTCTGACATTTCTTCCATTACATGGCATTCACTAATTTTAATTCTTAATTCTGTTGTTTTCAAGAAAATATGTATTAGTCAGACATTTTACGTGTTTAAAATATATATATCCATTTTACTTTTTATTCTTGTGCCCTAAACAAACAGTCTGGCCTGCAGCTCATCCCCGTTCGTTTGTTGGTTTTTTATCCTGACTCTGAGGAATGTTCAGTATGTTCAACAAGAACCTGGGCCCCTTGCTACAAAAATAAAGTGAAAACAGATAAAAGTTCTGCTTATGAATCCTGTTTCTGTTCTAACGTAACCAGCTATAGCAACTTGAAGTAAACCTGGAGAGTTTTCTTCACTAGGATTTTTCTTTCTGCCTGCCAGACCCCAAACCCATCCACACACTGTAAATACAACATCTATATTAAAGCTACGAACAAGTACATACTGAGTAAATAATTCATGCAGTGGTACAAGTTTAAAAAAACAAACAAACAAAACCACTGTTCTCTGACCTTGAATTGGATCTCGCAATTTTCCATCCTTATTTTTACAGTCTATTCCTTCCTCATTACTAAGCGACGTATCCACATGCTGAACTTTAGCTTTTGAAGGGCTGTCATCTGCATTGGGATCTAAACAAACATGCTTGAAATGTAGCAAGATGGACAGTATCTTGATCGAAGTTAAAAGGAAATTGTTTATAGTAGTCCTGAAGGTACACCTGAACCTTAACTAGCACTGATTCTGTGTGTTATTAGCTATAAACGTTAAGTTTGTATGTGTTATTATGTGACAACATATAAAAGATTAACTACAAGTTTTAAATATATTATACCCTGGCTATAATTACACACAAATCTCTTTCTTAAAAAAGTTAAATATTATAAAGCATAGTAGAATGCTACGCCGTGTGCAAAATTAGACTCATTAACTGAAAGGATTTTGAATAGGATTTAACTCAATTCAAAACTCCTTCCTGGATTTGAAATGGATAACTTTCCTCTTTAGAGCACATCACTGCTAACTAAGATTATGACAGAAACAATCTTCACAGTACTGAGATATTTTAACACAGTTTACATATTAATATGCATTAAAATTAGTACATTAGTTTTAATCCAAGTCTCCATGCAAGTCTGAAAACCAGAGTTCTGTAACTATTCTTATCCATTTCCTAGAACAGCACACAACTGTACTGTCCATCCACCCAGATGGTGACGTACAAGTTGTGGAAGACTAAACTGAGTGGAGAAGTCTCACAGACACCATGTTCCTACAGCTTTCTGAGCACCAATGGCTGGTAGAACTGAAGGCTTTCTCCCACAGGTAAGAGACTTACACCTGGCTTTCTGGACTGCTTGATAAATGTACACACTGAGCTCTGCCCTGCTCCTTCTGCCCAGTACTCCAGAAAGCCTGTGAGTAGCTGGCACTGCAGAGACTACAGTTGTTACCAGATAAAAGAAAAAAAAAATGTTTCTGCAAAATGAGGAAGACTTTTTAGTATTGTGGATGAGGGGGAGAATGGAAAGAAGGAGAGAGAATGGAGGCATAAATAACAGGTCTCTCTAGTGGCTCATGGGAAAAAAAACTTGTTCATCCAACAAATTTTCCATATAATAGACCTTACAAAACACAGCTAACAACATATTCACACAAGGTCATTCTGACTAAACCTTTTGACCTGTCCTGAAATAAAGTTGTTTCAGATCAAAACAAGTTTACCCAAGTTAGAAATGTACAGGTTACGTCCCAGTGAGCACGCTTACATTCTTGCCATCTTTTCCTGATTACTGGAGCTTCTATAACAACCTAAAAAATACAAATAATTATTACAAATTATAAATTAAAATAATATAAAATGTTCTAAGATAATACATATATCATACACATATTTTATAATAATTATTACAAATAACATCCAGTTATGTTAGGTATTTTGCATGTAAAATCTTATGTATTTCATTAAATACTTAACTTTGTATTGGTTTGACTGGTAACATTAAACACAACAGTGTAAAACCCTGAGTAGATATTCAAATAAAACATAAAATAGCTGGATTATGAAAGATATGTCAATAAAATTTATAACAGGTTATGCGCCCTATACTTCAAAGTTCCTTAAAGCAATGATGAACTCGTTATGGATGCAATTCAACTGTTCTGTTTTTGTTGGGTTTTTTTTTTTCAGAGACAATCTACTAAATATCTGTATTATATATAATCCTATATTCATCAAGAAAAATCTGAAAATAAACATATACATGTATATTATTTCCACGTTCATGCTGGAGAAGTATTAATCACATTATGTTGATTTGCTTGCAAACAATAATATCCTGTGTGCAGGACCTACAACTTTGCCAGAAGCCAGACCTTGCACAGTTTTAATAAGATTTTGGTCCTGTACAAAGAGAACACTTATTAGTATTATTAGCTCTTGCCAAGAAGCACTGCTTAACAAGCGTGCTGTTGACAGACACTGAAATCAGTACAAATTTAAGGTATAGCATAAACACTGACAAGTACCTGAGCCAAGTTGTTTTTCAAACTTTACTGTGATATAAACAACAATTGAAAGCAATATGAAGACATCTTCACGAGAACATGATTCTAATAGCACCGCCTCACAACAATTTACTCTCGTGGTGCTCCTATGATGCCAGGCCATTGCTGAGAACCTCCAATCCACCTGCAAATTTCCACTCCTTGCTCACATTTTTATTTTTTAAAATCTGATTCTTTTGTCAACTGCCACAGGATGCTAACAAAGCAGAAACTCATTTGGGAAAATATAAAAAGCAGTTTCCCAGCAACAATGAAACAAGTTATTTTGCACACGCAATTGGGAATTGATTACATGCAAATGTAGACATTCTGTATGTTGTGCTTCGTATAGCTGTGTTTCTGTAGGCTCGGGTAGCTCAAGTATTATTTCAAACAAGAGAAATACTTATGATGAGAATGACCAATAGAAAATCGCACCCAGGATACTCTCAAAAGTAATATTAAGATGGTAAAAGTACTTCTAGAAAGGGTTAAAAGGAATTTTAAAAAGCTTTCCTACCGTGCCAAGCATATCCACCCACTATAAAAGAAATAATTTTCAGTTTATTATTGTATACATTCTGAAATTCTTAAAGAAATGTACCTTTAATTGTTTTCTTCCTTCTTTCTTCTCAATTGTTAATGCAACTTGCCTAACTTTTCTGTTCAGTTCAGAGCCTTTACCCTTAACTTCATCAGATTCTGCTATCTCAGGATAATGTTGTTTCTAGATGAATAAGGAAATAGAAATCGTGAAGTCACACTTTATCCCATGCAACTTTTTCAAGCTTTGGAACAACAAATGCTCATGGGAGAAAAGTCAATTTGCACGTATACAAAGCAGAAAGTATTAAAATGTTTAGATACATAATTGCAGAAAAATAGAGAGGACCAAGGCCAAATCTTCTGCTCAAAGCAAGCTCAACACTCAAATCTCAACTGGTTGCGCAGGGCTTCACCCATTTGGTCTTGAAAAGCACTGAAGACAGAGATTCCATGATCCTTCTGGTCTACCTGCTTCAATGTTTGACTGTCCTTATAGTGAAAATCTTATGTCAGGCAGGACATTTCCCTGTGTGAATTTACATTCCTGCCACGCATCTCCACAAAGGGCTTGATTCTGTCTTACTAACAACCTCCGCTGAGGTACTGAAGGACCAGATTCTACTGCAGCTTTTTCTTCTCCAATCTGAAGAAGTCCAACTACCTCAGCTTCTCCTCAGAGGAGGAGTGTTTCTCATCTTGGCAGCTCTCCACTGGACTTGCTCAACCTCATCAGTAACTTTCTTGTTTGCAGGAGCACAAAACTGGACACAGTATTCTAGATACAGCCTAAGGGATAATGAGAAAAGGGAAATAATCACTTCCCTTGATCTACTGGCTTTGCCTTTGCTAGCATCACTCAGTTCACTGTTAACATCCATTGATGCCAGGGTACGCTACTTACTC
Source organism: Gallus gallus (assembly GCF_016699485.2). Classification (NCBI taxonomy): domain Eukaryota; kingdom Metazoa; phylum Chordata; class Aves; order Galliformes; family Phasianidae; genus Gallus; species Gallus gallus. The sequence goes on along the minus strand of NC_052533.1, from coordinate 88,722,918 downwards.
ATCTATAGATTGCTGGCCACAAGGACCTCTAGTTCTTATTCAGAACTAGCCTGTCCCAATAATCCATCCCAGGTGTATGAATTAAACATTATCCTTGCTGAAACATTATTACTGTTTTACAGTGCTTAAGAATATAACGTAGATGCATTAAGATTCAGACTGAAGGAAACAGTTCAAAGCTAACAAGAAATACAAGAGCTAATAGCACGAAAACCATCAACACAAGTCTGAGCACATCAAGCTGAGTTAAGGAACAAGACCAGAATGATGTATAAGAAGAACATCATTGCAGAACCAATGCAGTATGTCTCATAACATTAGCTTCTGAAAGATGGAACAATTTCTTCATTGATCCAGTTCTTGAAAATATATATTTTTTAATTAAAAATCTACTTGTAGTCAATTACAGCTATAGATTTCATTATTGGCATTGCTGGTCAATCAAAATAAAATAAGCTGACAACTCAGTGTCAGCAACTCCCACACATACATATTATCGATGAGGTGAATTCTAAATCTATTTTTTAGAACATAAACCAATTTGCGTGCTTACAACATAAGTATATAAAAGCTTCTGTAAGAACATAACAGCTTAAAAATGTGTTTTTTTAATTAAAAAATACAATTTCCAAATTTTTTAGTTAAAATCTACAACAACAAAACAAAAGTATTTTAAAGTAAGATCTTACCAGGTATGCCAGCCTGTGCTTGGAGCCACAAACATGCATGAACATGTTGCTCAGTCCTGTTTTGCAGTGGCACAGTTGACACTCATAAAGAAAAGGAAAATTATCTTTTGATCGATATTCAATTATATAATTAAGTCCTGCATTGATTTATAAAAAAAAAAGAAAAGAAAGTAAGTTTGGAATTGTGATGTTTGCTGAAACAATGTGTTCTATATTTTGGAGCTTAAGAAGCAAATAATCAGTGCTAGCTACAAAAGAGATACTAAAGGAAACTATCAGTACTGCATGTCAAACACACGAATTAGGATTTTCAGAACTACAAGTTATTCTATCTTTTGGCTGTCTTGTCTTCTAGACTTCTTCAACACCAAGGACATAACATGTCTTTAAGATGCCTTATGTTTACCACACAGAACTTGACACAACAACAACAAAAAAATACTAAAAAATTAATTGCAACTTAAAAAAAAAAAAAAAAAAGGGTTCAGAAAGGAATGTATTTCTGTGTACATTTTACTATATGCCCCTGTAGTTATTTTTCCTGTCCATCCCATTCTCCCCTTCCTCCACAGGACGGGCCTCTACATCGGAAAAAAGCAGAAAGAAACTTTGACATAAATGAGTGTTACTATCATACCACCTCGGGTTGTTTCTAGACCACAGAAACATTCCACGTTAAACCCAATAATTCTGTCACTAAGGTGAGTGACCATACCACTAGGTATCAATGTACACTCAGAAGAATTAGACAATGTATAATAAAGGCTTACATTTTAAAAAATGACCCAATACTCTTCAAAGAAATACATCATACAAGCAAGCAATTACACTATTAAAAACTCTCACCAAGTGCAGGTTCTGAATCTTTACATGTATTAAGCTGTTCTTCCAAGGTCTGTCCATGATACCTTTCTGGCTTAGTTTGCACTGTAAGATAAAATTGCTTGTATGTAATCTCACATTACAAACCCACCAGTCAGTCTTCATAGTCTCAAGTCACGTCACAAAACTCCAAAATGAAATGAAGTCCTCACTCCAACCTTTGGCCCAGAGAACGCCCGCTAAGTAATTCAAGTGTAAGTGAATTCCTGCTTATAATGGGCCCCACATCACAAATCAAGTCAGCTATTGAGTAACACAGAATGGCCTGGGCTGAAAAAGACTATAATGATCATCGAGTTTCAACCCCCCTGCTATATGCAGGGTCACCAACCACCAGACCAGGCTGCCCAGAGCCACATCCAGCCTGGCCTTGAATGCCGCCAGGGATGGGGCACCCACAACCTCCTTGGGCAACCTGTTCCAGTGCATCACCACCCTCTGTGTGAAAAACTTCCTCCTAATATCTAACCTAAACCTCCCCTGTCTCAGTTTAAAACCATTCCCCCTTGTCCTATCACTACCCACCCTTGTAAACAGCCATTCCCCCTCCCGTTTATAAGCTCCCTTCAAGTACTAGAAGGCTGCAATGAGGTCTCCCCAGAGCCTTCTCTTCTTCACTCAACCTTTCCTCATAGGAGAGGTGCTCCAGCCCTCTGATCATCTTAGTGGCCCTCCTCTGGACCCGCTCCAAGAGCTCCACATCTTTCCTGTACTGGGGGCCCCAGGCCTGGACGCAGTACTCCAGATGGGGCCTCACAAGAGCCGAGTAGAGGGGGACAATCACCTCCCTCTCCCTGCTGGCCATCCCTTTTTTAATGCAGCCCAGAACACAGTTGGCCTTCCAGGCTGCAAGCACACACTGCTGGCTCATATTCAGCTTCTCATCTACCAGGATTCCCCAACATGACCCCTAAAGTCCTATTTGCACTTTCTGTCATACTGAGCTTGCAAGTATTGTTCTAGGTGTTACTATAAAATGTACTGCTGTTCAGAAATAACACTGGTAGAAATGAACTCCACATTGACTTTATGTGGTTCAGACAGCGGTACCTCAAAACATTTTCTTCTGCCTATTTATTTTTTTTTGTTTTTTTGGAGGGGGTGGTCATAGGTATAGGGAGGGGCATTAAACGTTCTTACCATAACCAGGAAGTTTTACGGGTGCTTTCACTTGGTCCCCTGTGCCACTCGCAGTTTTAACTAAAACACAAACCAAACCAAAACTAAGAAACCCACAAGTGAAAATTACAATGTGATGTTTTTAGTGAACACGAAAACTAAACAAAAGACAAAGCACATTTATACCAAACAACAGCACATGTCTTTATTAACACAATGAAGCAGGCAGAGGAAGACCAATTCAATCATTAGCTATCTCACAGCATGGGGATAAGCACATATCATAAAATTCAATTCTTAAAGAGTGGCTTGAATTGCAAGTAATTTTGGCTGTAATTTAATTTATATAGAAGGCAATCTGCAACAAGGGAAAAGTCCGACTGATTCTCTGCAATGGAAATATCTCTCATTCCATAATTAACAAAGCTTCAATTCATAAATATCGGGTCTTCCTTAATCTAATACACCACAGCAGTTCAGTTTAAATCCACTGAACTTGAGGACACATAAACCTCTTGCCTCCCAGGGCACTCGATTCAGCCCATAGCCTTCCCACCTGTTTTAAAAGCTCTGCAACTATCTCCTCCCCAGTCAGATATTTCTTCTGTCCACATACGGCATCTGATAGTGGAGCTGTAGAACCTTAAGAAAACTCCGATAAAGCAATAAACTCATAATACGAGTTATGCACTGTAAAAAGCTGTAAATATATTTTGGTGCATCACGGAGTAGCAGAACAGCTATAGCTATGCCCTCATTCCTAGTGGAACTAGACCAGTGCATAAAAACTGGAAAAGTTTTAATGATAAATTAAACCTATTGAAGTCCTTTGCTTTAGCTAATTATTAAGATTGTAAAATCATAGAATGGTTTGGGTTGGAAGGGACCATTAAGATCACCTAGTTCCAACCCCCTGCTATAGGCAGGGACACCTCTCTCTAGACCAGGTTGCTCAGAGCCCCATTCAGCCTGGCCTTCAATGCTTCCAGGGAGGGGGCATTCACAGCCTCACTGGGCAACCTGTTCCAGTGTCTCACCACCCTCACAGTAAAGAATTTCTTCCTGATATCTAGTCTAAATCTATCCTTGTCCAGTTTAAAACCATTTCCCCTTGTCCTGTCACCGCATGCCCTTATAAGAAGTCCCTCCCCAGCTTTCCTATAGGCCCCTTCAGGTACTGGAAGGCCGCTATAAGCTCCCCCTAGAGCCTTCTCTTCTCATGGCTGAAGAGCCCCAGCTCTCTCAGCCAGCCCTTGTAGAATAGGTGCTCCAGCCCTCTGATAATTTTCATGGCCCTCCTCTGTACCTGCTCCAACAACTCCATGTCCATCTTGTGTTGGGGGTCCCAGAACTGGACACAATACCGAGGGGTTAATAAACTCTTTTATAAACCAAATAAAAAGGGTGCATTGAGTAGGTACCTGGTTTGGGAAGCATGATTTTTTCAAATGTATTTTAAATCTTGAAGGTCTCAAATTCTCTGACGTTTCTCAAAATGTTAATGTAGGTGATGATTAGTATTGCAGCCAATGAGTCTTAATAAACTTTTCTCATATTATTATTTTTTTCTGTAAGATGATACAGTTACATCACTAAAGAACACAGGATGGGTCTTAAAGCACAAATCTGGAGAAAGTCTGTTTTTCTTTTTTGTTCCTCTAAATTGAGGCAGGCTGAAAGGAGCATCTATAAATAAAACAGGAAGTAAAAAATCTTGCACTTACCAATGCCGTGAGCCTTCAGGGCTTCTTCAACCTAAGTCATCAACCACCAAGGAAGAAAAAAGTCACTTATGATTCAAAAAATAGCAATATTGAAGTTCCGTTGTTAATAAAAGCAGTTAGATTAACACTAATACTCTAGATTGCCTCAAGAAAATTATATTCCACTTAAAAAAAGATGACTAGGCAAAAATAAGTACATGATTTAAATATTTCCATTCTGGACTTATTAACAGTCCTATATTCTCCAACATTCTGATGTATTCTGTATTCTGTTTACTAATCCAAAATACAAGACACAAAGTTTTATACACTTTTTCTGATGGTATTAATGTACGAGGAAAGGAAAGGAAAGAAAAGGAAAGGAAAGGAGAGGAAAGGAATGGAAAGGAAAGGAAAGGAAAGGAAAGGAAAGGAAAGGAAAGGAAAGGAAAGGAAAGGAAAGGAAAGGAAAGGAAAGGAAAGGAAAGGAAAGGAAAGGAAAGGAAAGGAAAGGAAAGGAAAGGAAAGGAAAGGAAAGGAAAGGAAAGGAAAGGAAAGGAAAGGAAAGGAAAGGAAAGGAAAGGAAAGGAAAGGAAAGGAAAGGAAAGGAAAGGAAAGGAAAGGAAAGGAAAGGAAAGGAAAGGAAAGGAAAGGAAAGGAAAGGAAAGGAAAGGAAAGGAAAGGAAAGGAAAGGAAAGGAAAGGAAAGGAAAGGAAAGGAAAGGAAAGGAAAGGAAAGGAAAGGAAAGGAAAGGAAAGGAAAGGAAAGGAAAGGAAAGGAAAGGAAAGGAAAGGAAAGGAAAGGAAAGGAAAGGAAAGGAAAGGAAAGGAAAGGAAAGGTTTAGACACATATTCTACTGTTAAATAAATCTAGAAAATCTGACAGAAGGTGCACTGAAAAACTGGCCTTACCTTCTTGTGCTTGAATCCAAGGAAGTGAGTCTGCAGGTTTAATGCGGAAGCACACCAGATTTTGCAAATCTAGGTTAAAGAGCAGAAGTATTTCTAGCATTACACACAAGCCAGCAAAAACAAAAAATGCCACTGATGTCAAAACAAATCACTTCTGCAATCGAAATGTCAGCATAGGTAAGCTCTACAAACGTACTATTCTTTAAAGACAAATCAAAGCCTCATCTAGAACTTTTCTTCATGAGGTTCCAAGACCACCAAAATAGCCATGTAATAAAAAGGAACATCCACATTGCATAAAAGTTTCAGGTGTCACCAGAATACTGCAGCTGTCTCACGGTATGCTCTTGTGCATATAAGGAAAGACTGATTCAACATTTTCCTCACATCCTATCAACTGAACCAGAAGGAAGGCATGATTGTTACCAGCCAATACCTGTGTGTGTGGGAGGAACCAGCTCTTAGGATATTTTTTTTTAAATCAAGAGCTGCAGTATAATCTTCCACTTCAAAAGAGTGCCTTTATTTAGAAACATATTATTTTAATAATCATTATTTAATAAATAAAATTGTCTTGGGTATCCTGAAACACACCAAAGTCAAACAAGCCAAAACAAACAAACTAAGCTTGACTCCAGTGTCATTTAAGGAGAGAGAAAAGACCCCAAAAAACCTGAAATGAAGTGAAATGAATCAGCAGGGATCTTTATAGAGACCTAGAACATCCACATAACAGGCTTTAAGAACAAAAGATGTCTTAATGTATCCACCTATTTCCTCCATCAAGGCAGCAGTGAATGAGCTTTACAAAAAAAACACAAGTTCAAGGCTCTTAAATTGTCAGAAACTTTCAATCCACCTGCTGCATCTACAACTTCCTAACACCTTGCTCCTGACATGCCTATGACTTCTTGCATCCCTGAATTCTTCTAAAAGGATAGTTCTGAGTTCCTGATCTTCACTGAGCTGGCAAGTGACACAAGAGTAAACTAACGCTGACTGCTTTATTGTAGGAAATTACCAGGTTTGCTGTGTCATACTACAGGGCAATCGTAAATCAGCAAAGAATTGAGTTGGGCTTGAGGAAAGGCAGGAGCCAAAGCACCCGAGAGTTGTGGAGGTGTGTGGTCTGGTGACCACAGTGACAGGGTGAGGCTTGGGGTGAAACCAGAAGAGCAACCACACCGCAGTATCAAACAACGGCCTCAACTCCTACATTTCTTTAATTAACAACAAAACAACATTCATTAGATGCCCTTTAACATAGGATATGTGACCCAGTCCCAACTTCTCGAGGGCATAAATCTAGTCCCTTTGTCAACAGTTTGTTGAGATGAGATGCTTTGTTGTCTTGAGCGGAATTATGGGTCCAAATGTGGAATATGGCCCAGAAAGAGCCTGCTGAAGAAGGGGAGAGGTTGTGCAAGACCAGAGAGTAGGACAGGGTGTAAGTCCAATAGTTGTCCTCTGATTGATAACAAGAACTGTCCCGTGCCATGCAGGTTTGATAACGCTGTAGCTATGCCTCTGTCACACCATTCCCTCCAACTGCCTCCACTAACCTTATGTATGCCTAACCATGTGCAGTCTGGTACCCACGTCAAGGGCCTGAGCTATGACCAGAAGTTATCAAGTAAAAGAGAAGTGCCATCTCTGGCAAAAACACAGCATTCATAAAACCATGCGATAATTAACCTAGGAACAATCCTTCACATTTTTAGGAACTGAAAATGGGGTCTTAAGGAAACAATGGAAGTTTCTCTGCTTTTCAGCAAAGTCAAATGTTTTTCATACCCCTGCTTTTAACTCACGTATGCAACAGCTTCCTCAGAATTTGATAAATTGCTTTGGTGCACTTGATCTGGGTCAGTGAAGTACACCATAGTCACTGTCTTCTTGCTGGGTAAAACAAACCAGTGAATGGGGTGGGACTCATCCTCCTTTCCCCATTGGCAGGCACATCTCTTTCAGCAAGGAATTGCACTTCTATTACTTTGCAGATGATACCCAGGTGAATTGTTAGTATAGCTTAATTAATTAACGTCTAGCCTCAGGATATTTAGCACCAATGCAGCTAGTTTATCAACAGCACCACTGAATCTGTTTAATATGCTGCCTCAATTAACTATCAACCATTCAACTTTGCAAATCTGTTTCAATGAAAATCCCTGAGAGGTTCTAACAGGCAACACTGACACTGATAAGGGCTATGCATAATCCTTTAAACATAAATGATTGACCAAGTCTGGGACTAAGATTGGGTCTAGTTGCATCTAGGCTCCTCTCAGAGAAGGAACTCAGAAAGCAAGGGGGGGGGGGGGGGGCTTTCTGAGCCTTGTGACCCAACAAGAGAGCTTCCCCAACTAGCCAAGCATCATATATTTATTTACATACCTGTCCTCTTAATTATAGAGATCTATTTTGGAAAGACAACCCCTATTACACCTTCTTGAACATCATTAATAGCAATAACTGATCTTAAACTAAGAAACGATGCTTGTGTTAACGTGTTCTGTATTTGTAGAGCATGTAGCAGCAAGACCTCACAGTTATTGTTACTTGGGATTCGGAAGTTCATAGCAGCCTCTGAAAATATTTTCTGATCAAGTTTTGAAAAAACAGTGCAACCTTTAAATTTGTAATCTTATAAGGATCACACAAAGTGCACAGTATGGAATAGAGAACGCACAAGAAACGCAAGAACATTAAAAGGTGCTACTTAAGGAAAGCTGATGTGGGTTACAAATGGAAATACTTCATAACTGAGTAGAAGAGAAGCAAACCAGCAACCTAGCACTGCCAGAAGCCAGAGTGAACACAGCCATTGTTTTCACTGGTATTTGCAAGGAGTAGAGCTGGCACAGTAACTGAAACTCCCTTGTCTGATTTGAATTCAAACCAACAAACCTCAGCAAGTTTTTTCAAGATACTAGGAAACGACAAATACATTTGTAACAAGCAAAGATAACAGCAAGGAACCTGCATCACCAGGCTTTAGATAGAAGCTAAAGACACCTTAGTCTCTCATTTACTGCCAGACACCGTGTACTACATGCACTCCTAGAAGGATGCCTTTACAGAATCACAGAACATCCTGAATTGGAAGGGATGTGTAAGGATCACTGAGTCCATCTCCTGGCTCCACACAGGAACACTCAAAACTCAAGCCCTGTATCTGAGAGTGATGTCCAGATGCTCCTTGAATTCCAGCAGCCTGGGGCTGTGTCCACTGCCCTGGGCATCCTGTTCCATGCCCACCAACCTCTGGTGAAGAACCTTTTACTAAGGCCCAAACTGACACCTCTGATGCAGCTTCATGCCGTTCCCTTGGGTTCTGTCATTGGTCAGCTACAGATCTCCTCCTCAAAAATGAATTCACCACGTAAACAGGGAATACTACTGGGGGTCAGCTTCAAGAATCCCATTGCTAGCAGCAAGTAAACACAAGAAATACGGGTGTTGCATGCAGCACTACTCTGAAGACCCCGCCAGTTGTACAAAATCACTGTTCTACGCCGATTCTCACCAGGCAACGCATGTCAGCCTTCAGCCAATGACTGTGCGCTAACATCAAGACGTTTCCTTCCTTCTGAGAGAGGAAATGGGTGAGGAAAGAAGTATCTGTTTCAAAACACGGCCAAAGATTTCCAAGAGGAAAAAAGAAAAAAAAAAAAACCCAAACCTGCTGGTTCTGCACAAATTTTGTTCAAGCTTTGAAAAAAAATAAGGAACAGAACTCTCAGAACAGTGCCTACCTGGTTCGGTTCAATATTGTTCTAGCAGAGTTACGTTGCATTCCTTACATTGCTTATTCCTAAGCAATACTTACGTTGCAGTAGAAGGGGTTCACCTGCTTCTTCACCTCGGCCTCGGGGTCCATAGCTGCCCTTTAGGTGACACAGTAGCTCTGGGAAGACTACGGAAAGATGACAAACTGTTATTTCAGCGCCAGGAAACCATCCGCTCCGCGCATCCACGCCTTACGCATACTCCAATTTTAACTCGTCCTCAGCGGCATTAAGCTTCTAAACCTCCGGCCTAACGGCGATATTTTTAACTCGAGTGCCACGGAAAGAAGCGGTTCTTCCCCCGAAGCTTCCTTTGAGCGGCACAAAGCCCCCAGAAGGTCACACGCGCCCCCGGAGCAGAACAAAGCCGAACTATCCCCAACGTCCCCACGTTCCTCTAGGCCGAGCGGCGGCTCCAGAGAGCGAGGAGCCTCGGCCATGCTTCCCGGTGGGGACGGCGCCCGGGACGCCGGCCTTACCGGCAGCGCGAGAGCGCCCGCAGCCAGCGCGGCGCGGCCGCCTCCTCCCGCGGGGCCGCTCGCGCTCAGGCGGCGGCGGGGCCCCGGCTCACCGCCTCCCCCGGCGGCCGCTGGGAGCGCTGCTGAACGGCCGCCGGGCGCTGTCGGAGGTAAAGCCCGGCCAGGGGCCGAGCGCCAATGTGGCGTGAAGGGTTGGGGCGCCTCCGGGCTGCGAGCCCCCTCGGCGCCTCTTGGCAGCGCCGCGCCCTCCCCGCGCCTCGCCTCCTCGCCGCCCCGTAGGGCCGGCGTGCCCCGCGGGGCCGCGCCCGCTGCCCGCTTCCTCCGGGGACGCGGCAATCCAGCGCGGGCTTTGCGGGAAGCTGCGGAGCGGCGGCGAGCTGCCGGCGGGGGGGAGCAGAGCGGGGCGGGGGCGGCGGCGCTTTGTTACCGGCCCGGGGGAAGCAGCGCGCGTCTCGCCGCACGGCGCGGCCTCGGCGGGAAGAGGCGTAGCGGCGCACGGCCTCCATCCATCCCTCCATCCATCCCTCCATCCATCCATCCCTCCGCGGTAGATGTTGCTGAAACCGTGTGTCAGCCGCAGCCTGCATGTCCGCTCTGGGTGGAGCGTTCTCCTTTGTCGAGCTGGGAGCTGTTCTCCTGCCTCAGCCGAGCAGAAGAGGAGCTAGCGAGGAGACAGGAGCGAGCTGGAGTTGATGTGGGAGAAGTTGGCGTGCAGGAGAGTCTGGTAGGATCGCTGTTTATGGCTCTCTGGGGTGGGTTTGGGGCTCTCGTTAGGGATGCCTGTCTGCATCCATCACCTTGCTTCCCAACAGCGGCTCTCCGCATGGCCTCCGCGGGCAGCGGGATGACCCGTTTAGAATCTTATCTATCCGCGTTCGTGACATACGACGTCGGATTGTACATAGTTTAACGACGCATCTCAGGTCCACAGGCGAAATACGAATTTTAACCAATAGGTGATTTTGCTTGTTTTGTACCGCGGCGTCCATTAATTAGCGTTGAAATGGATTAAAAAGCGCTCAACAGGTTCTGTTTACTGATGATGCGTGACAGCATTTCTGTCCGTGTCGCGTCGGTGTTCGCAGCGCGCACCTCATTCCCCGGCGGTGCCGCTTCTCACAGGGTCGGGCCTGGAGCACGGCTGGGCGCCGTGAGGAAAGCAAACACTGGCGGAGGAAGGACGCTGCTTGCTGCTGGTTCTGTCATTCACATGAAACGTAAACCTGTTGTGGCTGCGTTTGGTCGCGGCGTTTCCCGTCCCTTTCGCCCTCAGACACTGAAAAGTACAACATCGACTGGTTGCCAGTGCTGCTAATTGCCAGTTATGCTTAAGGCTTCATCTGTGATTTAAGTTGGATAGATTTTCTTTTTATTCCTGTTAGCTATTTCTGATAGCAAGCCTGTTGGCAGTGGCAAACGACTTCCATGTTCACGCTGTGAGCGGCTGCAGTTTGCTTGCAAACTGTTATCTGTGTTGTGCTCACAGTAAACCTTCACGTTTGGCCTCAGACTTCCGCCATAACCTTCTCTTTGCGTTTTCTCATGGCTAAATACCTCAGGGAACTGAAGATGTTCACGCACGTCAGCATGAAGGGATTTTCTTTTAAATGGGCTTCTTTATAACTGGCTTGAGTTTGTCTGAATGCGTGCAGGCAAAGTAATATGCACAGACCTACTTCTGAGCATATGTGCACTTCTTCACCTGTGTGATTTCTTTCCCCAAGATATTCTTCCAGCAGATCACACTCCGTACCTTGTAGTCTTCAGGAGAAGAATTCCACACAGCGCTTCAACTTATCAGGAGCTGGGAGATGTTTTTTGTTATTTTTAGATAAAGGTTTGCGTGAGAGAAGCACTTAGGACACTGATTTGTTTTAATGCAAGTTGTCAATAGAGCTATGCCAGAAGATAATTAGGACAAAGTAATTCCTCACAGCACGGTGCAGTCTTACAGCCTGGGCACCTGTTTGAGGCTGAGAAGCCTTCCATTTTTTGGTTCTTAGTATTTACACTGTGACTGCCTTCATATGCCTACACAATCCTGTTTACTGCTACATTTGGTAAACAAGTGCAATTTCAACACAGGTTCTAACAGACTAAATTATATCCTGGGCATATGTCTTGGGAGCATCTTGCAGCCTCAAATGGAAATGATCTGAGTTTGAGAGAGTCCTTTTCCATACTGCACTTAGGAGCCAATGGGCTGTCGGAAGGCAATTGATATCCACAAAGAAAAAGGTGAATACGAATACATGCTGCACATTCTCAGTGCTCCACATTTTCTTGCATCTCAGACTGCTTTCAACTTACCTTGTTGAAAGTAGGCTTTAATTTATTGAAAGAAACAAGCTAAATATATTACAGCTTGAGAAGAATCTATTTTTTTTTCTATTAAAAAGCCCGTTAAACTGCTTTTAGCTGTTCTTGAGTTCTTTTATGTATCCTAAGTCATAATCCTAGGCTTCTCACTGAAGGGACACAGGCACAGTATGTATGTGTAGGAAGAATAGCTAGGAATGTGTATGAGGGAGGGAAAGACTAAAATACCGTATTCTTCTCAGACCAGGGCCTGCATTTCCATTCGTAGCTGTGCAGTGTTTGAGCTTCTAACCATGGATCTCAGATGTTATTGCAATAAAAATAATAGCAATAAGTGATACTTTGGGTATAAAAGTGCTGCTTCAGTGTTTGCAATGTCTCCAGCTATGAAAGAGGAGTTTTTATCCTTATATGTAGGGTGTGAACATGTATGAAGTTGCATTTGGAAGTGTTTTAAATATTCACTGATATCAGGCAATCTGCCAGTTTCTGTAGCCAAATATTGAGCACCTTTAGCACCTGGAATCCAGAAATCCAGGTATTATTGAGGTTAACCTTTTGAACTCAATTTCCAAAGCTGTAAAATTGATTGTTATGCTAATTAAAGGGATTTTTTACACATAAATGTAATCATTTTCAGTCTGAGTTTTTTGCACTCTTTCAAAGCTAGAAGCAGGATTTACGTGCCTCAGTGGGAAACAACATCGTCCCTTTTTGACCCTGTTTGTGGGATTTGCAAGTCAGGGGTTAAAAACACCAGTGTCTGCTATCTCTTGTGTAAACCTTGGGGATGGAGATCTACGAGCAGCTGAAGAAGGGCGTCTTGGGCAGCATGACAGGCCTGTTTTGGCTACAGATTGTGGGAATAAGCAGATACGTGGTTTCAGCACAGAGCCTTGGAGGCCAGAGAGCCAGCAGGGCACTACTTCTGGTAGTAGTTTGTCTGTTACCTTTCTATATATGAGTTGTTGCCTTGATGGAAAGGTGAGAATAGCTCTAAGTATTAGGATGTTTGGAGGATGGCACAAAGAGAATGCTAGTGCAGTGCAGCTAAGAAAAAAAATATTTGGACTGAAAAAGAGGAAACATGATGGTGACTTCTATTGAATTGACAGGTAACGTTGTGAGAAAAGTAGTGGAAGCAGTGGGCAAAATACTAGAAAATCCATTCATTTTGGTCTTATGCACTTACAACTCATGGAAGCACTGCTTTGTCCATTTTTTTTTCTTAGCTGAGAGTTCTCTGGTATCAGTTATGCTTCTCCTGTTTTGTACTTAAGTCGTAGGCTTAAGGAGACAGGTGGTAGTTAAACATGGTATAAGTGTACAGCAGTGGTGTGAGTGAGACCAAAGCTCTTTTCAGCTATGAAACCATAAGGAATAGTGACACACATGCCTGCTCAGCAGTAAAGGGCGAAGGACCTCTTCTTTGCTGTGTGGATGGCTGAGCAGTCCCCAGAGGGTTTGTGAAGCTTCCCTCCTTGGAGCAAAAGAATGACATGGTCCTGTTAGAGTGGGTCCAGAGGAGGGCCACAAAGATGATCACAGGGCTGGAGCACCTCTTGAATGAGAACAGGCCGAGAGAGCTGGGGCTGTTCAGCCTGGAGAAGGCTCCTGGAGATGTTACTGCAGCCTTCCAGTATTTAAAGGGGTCCCACAGGAAAGCTGGAGGGTGACTCTTTTTCAGGGAATATAGTGATAGGAGAAGGAGTAATGATTTAAAACTAGAAGAGGGTAGGTTTAGATTAGAAATTAGGAAGAAATTCTTTACAATGAGAGTGGTGAGGCTCTGAAACAGGTTGCCAGAGAGGCTGTGAGTGTCCCATCCCTGGAAGTGTTCAAGGCTGGGTGGGGCTTTGGACAACCTGGTCTAGTGGAGGAGGTCAGAGGGTCTGGAACTAGATTAACTTTACAAGCCTGAAACTGTTCAATGATTCTGTATGCAGAAATCTGGATGTGGACCTGGGCTCCCTGCTCTGGGTGCCCCTGCTGGAGCAAGGGTTGAACAAGATGAACCCAGAGGAGGGCCCTGCCAACCTCAGCTACGCTGTGATTCTGTGACCTGTACCTTCAGAGTAGTTACTTTTCATTATTAGTTCACGTCTTCTTGCAAGCCCTGTCTTCTCTCAGTATCATAATGCTGGTGAGGACCCTGCTCCCCCCTGTGTATCAGTCAAGAGGGGCTGAACATGGGAGAAAACCAAACTGACAGAAGTCTTTCAAAAGAGAACTTCATACTATCATTTCTCATAGAACTTCCAAATATTATAGAACAGAGAGAAGGGAGAAATCGGTTGTATGCATTCAGTATGGACAGGAGAGGGTCTTCGGTGTATCCAAGGAAAGACAAACCTGCTGAGGGTGGCTTTAGGCTTCAATCAGGAGTTGCCAAGGGCTGGATTTCAGAACCTATTCCACAGCTCGGGGTTTTGAAAACTCCCTGCAGAGAGAAGCAAGTTTTTTAAAAATAAGCTACTAAGTAAATTAAACACTACATGTTTTGCATCAAGGCACAAATTACAACAGGCAGTATCTTCCTATCATCCTATACCTCATGTGGAAGTGTGTAGCCACTAAATTAGCAGCAGAAGCCAACTTATAATTATACTGTATCTAACTTGAATGTTTTATTCTTTACCCTAGAACTATGCACAAGCCATTCCAGTAAAGAAATTGTTTTGGAATCAGAGGTTATATTTAGCAGTTGTTTTTTTCTGAAACAGTTTCTCGATACTGTGAGCAGTTACAACGGGTGTTCTAATTCTTCGTTTCTGACGTTGCTTTCGTAGGATTTCTGGCTTCTTGGAGAAACAGTAGAAAATGCAAAACGAAATAATAAAGCCTGCTAAATACTTCTCGGAAGTGGAGAAGAGCGTGCTGCTCGCGCTAGTGGAGAAGTACAGATATGTACTCGAGTGTAAAAAAAGCGATGCGAGGACTATTGCTCTGAAACAACGCACCTGGCAAGCGTTAGCACATGAATATAATTCACAGCCCAGTGTATCTCTGCGAGACTTCAAGCAGTTAAAGAAATGCTGGGAAAATATCAAGGCACGGACAAAAAAGATAATGGCACATGAAAGGCGGGAGAAGGTAAAAAGCATTAGTCCACTTATAAATACTCACATCATAGGGAAGGAGAAGATTGCCAGCATAATGCCTGAGCAAATATACTTTTTGCAGAGCCCACCAGAAGAAGATTCTGAATATCAGCCTGATGCTTCTAGTCAAGGTATAAATGTTATTGTGATGGTGCATATCGTTTTCTTTTGTCTGTGGTTTTACTGCTGGGTCTCATTCAGTAGTCTACATCTATCCACTTAGCTGTGACTGCTGGTTCCAGAAAAGTAATTTCAGAGCTGTGATATTACAAGACTCTGTGTATTTCCTTAGCCTCCCCACCAAGAGTTAAACAGAGGTTTTGGTCTTTTTTCTTGTCTTTTAAGCCAGTTATTGATACATCTTAATCTTGCAACAAGTATCAGATATTTTTATCCTTTAATAAAGTATCATTTTGTTGGGAAAAGATCAGAGTAGTAAATAAATAAATAAATAAATAAATAAATAAATGAAAACCTTACAGCAGCAAATCGATAGACAACTATCTGCTGCAAAAGTTCTATGCAGGTCTTCTCTCATTTGTTTTCAAGAAGGACTAATCAGTGTTTATAGAGTTATATGTGATGCTGCAGTGCGCACTGAAGAATGGCACTTCTCTAAAGGTTGGATACAATGTTCTTTGTTTGGCAAGGATATAGAGCAGGAATAATACAAGAATAAAAGGGAGGGCACCTATAATGCTTTCTTGTAGGCTTTACTTAGTCAGGAACATTGGAACATATACAGAAGACTGTTCTTGCTAAAAAGGCATCAGTCATTTCATTGTATTTACCATAAGTGGTAATTTGGATTTGTAAAGAAATGCATTTTGAAAGCCGTATTTGCAGTGGTTACTGTTTTATTCCATAGTTTCTTTTTCTTCAATGGAATAGATAGAACCTTCTCAAAGTGAGAACAATGTAATTTTTTTTTTTTTCCTAAAAATTATACAACACTGTTTATGGCACGCACAGTGACAAAGGAGTAAGTAGCAGACTTCCTAGTATTGCCTCAGTCTGTTGGTGTTGGTGTAGATGCAGCTCTTTACCTGCCACTCTGTGATAAAATTATTGCTGGTTACATAGAGATTTGGTTTAAAAATCTGCATTAAGGTTCAGCTCCAGGCTCAGGCACCTAAATTTAGATGCCCACTTACAGATGCCTATATTTGCTTTAGTGTTCTGAGCTCCCATTACAGCCATAGAGGACTATTGACAGAGCCCAAAGTGGTTCAGTTCAAATCATTACACCCTCGGTGTTCTATAACAGAGCAGCATTATATAGTG
The DNA here is from genome assembly GCF_016699485.2 of Gallus gallus. Lineage (NCBI taxonomy): Eukaryota > Metazoa > Chordata > Aves > Galliformes > Phasianidae > Gallus > Gallus gallus. The sequence continues at coordinate 88,706,643 of NC_052533.1, read as the reverse complement.
GCTTCTGTCTTCTGTTACAGAAGTGTACGATTTAGATGTATACACCTCTGTAACTTTATTGTCATAAGTCTGTGTTTCTCGAAGGAAAAGAGGGGGATACCATAATACTTTTCTTTTTCTTATGTTTTGCAGAGTCATTTGTTGTCTCAAATAGAGAACTTTGTGATGAAGAGAAAGAGCTGATACATTTCCCAGTGTGTGAAGGTACCTCCCAGCCTGAGCCTTCGTGTTCTGATGTCAGAATAGCAGCAGATAAGAACTACAGAAGTAAAGCATCTCAGGAAAGTGCTCTGAAAAAGATGCATGAGGAAGAACATCATCAGCAAATGTCAATTTTGCAACTGCAGTTAATCCAAATGAATGAAGTTCACGTGGCAAAAATACAGCAAATAGAAAGAGAGTGCGAGATGGCTGAAGAGGAACACAGGATAAAAATGGAAGTGCTAAATAAAAAGAAAATGTATTGGGAGAGAAAATTGCAGACCATCACAAAAGAATGGCCTGTATCATCCTTTAACAGACCCTTTCCTAATTCACCGTAGAACATAAAGTGGCAGAATTAATCTGACTGAGCACATTTATAAGTAATGCACACTGGAAAGAGGGTTTTTTAATGTGAATGTACAGTGACAGAATAGGTGCCCAGCTGGTAGTGAACAGGCTTTGATTCTTAACATATATGGCAACAGTGGTAGAGCCTACCAGGGGAAGACAGTATTGTTCGATTGTAGGTAATTCTGACCTGTGTAACTTCCCCTCACAGAATACCCTGGCATCCTTTTGAAATTCAAGGTATTCTGGGCATTCATACATCGAGTATTTTTTTTTTTTAAAAAAAAAAGAACATCTGGTTACAGTGTTTATTTTCATTTCTGTCTCTTCATATTTACCATTTCCTGAATGAAGGCAGGGGTTAGAATTGCTCTCTTCTACTGAGAGAAAAGGTGGTTGACAGCGATGCTCAGATTGTTACACTGAGGCACAGAAAAACAAAACAGAACTTGTCCTTGGTTAATATACAGTCCTTAAACCATTCTTCATAGAAGATGTGAAAATGAAGGAAGTAGCAAAAGGAACACTGTGGTAATTGAGTGCTTTGCTTGTGAAGAACAACAGTGATGTTTTCTAGCTGGCTGGCTGACTGAGAGAGTGATCTGTGGAGTGGCCCTTGTGTTCTGTGAGCCTTGACCCTTAGGAAGTTGCGAAGAAGGTGACTTCTTCCCCAAAAGCCACTTGTCCTCTCCTCTCCAGGACTATCGTATTCAAGTACAATGCTGAAATAGGAGGGCTGCTTGCTGCTGCCAATGCTGTGCGCTGCTCCCCTGGAGTCATTGTGAGGGGAAGAGCTACTTAATTATTCATGAAGCTCTCAAAATGTGGCAAGCCACCTAACCCATTGGCAAAATCTCCCTTTCTCTCCCCATGAGATACTTGATGGTTTAGCAGCTAAAAGAGGCAAAGCAAGACTTGTCCTCTTTTCCAAAGTTTCGGGTGGGAAGCAGTGAAAGGGGGTCATTCCTGTCTTGGAGTTCTGTTTTATTCCGTGTGTGTTAAGGTGATGTATTTCTTGCCTTTGCTGTCACTGAGGGATGATGGACATGATTTGTACAAAAACATTCCCATGGAAGCCCCCACAGTTGGGGGCCCAGAATAGTAGATGGTAGGAAAGCACAAATAAAGTTAATCCTTCCTCCAGCAATCATTTGTTCTAGTGGTGCAAGGATTAAGGAATGCGAAACACACAACTCCGCAAAGATGCATTTGTAAGAACTTCTGATGTGTGAAAAACTGTTTTGTAGGAAGGTGTACAACCATCATTTGAAGCGGTGAGAAAAAATGAACAAAGGCATAAATTTTCAGTGAAAATCCCAAGTATTTCATTGTTCTAAAGTACTTTCAGGTTGCAATGAATAAAGACACATCCAGACAGAGTAACATATTCAAGTCGAGGTGTGGTACAAAACATCCTTTGGTTCCCAGCTGCACTCCTGTTTCTTCCCTGGATGTTCTTTCTGGTGCAATTTGTTTTGGTATTGGTTTTGGATTTTTTGGTGGGTGGTTTTCTTTTCCTCCTTTGATCTGCTTTCCCTGCTGGTGATTCATCTTTGCAAGCACTGCCATTATCAACCACAATGCTCACAGTGGTTAACACTGTGGTACATGCGTTGCTGCCTTCAACATACAAATACCAGCAAGCACAATGCGAATGATTTATTGCAACTTATTTTATATGACAGAGGGGAAAAAATAATAAAGGCAGCTTTTGCAGAGCTGCTGCAAGATTAAAAAGGTCATGTATGAAATCTGAAGGCATATTTTTTTTTGTCAGGAAACTCAGTTTTCTTATGAATGGGCTGTATGAAAGAAGCACAGGACTTCCAAAAGAGGAGATAATTATGGGCATTTTTTGTTCTGCTGAATGGAAACAATACTGTGAGGTAGGACAATGACGTACAGGGATAGTTAGAGGCAAAGAAAAGAAGTGAATGAATGGTTGTGAGGACCTTTGTATTCTGGGGTTGTACTCTGTAACCTGGAAGGTGAGTCAGTTACTGGAGTGGTTAGGGCAATTGCTTAGGCACTATCCAGGAAAGGGATACAAATGACATTTCTGATTCCTTCCACACTCCTAAGTGAAAGTTGTTTGAAACTGTGGCATTGAAACCATGTATACTAAGGTGTCGAAAGGTGACAAACTGAGACAATTCCAGTACTGTGAAGAGACCAAAAATGGAGAGACAATTCAGACCTAGAGAGCATGAAGTAATCCAGGGAGTATCTCGTGGTATTTGAGATAAAGGTAGTCCTGACTCCTAGAATTTATAACATTCTTCACAAAAGATTGTTTTATTTTTGTATTAAAGTCATCTAAAATATGCATGTTTTCAGACTGTACTAAGTGGGAAATGCCTTGCATTTTGCTGTGTATACTTGTTCTGAGCCCCAGAATTACAGTCCTTAAGCTGAAAGATATAACCTTTTATAACTTCATTTCCAAAGCTCTACCACTGGAGCGAGGGATATTGCTGCTTACCACAAACCCTCTCCATGATGCTCCTTCCTACATAGCAGAGATGCCTTTAGCCAGGGCTACACACTCAACGCTCCAGTACATGCACAGGGGTTCACACAAGGGCAGGCATCACTCAGCAATCAGTCTGCAGGACTCAGCTATCTCGTTGCAGCCCTGCAAAATGCAAGGTTTGGGGCTACGTTGTCCTGAGTGATACCACATCCAGTGCAGCTGAGGAGATAGTCCTGAATTTTGTTTAAAGATGAGTTATCTTTGTGTGTTTGCAGAACTAAATGTTAGCAGTCCCTCAAGATTTTTTTAGCTGGTTGTAGCTACAGTGGCTTTTACAATGTGCCCTCTTCCTTCTTCCACTCTCACGCTTTAATGTTTCTCGTTTATTCTGAATTTGTGGTCAGAGCATCATACCTACGTGATAACACTGAAATCAGTAACTCCTACACATGTAAAGATTGTTACTTTGGAGGTGGGTGAATGACATGGGAATCTTAAAATAGTATTTTTATTTAGGCAAGTGGAGTCCATTACAAGAAGTCCTGTGATTTCGTGTTTTGAGCTTGTGTGTTCAAAGCTGTTCTTACGATGCACTGATGCACGTAAGGCTTTGTTTTGATAATTGGCTCCCTTTTCACTTGAATTTTCACTTTCTTCTCAAGCAGTTAAATGTAAAACTCACACATCATTGCTCTTCCTGAGCTTTGTCTCTAGTTAGATACTCAGAAATGTTTCTGTGCAAATCAGTACCGATGTGTACTAAAATTAATACACTTAGACTAACAAAATAAGCCAAGTAACAAGATGGTAGGATAATGTGCAGCAACTGTTAATATCATTTAAAAATCATTACGAAGGGCAACTCTGTACATTTAATGGAAAGAAAGAATACCGTTTGTTGCCATCTGTAAGCATAGAAAAATAATGTCTTTAAACAATGAAAGTAAGCTTTGATCTCTGAATCTGGTATCAGAGAGTAACTTTTGAGCTGCTGATTTAAAGGGGACTTTGCTTTGTTTGGTTTGGTTTTTTGTTTTGTCACAAAATTACACAAAAAAAAAATGCTGATTGCCTTAAATGCATATAGAAACGTGGACAGATTTCTGGGTAATGAAACAAAGCTGTGGCCCTGAGAATTTTGCTGCTCTGGTGATGAAGGGATTAGGCATCCCACAGCATCATTAGTCATGTTAATAGCACCGAGCAAATTAAAAACTCACAAAGCCAAAAATAAAGTAAAATGCTGGTACAGGTTACAGAGTGAGCCACAAGTGTGGACAGCTCCTGGCTGTCCTGGGAGAGAACTCCGTCACAAACGTCAATGAATTCTGCCACACAGTCTTCACTTTTCCTGTTAAAACAGCCACATGGAAATAAAAAAACAGTAAAATAGAATTTAGCAAAAATCTGTTGCTTCTCCAGAAGAGCTGGCAAGAAAAAAAAACGCCACACTATATAAATACATATATTTGGGGAATGAACACTAATGTAATAGAAATAGAGCACGATAGATTTTTAGACAGTCCTTAATTAATGTGTTTTTAAAAAGAAAAAAATGTTGATTGAGAGTGCGTGTGTTCTTTTTGTTATTCAGTCCAGCTGCAGAATAGCTGTATGCCTCAGTTTCTGACTGAGTGCTGGGGCACCTAATTAATCAAACTTGTTTGGCAACAGAGAAGTAGATTTGCATTCGGCACAACTTGAGATGGATTATATTCCAGCAGCCTTCAGATATTTCTTCTCGGATGTAAGGGGCTGTTCTTGGACAGACCTCAATCAGGAACTGGCATCGGATGCCAATTTAGTTGTAACTCACTATTCACACAGTGCTAACGAGGTGACATATAAGCTCTTCATGCTCTGCCTATTATTTGGTCACGCACAAAACCCATATCTTTCCTTACAGTTACACCATGAAATGTTGTACTGAGCAACAAACAGACCTGATGTTCCTCCTGTATAAATGTCTGCTATGCATTCTGTGCCACAGTGTAACATGCAGGCAAAATTTGACTTCTGTTTGGTTTTGGACTTCAAAAATGTTGACCTGTTATCCTCAGTGAATTTTGCTTAAAGTTGCTTTCTCCTGTTAGACACCTTTGCATTCCTACAGAACTGACCTACAGAAATCAGTGAAACTCTTGGCTTTATAGCTTCTAAATACCAAACCTATGGACTGAATTGACACACAAGTGATAAATTCCATTTATCTGAAAAAAGACCTTGTGCATACTGTCACATACTGAAACTCCAAATGCGGATTAGGGAGGTGATGTGATGGATTTGGTATTTAAGCCAGCACTGAAATTTTGGCAGGCTGGGAGTTATCACTGCTGACCTAATACAGAGTTTTGACCTCTTGACTGCAAGAACAATGATGTCCAATCCAAATATTGCCTTACCTCAAACTTTCTATCTAAAATGAGGTGTAATGAGAAATTCTTGCCAAATAAAGCATCAGTAGTTTCCAAAATGCATTTGTTTTGATTTGGTTTGATTTCAAGTACTGCCTTGCCCAAGGGGTCTAAGTCAGGGCTTTATGGTGTACGCTGTTGTTGGCTGATAGCATTTAGAGAATGCTTCCCACGCTGATTTTGTTCCGTTTCTCTTGACTGCAATGCTCTCATCTGGCTGTACACAGTGTGATGTGGTGATGCTGATGGGACCGTGGGTTCTCAAGTTGCCTGGCACCAAATGCCTGCCTCTTTTCCAATTACCAAATTGACTATGGTGTATGCAAATTTGTATGCAAATGAGGGGTCAGCAGGAACAGCCATTTTTGCTGAGGCATTGCTGAGGTGCCTCATCACACCAACAGGGCAGCAAGTTGAAGTGTGATCGATAAATTACAATAGCGGTACTTGTATATCTGTCTCAGCCAATTGCAACAAATCCTTCTGGGTTAAATCTTGCTTTTACTCCTCTCACAGACTGATCAATTAGTTGTTTGCTTCCACTGTACATTTACATAGTTGCTCTGAAGCCAACAGATTTCTGTATGTTGTTGTGGGTTTGACAGAGAAGTCTAAATCCCAACTTTCTTGCTGGTCCAAAAGTCACAGCTGCGTCTGTAAATCTGGCACAAACACGCTGCCAGGGAGCAGGGCTGGGGAAGTCAGATGTGGGAAAAGAGTGGCTGAGCCCTGAGCCCTTCCCTTACACAGTTTGGGGTTAAGTGGCCAAAGCCCAGTGGTGCAGCAAACTTGATCTGCAAACTCTCGCAATGTAAAAAGTGTGGGTGTAGTAACTGCAGTGGGTTATTTTGGTGATCTGTAAAAATGGTAAGCAATTTTAAAAATATAGATTATACACTGACATCTTCCAAATCAGGGGACAGGCTAAAATTATACCCTGTCAAATGTTCAACTACCAAGAGCAATAAATTACCACAGCTTCAGTCTGATGGGTTCAGTTTTCTGTTAGGAATTGGTTAACCAGTACAGGAACTACATCATACAGACACACTCACCTCTTTGTAAAATCTTTGCTACTTCCATCATTACTTCTCGTTCCTTGAAAAAAAAAAAATAAACATAACTGTTGTTAATGAATCCCCACATGGATATGTAGAAGTTCAACAAAAATGAAAAATAGGTTTAATATTTTTCTAAGTATTTCATGTTTTCCTCTATTCATGGTCTTTTGTGTTTATTTATACTTCCCTCTTTCTTTTCTTTTCTGAAACGTCTAAGGTTAAATAATGAGAGGTCTGATCTTTAAGTTCTAGGCATAAGGTGTCCTGGTATGTTAGACCAGTACTTGAAAAGGCGCCACAGAAACAGAAGTCATAGCCCTCAGAGCATTCTCTTTGTGGATGTATTTCTGAACTTCAGTTGTAATGCATACAGCTGGCACCCAGCAGTACCAGTGTTGGATGCTAGATATATTGCTTAACAGGAGCAATCACATCATGGTTTTCTTTAACTTTTTTTCTCCTTGAGTGACTCTTGTTGCTACATAAGAACCTCTTTTACAAAAATGTATTCAGTTTACTGAAGTATTCTTTACACTACTTGAGATGGAAGAAGGCTTTAAGAGAGAATTCATTTCTAGATGCATTATTGTCATCTGTACAATGTACATGATTGTACATCGTGTTGGCCAGGTTTGAAGAAGTCTTATTTTTCCAAGGGGAAAAAGCAACTTTTGTTTTAATTTGGCAATGACTCAGGGTGTTGTTATCCAAGGTTGTTACAAGCAGTTCTCCCTCCACTGCCATTTTTTAATCTTGCAGAGATTTCCACCAATTTTGCATGTACGTTCCACAAGCACCTGAATTCCTTTGGTCATGGGGACTGTGAGGATCTTCTCAAAATCAAAGCAGAATCTTTCGCTGTGTGTGCAGAGTGCTCGATATTGCTACAGTCCAAATGCAAAGGAACTGGAAATCTGATCCCTAAACCACTGGCAGCCCTACAGCTTGGCAATCTCAAGAAGAAACTTGAATCTAGGTGCTCTTCTTTGTCATTCTTGTGTAAGTGGTCGAATAATTAGGAAACCACTCTTTATTTACTCTGTGTTGGACTTATACACCATTCATTTCTGCTGTATTTTAGCAATATATAAAACTGCATTGTACAACGTTTGTGCTTATCGTCAGTGAGCATCAGTGAGGCAACTCTAAAAGTAAAGTAATGCCTCCTGTTTATTTCCATGGAAACTACAACAGATACAAAGAGCACAAGAACGCTATTTATAGAGCAAATTCACAGCTACAAAATACTACTTTTTAACACAGTCACCACCATTAGCTATGCATTTTCACTAGTGATGAACAAGAACCTGCATCCTGTGCTTGTAAAAATGTGCACCAGCAGAGGTGACCCACCACTGCCACCACTGCTCAGATGCACCACCCACTGCCTCACTGTGCTCATATCCACTGTTTTGTCTTCATATACGTTCAGCAAATTTCAATGAATATCAACGGGTACAAATTTTTCTGCATGGAGGAATTCAATTCCACACTTTTGCTTCATATGTACTTCCATGTCAGGCACCAATTTGTCAGTCTGCTCCTCTGCTGCCATCTGTCACATGGCAACAAAATGTAACACAATATTCCTGGGAAGGTTCAACCACTACTGCTGTCCCGTCAACATCTGCCTCTGATGCCATGGGCCAATATAATAAAACAGGAGGCATTACTTTTGGAGCAGCCATTGTAAAAGAGAACTAGCACTTAAGTCCTGAGCAATTTGTCCTAAGATACTTGAAAATGTACACACTCCTTCTGGTGTTAAATATTTTAATAGAGTATTAGATGGTATCTCTTGTGGTCTTTGCCTTTTATTAGCAAGTTTCTGGGTTTTGCTTTTTAATTGCACCAAAAACTATACATTATAACTATACATCTCAGCCCCAACCCTGGTTAAGCCATGAGGTGAATCTGATTTGTTTAGCATGGTGACAGCCTCAGCCATCTCACCCACCATAAAGTGTCAGTTTAGTATTTTAGTGCCTCAGATATCATCAATGCTGTTCCTGCCCTGCACAGAAGTAACTTCTGCCACTGCGCCTTCAAACAAGGATTTTTGTTGATTTGTTTTATAATTGATAAATAAACTGGATAAATAACGCCCATGTTAAGGTCTGAATCTCGAGAAGCTTGTAGTTGGTATATCTATGTCCTTAGAAATGTGAAGAATCTTTATTTGGTAGATATTTACTATTTCATAGTAAATTCTTCGCTATTCCTACAGAAACAGCAACTGAAAGGACACAAAAATAGGGCTCTAAAATGTATAATTTCTAATGGTGGAGATGTAAGAAACGCAATAAAATGGGACATTGGAAGAAGAGAGTCAGTATTTGTCCAAGTGAGAGGAATCTGCTGTACGTCTGAAACTCACAGAGTATGTAATAAGGATGACTAACTAACTGTACATTTTAGTGCCTTGTTTCTTGTAAAATGTTGAATCATAAATTATTAAGCATAAACTGTGAAGAGTTTCTGAGAAAATGTATCTAAATATTGCCAGTGGAAACTGTATATTCACAGAAAAGTCAATAAATCCTCAGCTATTGTTAAGTATTAAATTAGAAGAGATTTTCAGTCTCCTTTCTCTCCTTTCTCTCGTTTTCAAACAGCGTCACTGAATTTACCCATGGCTGTGCTATTTCTGTCTTAAACTAAACTCTGCTCAGTTGCATGGAAGAGAGAAACTGTTTCTGAGTTACATTCTCAAACTCAATGGTAGAAAGTGCTGTTTGTGAAGCCCTTTGTATATATTCTCCACAGAATTTGGTATTTTTGTTGGGCAAATAATGATATGGTCACAAGCTTCTCTGAAATGTTCATCCTGTATGTTTACTAAGTAGCTCACATTTGAACCTGAGCATAAGCATGAGCACTTTTTTATGGGCAGTCTTTGGTAGTGATAGAATGGCAATAAAAATAATTGGATTCCTATTAAGAGCACCTCAAGGATGTCAGTAGAAAGTCTAAAAAAGCACAGGCAACTAAGTGGTGCTGTGGCATTGCCTGTACCTGCTGTGGTACGGGCAGATGTCTTGCCAGGACAGGACCTGAGAGGCAGATGGATCCAGGTGCACGTGACCATGCAGAAGTTGTTCTGGATCACAGAACAGCTCCACCAAATCCAGTATCTGACCTAGAGGAATGGCCAGCAGCATATGCCCAGCAAAAAGCATTATTCAAAGTAAGCGTACAGTGCTTTCAGAGTACACACTGATCTGTGAGATGGATACTTCATGAGATAGAATTGGTATCTTTGTATTTAACAGCTTTCTATGGATCCTTCTTGAAAAAATCTGTAAAACATCTTTTTGAACTTCTGTAAGCTATCAGTAACCATGCATTCCACAGCTGGACTGTATGTAAAGTGAACAAACACCTTCTTTATTTGCTCTAAATCCCTTCTCTTAGTTTGTTGCAATCTGAGGGCAACTCCGACGTCCTCCAGCATCCTGATTTTATACCCCTTTTACATGCGCTTTGTCATAATAGCGAGGAGGTTATGCAAGCTGAGATATAGACAGGGGTATGAAAAAACACGACTTTGCAGAAAAACAGTGCAACTTCTGCTGGCTCCTTAAGACCTCATTTTCAGTTCCCCAAAACATGTTTTGTTTTGTTATGTTTCATTAAAATGTGCAGGATGCTTGTACTGCGAGCCCCAGAACTGACGGCTGACCACTCCCACTCAACTGATACTCACCTCAGAAGACCAGGAAGATTCAGAACCCTGGAGGAGCACTGATGGATACTAGTTGAGGAAAGGGTCACTGTGGGAAATCCGAATGTAATTAGCATCCTTTTTATAGGGGGAAAGAAAAATAAAAAGAACATCATATCAAATAAATCTGGATTTGTTTTTAGACAAGTCCTAAGTGAGGTAAAAGAGGTAATGAAATGCAAAGAGGTAATGATGAAAAACACATGGACATTGATAAACTGCGTGCTTTAATGTAACATGATTTACCAAAATAAATAAATAAAGAGAGAGAGAGAGACAGAGAGAGAAATGTTCCAAATAAAATAGCCTAATAATTGATTAACTGACAGACATAAAAATACTTGAAAAGCAGTTGTTGGTCAAAGCTTTTTTTCCAGAGACATTCCGCAGGTATTGGCAGTAGGAACAATCTTGCAGGAAATTTACAAGTCATCCCTCTTGTTTACAGTCAGCTCCAAATTTACCAGAGTGGTAATAATACAGCAAGACAGCCCTGCTCTGGCTTATTCTGTGAGGTGAGCTAATTCACACAAGTGTCTCAAAGCAGAGAAGCAAACAACAGTGGATTTGGAATAGATGCCTACAGGTGGAAGAGCACCTGACAAGCAGGGACCCTGACCACCAGCTGGTTTGGGCACAAAAATGAGAGCATGCTTCTGTAATGACAGTGAAAGGGAAATATAACTGGATTTTGGGCGGTCCTACGTGGAGCCAGGAGTTGGACTCGATGATCCTGCTGGGTACCTTCCAACTCGGGATATTCTGTGACAACAAGGGACGGCAGCAAGAGATGGAAGTGACATCTCCATTCACAGCCCTGAGGAATCCAACAGCAAAATACTGCCGCTGGTTCTCATGCCTTATGTGTAAAACTGAAAAGATGAGAGTGAGGACATGAGGTGTTCTGAGAGATGGATAGGAGACATTTCCATGCACTGGCTGTCTTCATTAGATTGTTTTTTCTGGATTATGAACGAGAATTTGGCAAAGTAGCATGATCTGAGTGCTGAGAATTCCCCTTAGGAACAACAAAAAAAGTTTGCTGAAGGGCTCTTTAATATAGACAAAAGGTGTTCTTCTCAGTAATCCCGAGGCTTAGAGGAAAGCTCTAACAGTGATGGCACTCATCCGCAGGGCAGAGCGCTACCGGAGGCGCCCACGGCTCCATCTTGCTTTGATGCCATCCCATCAACAACACACAGCCAAACGACAGACTCCACGTAGAGGTAGCGGCTGCCATGAGGAGCAGACCCGGTACCGCGCAGCGGATCCGGACAGCTCCCACCGCCCCACGGAGGAGGAGCCGGCCGCGAGGCCCACCCTCGGCCCGGGCCTAGGCCCAGGCCCCGGCCACCGCCTCCCTGCGAAGCCCGCTCCATCCGGCGGGCGGCAGCCGCGAGCCGCGGGCCGGGCACGGCCATGGGCACAGTCCCGCCGCCAGCACAGCGCGGCGCTCCGGCCCTGCCCCAGCAATCAGCCGCGGCGCGTGTGTGGGGGGTTACCTGCTGTCTTGCGTTCAAAGCCGAGCCGACATCTTTAGGTCGCTTCAGGCTGAGCCAGTCAGAGCCTCCTTCCCTGAAGATGAATTCAAGACCCGTCTGGATGCTTTTCTGTGCGACCTGCTGTAGGGAAGCTGCTTCAGCACGGGGTTGGACTCGATCTCCAGAGGTCCCATTCCAACCCCTGTGATTCTGTGATACTGAAAGAGAATCAGTCACTCTACTAGCAGAATCATAATTATGTAGAGCCCCTCGTATGCAGTTTAAAAGAGTGTGCAAAGCTTTCCAGACCCTCTGGATACTCTTTTTTCCCCTCTCCCTGACTAGAGTTTTGTGGGAAATGCTGCAGGTAGAATCCCCACCTCTGTGGAAGCCTTCCCTGTGTTTCTGGGCTCCAGGGAACCCTTCACGAAGCTCAGGACCAGCTCAGAACCTGCCGGGTGTTTTGGCAGTCCTGTCTTCATTTCCTCCATCAGAAAAAGAGATTTCCCAAATTCTCATCTCTCTGTTCTTCGCACTGATCGGTTGGGGAAATTCTTGAACATCTTTGAGGCATTTCTTTACTTCAGTTACATCCAGGAGAGAGGGTTGTTTTTATATGACGATACTTGGTAACTGTGCTTTGCACATACCACACCTCAATGGGGTTTCTTATAAAACCAGCACTCCAGCACAGGTTTTTCCTCATCAAATCAGCCTTTATGAGAAATGCCAGGTACTAATCCTCACGTTTTAAAATCACACCATTTCGCCAATCCAGGCAAAGCCTCAGGCAAATTCTCCCAGATTTTGTTTATCCGCACAGTGCATAAATCTTTTAACCACTCCATTTGCCTGAGGCCACATGGGGGTTATACGCTGCGCATAAGCACAGTGAACATGCTGTAGCCTTAGGCAATCAGAATTGTTGAAAAAATTGTATGTAAACAGTTATAAACAAGTTTTCAAGATCCCTATTAAATAAGCAACAAACTAATCCTTGTCATACACAGATAGGCACCCATGTCTCAGCTGCTTAAGAGCAAGTTGCGTAAGACACGGTGCCTGAAATACCTCAGTCTGGAAGTCCCATCATTGTGTTCATGCGAAAATGAAAACAAAGACAACCATAGAGTGGGGAGGCTGATGAGCACAGATAACACTAAAGTACACACAAACTAACGGAAGCTCCTGCTCTGTTTTGACATTCTTGGTAACGTTTACGTTTATTTCCTTTTTTCGAAGAATACTTACCTGTACCTTGGCACATCATTTCTGCCAATTCAGCTCCTAGATGCTCTTGCTAAAAACTCTTAAGTGACACCAGAATAAATCACCAGCCTGGAGACCCAGGAAATTAAATTATCCTGAGAGCTCAGCAATGAGTAACTTTTTCCCACTCCCAAGCTAAGAGCTAAACAAAAGGACTCCAGACTACACATTTTCTTGACCCAAGGAGAGAGGCCAGGGAAAAGAAAATACTACAACAACATATAAACTTGGAAAACCTGCTTAACTAATAGGAGGAACGGCCATCAGCTGCTGGCAGTTGTCCTGACACGGTCCTTCCTCCCAGCACTGTGGGGCTGACCAGATAGCCACACTGCCCTATTAGCAGAGCTCACCACCCTGGCCTGGCTATGCCCTATGGCTCTCAGGGTTGGTATTTTGGTCTCGGCAGTGCTCCTGCTCCAATTAGCCTGGAGCCATGGCTGGCAGAGCAGCCAGCTCTGCTCCTACCACATTCCCTCACAGTCCTCAGCTACCCTTACAACACTTTTGGCACACTAAATATCTGAGGACACCACAAATCTTTTTTCTTAGCAGAAAAATGAATGCTGAATGGTATCCACATCTATAACCAAGGGCTTTTCTCTCCTTGCCAGGGGCTCCTCCATCATCAAGTGTGAAAAATCCTTCTCTCAGCCCTCTGTCACTACATAAAAACATAACCCATCACCACCAGAGATTTGTTTTAATGGTATAGCTCTAAAAAGTTGCAAGAAAGAATTCAAAAGCAATGCATGCCACTCTGGTCAGCTTCTCACACAATCCATCCTGCCAAGAGGGACTTGTCCCGTCACCCACCGCCACCAGTTCCATGGTCTGGGATCTCATTGCAAAGTGAATAAGCAAACACCTGGAGGACATAAGCTAAGCATAGAAGTAGCTTTTGTATTTGCCAGTACATTTGTAGTATATAAAAATATCTAGGAATTTTCCAAACATGAGTGAGATTATTCAAAGAGTAAATAGTAAACCACGCACTGTATAGTAAAATAAGCCAAATGTTCTCTTTTCTCTGATTCTGTTCACTTTGGGGAAAATCTGAAGACTAAGTGGGCAGAAGAGAGGAACCTGTGGACTGCTGCTATCTGGGCTCTTGCACGAATGACAATGAAGCCAAATGTACAGATATTATCAGTTTCCTGCACTTCAACAGAAGGATCATCTATGGTAAGTTGCCTGGTCTCATCTCCCATTCCCTCATGCTGATTTTTGTTTTTAATAATGACAGTTCGTGCCAAGATTGAAAAAATGCTACAGATCCCTATCTCAAGTTCCAGAAGAGTTACTTGATATTTATTGTATTACTAAAGAAATAGAATGTAAACAAGGAACTAAGGACCACTGCCTGTCTGGGTGAATCTGGAGTACTCCTGCTAGGTCCTAATGTCACTATTTTCCACAGATTTTGCAGTGTGCTGGCCAGCAGAATATCCAAATTGTTTCTGGGCTGCATTAAGTACTCTGGGAAACATCAATAAGCTCAGGTCCATCTTGGGCAAAGTCTCAATGTTCTGTGAATGTTTAATACTAATATCCGATGCTCTGAAATCTGGGAGGGTTTATTGGCTGCACTGCCCAGCCAGGTAGTCAGCTGCAGCACCTGAGCTGCTTAGGAGTTATTGTAATTGCAAGATAAGAGAAGTACTGGCAACATCATGATCAGTAGCAGAGATAAGGAAGGTAAAAGATGCTCTACCACACATATGCATCTATCACTGCCAATGTGAAACATGGCTGGGAACGAGCAGGGCACAGATGCAAAAAGTCAGAGGTCCCGAAGGATCTGTGGGTCTGAGCTCCGTGCTTTATACAAGCATGAATACAATCAATAGATCAGCTCTGTTCTAGAAATATTATGGTCATGACCACTCATGGCAGGTCCCGAACATCTTTGTCCTGCCTTTCTTTTCTTCCCCACACAACACTACATTCACACAAAGAACATACAAACTGTTTGAGCAGAAAGCATGACAGCACTTCCCATTTTACCAGGAAAATTGGTGTCAGGATGTTCAAAGCCTACAAAAGCAATACGCGTCATGGGCTTGCCCTCATTCTCATCTCTCCCACCAGATATCACTTTTTCTTCTCTGCTTCACTGGCATTCCCGATGTACAGTTCTGAAATGACCATCTCTACACTTTCTTCCTTGACACAATTTCAGCAAAAGATATCTGTTCCAGAAGCCTGAGAACAATTTCCACACCTGAGAGATCTGTCAGATGGTATCTACAGACAGCTAAGGCGCTATACTGCGCTGGCAGCTTAGGGTGATTCCTGGAGGAGACATTGTGAGGGACTCTTCTCTGGAGTACTGCCCAGCTCAACTCTCACTTTTTTTGATACACCCGAAAAACTGTAAGTAAGAAAGCCACCAGGGATATTTGACTCACTGAGCATTGCTGTTGCTGATACCTGTGTTTTCAAAAGGACAGATTTCTTGCTTTTAGTTTTGTGGAGCGTGTCAACAGTGCAATAATAAACAAGAGACAGATGTCAGTCATCATATGAAGCGAATGCACTTGGTAATGCACGTGCTGTATATCATACTGTATACCACAAAAACCACAGGAGAAATTGACTAAAGGAAAGACTGACATGCTCATCAAAGGAATACCTCATGTATCTGTCTCTTCCCCTCTCTTCCTTCTGCTTGCTAAGAAAGCCAGGCTTCACTGACTTTGAACTTGGACAGAGGAATAAACCAGCTGATTTCTTAAAGAATCTGTTCGCTTCTTCTCATGCAGCGTAGTTTTGGGTGTCTGAGGAAGATCTACACAGCCTGAGTAGAAAATGGGTTTTAAATCTGCATTTTGACTGGAAGTTAATGATTAGTACCTAATTGTTCGTTAGCAAAACAAAGGAATACAAAGTGATTCTTAACTGAAATAAAAACATGCTTTCAGACTATGATTCTGCAAATATTGTGTTGTTCCTGTCAGATGTTTCTGTCAGAAACATTTAACTTACGCAGACAGAATCAGTATTCCAACTTTAAAATAACTTTTATCTGGTCTTTTCCATATGTCTCTCTTGCTATATAAGATACTCAATGTTATCTAAAAATAGTCAACACTAAATTGGAAAGCTAAGAGAATCTAACTTCACTAAGTCCACAGGGCATGTATGAATGGTTGTTAAGAGATTACAAGATCTCTTAATTGTGTGATGTCTGTGATGACATCACATTTTGTATTTTAAAATATTTGTCTATAGCTCACATATTGGAAAAGAATAACGAAGAACTGAATCAGAAGGTGAATGGGATAATCAGTGTAACTTGTAATCAGTGACCACAAGCCACTTGAAGTCAGCATACTAAGAAATTAGAACATAACATTACAACATGCAATCAATCAACCATGTGCCAGGTATAGTTTTCTGCTTGCCAAGTCACATTTCTAAACACAGATATCCAATTTGTTTAGAATGTCATCGCTGCAGTCTTTCACCTTCTTAAAGCAAAGCAAAGCTTTGCCATTCCAGGGTATAATAATTTTGACAAGCTTCCTCCAATTACTAGTAAAAGGAAGGAGCAGAATGAATAAACTGAGCAAAGAGATACATTTACAAACACCTGCATTTTTTCTAAGGAAAATGCTTGGGAATTTCAGCAGTGCAGAGTACTCCTAAATATTTTAGCAGTGTGGGGAAAAAAAAAAAAGAAAGGTTATATTTGGGCTGCTCCAAAAAATCTGCAAGTAAATGAATCTTTGGTGCATTAAAGTTCTGCTGACAAAAAGCTTAGGGCAGATGCTTTGCACTTCCTGCATCACAGGAAATCCCTGTGCCCCTGTGAGATGAGCGTAAGATGACCCAGCAGAAATGAACAGCAGCACACTCTTGCCTCAATCCCTCTCCTCTGGCTTTGAGGACAGTAGGGAATGACTCCTGGAATGGTAACACTTACACTCTTCCCACACTGTCTGTCAGAGTAGGACTAGTGCATAAGAGACATATGAAGAGAGTACTCAAAGCCCCAGCAGTGACTCAGAAACAACAGTTTTCCAGTTGGCATGCAAGAGGGAGTGTTTAAGATGATTCCTCATGTTTTTTTATGTCTTACTGCAGTGGGAGGAGACCTGTGCTGGGATTGGCACAGATGCTCACAAGAAAGGAGTCAGCTGCTGGAAGGGGAGAGAGCTCTTTGCCGTGCAAGACTTCTGTTTCTATATGGCATACGCATATTGTGAAGAGGTTATGAAGGACTGCAGGTTCTGTGGAGGAAGAATACCTGAAGAAGTTAGAGCTCAGTAGAGGACCAGCACTTAGACAGGCTGGTAGAAGTCTGCAGGTGTCAGTAACTGATTAACGTGTGTCTCTGGAATGCCCAGAGAGATCACACGGTGTAGCTACATTTTGAAAACGGGGGATGAGAAAACAGAAGTTTTACAGGTCCATCTTTTGCAGTACATTGCAAATGCATCACTCCCCTACTTCCCATTTCCCAAAATTGTTTAATAAAGGCAAGGTTACCAGTGGCACCAGTGCAAGTTCCAGCCATGGTCTTTCTCCACACAGGGAAGCGAAGGCTTGAAGGTGGAAAGTTTCCAAATCACTGCAGAACATCACTAGAAATCACCGTTGCTTCATTTTTTTCTTCCTGCTGAGACTTGTCATCTTTAGAGCTGTGGGGAGGGCTATTGCATAAGGCTGGCATTGTTCAGGCAGGAAAATTTCCTGACCATGATGGCTGCCACTGACACAATGTGCAGAAGTCTTCGCTTGAAATATGGCTCAGGATATTCTCATGCAGCTCCCCTAGGCAGCCAGGTTGCTTTAATTAATCTTACCACTCTTTGGTGTACAAAGAACCAGCAAGAATAGTACAGTGCAGTGAGCAGATCAGGGTTGTGCAATAAAAATAAGGGTGCCTTATCTTAGTCTGCAGTCTTTTTATGGAAAAAAAAAAAAAAAAGGGAGTGTTTAGACTATTCTGGAAAATTTCTATAACCTTTGAAGGGAGAGTAGTAGTGGCATACAAAGTTAAGCTGTTTTGGCATAAACACATACTCTGCCCTCTTTCCAAAGATTTTAGTGTGGTTGAACTGGATACTTTAGAAAGCTGCAAAGTACCGACTGGATAACTTTATATCATTTTATTAAATGTACAACTGAATAATTAATTTACGTATTGATTAGACTTTTTGAATATTCATGTTCCACAGCTTACATTTCCTCCAGGGAATGATAATTAACTGCTTTGTTATTCCTGCTTTGCCTATGTTTTCCACTGAAGAACTGAGCTGTGATGGACAAACATCATCCTGCCCATTTTGCCACATGAGAATATTGGTTTTAAATAAGAAGCTACAATAACTACAGAAATCAAGCAGTGCCTAGTTTTAAAACACAATACTTCAAGTAAAAAAGATCCCCAAAAGAAAATCAGTGTAGGGCAACAAGAGTGACCAGAGTTTTAAAAACAACGACGTCTGGCAAATTAAAGAAGGAAATGATTATTTTTTCAGTTTTCCTCTCTTTTTTAGAAGAAGCTTATTAAATCCTACAAATTAGAATGATATGGTGTAATCATTACTAGCCTCTGCTGGGAAAAATATGAGAAAAAAATTGAGTTGCTTTGCAGAAAATAATAATGGAAAAGTTTTGAATAGGTTATTGAAACATTTGAACAGTATAGCCATGGAGTTTCTGGAATCTGACAGGGTACCCTTTATTCTTCAGTTCAGTGTTCTTCTGGCATTTATCTATCACAGTTGGTTGGGGTTGGAGGGGACCAATTGGGATCATCTACTCGTAGTATCATAGAACAATGATCCAATCTCCTTGCTTCGAGCAGTCACCTAGAGTACTTGGATCATGTCCATCTGGGTTTTGAGTATCTCCAGAGAAGGAGACTCCACAACCTCTCTGGGCAGCCTGTTCCAGTACTCAGCCACTCTCAAAGAAGTTTTTTCTCATATGCAGATAAAACTTCCCCTGTTTCAGTTTGAGCCTGTTGCCTCATCCTTTGCCAGGCACCACAGAAAACAGCCTGACCCCTTTCTATTGATACCCTCCCTTAAGATATTTGTACACAATAAGATACCCTCTCAGGCTTCTTCAGGTTTAACAGGCCCAGCTCCTTCAGACTTTCCTCATAGGAGAGATGTTGCATCCTCTTAAGCATCTTTGTAGCCATTTGCCGGACTCACTCTAGGAGCTCCCTTCCCTATCTTGTACTGCTGAGCCCAGAACTGCATACAGTACTCCAGATGTTGCTTAACTAGGGCTGAGTAGAGGGGAAGATCCTCCCTGGACGTGCTGGCAACACTCTTCCTAATGAAGCCCAGGATACCATTGGTCTTCTTGGCCACAAAGGGCACACTGCTGGCTCATGCTCAGCCTGCTGTCTACAAGGACTCCCAGGTCCTTCTCTGTAGGGCTGCTTTCTGGTAGGTCAGCCCCCATCCTGTACTGGTGCATAGGGTTATTCCTTGGCAGATGCAGGACCCAGCCCCGTCCAGTAGTGGGCTCACATTTTTGCTAGTCTTCCTTTTGCTCCTGATATATTTGAAGAAGTCTTTCTTCTTGTCCTTCACACTCCTTGCCAGATGAATTCCAAATGGGTCTCAGCCTTTCTTATCACATCCATGCATACTCCGACAACATTCCTATATTCATCCCAAGTGCCCTGTTCCCCTTTCCATATTCTGTACGCTTCTTTACTCTGTCTGAGTTTTCTCATCATCTCCTCGCTCATCCCCACAGGTGACAGGATCAGACCTAAACAGAATAATCTCAATAGACCCTGCACCTCACCTGTATAGAGTTGATAAGCCCAGCCACAGCAAATAAAGTGATAAAGGATGGCTCTAAAACAAAACATCTCTGATCACTTGTCTTCTAAAGAGCTGTGATTATTTTCTTTCCACCACATTCTTCCTTACTCTGCTCCAAGCTTTCACTTCTTTAATCCTCCTCTTCCCTTGTCACCTAGGGAAGAAGAAAGACAGTGAATTGTAAGAACAGTAGGGACGATGTGTAGGCAGAATTGATGCATATTATGGACCAGGAGTTTAGAAAGTGGATACACGCTTCCATCAGCCACCAGGGATGTTCAGAAGTGGAAAAAACCTGTCCCTTTGCTGCCATTCACAGCTGAAAAAGAACAGCATGACACATGATAAAACACAATCATGAATTGCTCTTTTTGGATTTGTAAGTATTCCTACTTCTCTCCATTTCTTTGGTGCAGTACCTGTTGGGAAGCTACTGGTAGCTGGGTACAAGAGGTGCCACTTTCTCCTTTCAATAGCTGAAGTTTCTTAATGAGTTTCCTCTAGTCATACTAAGATATACCTCCACTTCTGAGCTTTCAGGGAGGAAAGGTCACTTTGGGACTGTACTTTACTGGTGGACTGAGGAAACTCGTTTGCCATTCCAAGTGTTGGTCAAAAAATAAGAATCCCAGGTGTGACTGCTCAACTTCAAACATTTGAGCCAAATTCAGGCTCAAATGTAACTGAATTTTCTAAGAGCATATTTCCCCCAGCAGTTGCACAGAGTGACTTTAGAAGACAAAAAAAAAGAGGAAAAAAAAAAGAACAGACACTAGAAAGAAAGATGAAAAACAGCATTGTTTGCTATCCCTCACTAAATGTATCTGTGCCCAAAAGCTACAAGAATGTGAATAGCATCAGCAGACCATGTTGGAACGGGTTGGGAAGAGCAAAATGGGATGCACTATATCATTTTGCCCATTAGTGAGAAATCTGTTTCTCTTGGTTCTGTTGCCTAGAATATGTGAGAAGCATAAGTCACTGTGACAGTACTGTAACCAATTAGCGCGATCTTCTCCTAATACTAGCCTAAGAGCCTAAAACAAAACCAGAGCCCACATGTGTCTTTTTCTGTCCTTAAACCTACAGGATGAACCCCTTTAGAGTGCAGGCAGTAGAACAACATGAGAAAAGTTGAAAAGTTGCAAACTAATGATCTAGTTTGTGAAAAATTGCATTACTGCATGCTTCTCACCACTGGTATAAATCCATGACCGCAATATTAAAATCTACATCACCAACCAGCTTTTTATATAAACCTTTTTGCCAGGCACTGATTAAGTGTAAAAGGAACTGGATTCAATTTCCAGACATGGATGCCAAAATGCTTCAAAGAGATGCCTTGATCTCGCCATCCTAAAACCAGGAAAATTTATCTGCACATCTGAGCACTCAGAAAGACTCTCTATTTGCAAAAAGTGACACGAAGAGAACTCCTGAGGAAAAATGGTGCAAGAAAATTTTAACTAGCAAAGTCTTGGTGAATAGTAGATGAGATTTTTACACTCCAGTGCTGCTGGCAAGTTCTAATGTAATTCTCCAATGGCTATGAAAGGCAGAGGGAGCTAGCTACAATCTCTGTCTGATTGTGCTCCTACCTACGCATCCAGGACTGGAGTCCACCTGCTGATCAGGGTGGTTTTCTGCCTCAGAGGGAAATGCAAACCTACCCTGTCCATAGGGGCAGTTCCAGCAGGGTACTCAAGTTCTAGCTAGCCAGTTTGGAAAGGTCTGTTTCTGCAAATGCCTTTTACTTCTGGACAGTGCCTGTTATTGCTGCGCTTCACAGGAGGAGTGGGAGGTGATGTGAGAAATGTGAAGGACAATACTACTCTCAAGGTAAAAGTAAGCAGATGCTTACATTAATGTTTTGGTGGAGCTAAGCTTTGCTTGTTGCACCTGCATGCTCTAGCACTCGGCAGACACACCCTTGCAAAGATAGCTGACATTTTTTCAGCACTGGCCGTCATGCTTCAATGGATGCCTGCCTCTGTGATAAAGTGAAGATGCAGAGTCCTATCTTGAGGTGGAAGCTGATACCTGTGGCAGTACAGCCACTGTAGGGGTCCGGGCAAGGCTGAAGATGTGACACCATCTAGCATGGAATAAAGACCAAGGATTTGAAAGTGGCCAACAACAGCACTGGAGGCAAACAGCACTCTTGGCAAGGCTCCTGTTGTGTCTCCCAGCTCTGAAATTGGACAGTGTTCTTGGCATGGTACGCTCATTCAGACCCACACATTTAGTTAGGCATGGCCAGCAGAGGAGAGGTTGATGACAGAGGACAAGTTCCAAAGAAACAAGATTGATGACTCCTCCTGAGAAAGTGCACCAAAGAGCTGAAGCCTGAAAAGACTGCAGAAATTGCCCCCCTTCCTCTCGCTCACCACCATCCAGCCTCCTTCCCTTGAGGACACTTGCTCTGTCAGCAATGCTTCAGAGAAGATGGCAGAATTGCTCTTTGCCTGAGGTTGGTATGCTGAATTTAAGTTCCAGAAAAGTTGCAAGGATTCCCAAAGGGAAAAGCTTGAAGTTCCTTCTTGCACTCAAGAGACAATGTTTTTTTGTTTTTGTTGTTGTTGTTGTTGAAATATCACATTAGATTAACACAATGGTGAAAAGAACTGTATATTTTCTTGCCCAGCTCTTGCCCAGCCTGCTACATATATCATCTCAGTTTGGTTTCTTTCTTGTTTGTGTATTTTTTTCCCCCTGTAGTTAATTTTCTGCCTCTCATGAGCTTAGAGAAAGGATAGCGATCCACCCCAGCTCAAACCAAGTACCGGGGAAAGCACCATCCAGTTCATCTGACTCATTGTATCAACCCTAAAGATTTATTGTTTTTAACCTACAAATCTCAAGACACTGTACAGGAGATCTGCAAAAGGTGCTAAAATTTGGCTAAAATATCTAATATGTCTATCAAGGAATTAAAGGAATTCATTAATTAAACATATTAAATGTGTTTTGCAGTTAGCCATAAAATCTAGAAGTATTCAATATCTAAAGCTAAAATCCATCCTACTCCCCTTCACTCCTTGAACTCAGTCAAGTTGATTCCTGCAGTTCTGTACCTTTCCTGTTTTAGCTTTCTAGTCTGTTTCTTCTCTCCCACTGCTGTGCACCTGGTTTTCCTAGGCCAGCCTGATTGCATCCCAAGTCTCATCACAGAAACATTTCAGAACAGAGCGGCACATTGCTGAGCATTTGCCTACAAAGTACATATCAGATTTTGATGGCAAAGCAAATTAATTCAGAAAAACATTGTGAATTTTCAGTATGTATCTTGGCAGAACATTTTCTTTAATAGTAAAGTTATCAAGCACTATCTCAAATCTTTGTAAATCACAGGGAAGACATGATGAAACAATACTTTGGCTGTGTCTTCTCCACTGAGCTTTGTACTGAGAACTACAGCTTTGTGACTGCCTGAAATTTATCGTTCTGCTGAGTTTAAAAGAAGACCAAACTTCTCACTTATTTGTGAGAAAATGAGGTCTCTGACAAGCAGCAACATTTCTTGGAGGTGTCTCTAAGGCAAGAAAAAGACAAAGGAAGACATGAAGAATGAAAGGCTAAGAATGACAGCAGAGCAAACTGAAAGTGTTAAACTTTGTTAAACTCGCCTGAGGGCTCAGCAGAAGGGACACCTGAGGTGGCTGAATGGGACACAGCTGGTAAAAATGCCAGATGATTGAGAAGTGTGATGGGAGGTCGTGAAGGTCAACAGTCAAACTCTGTGAGGGCAGTCTCTGCCAAAATTCTTCCTTTATTGACAGAGAAATCAGAGGGCTGACAAACCTTATTTCTATTAGCACGTCAGTGATTAAACCACTACCAGCTCCCAAGACTCACCTGTCTCAGTTCTTCCCTGATTAGGGGAGAAAAGTGCCTATAGGTCTCAAAGTTGGGTTGCATGCACCTTGCAGCAACTCTGCGGAAGGCCGTCTACTCACAGTAGCTTTGGCTTCCTTGTATTCAAGTTATAATCTCATATTTTCCCATTTCCTTAATTCGAACTTTTACTGATAGTACAGTGCATAATATTTGGTTAACATCTACTCTTTATATTTTAAATATGAGTTTATATCCATGAAACACCTACTGCCAAGCTATTTCCTGTGGGAAAGCAGAGGCAGTACTGCCTCTCCTCAATACTTCATCCTCTTCTGTGGGAAAGGAAAGAAGTTGTTGAGTTGTGCAGAGCCCTCATTCTCTGTACAACTAGCCATATGTAGCTCGTCTCTTCCTACAAATCCCCACTAGGAACCTGGCAGGTTCAGGCACTCAATCCAGACAGCAGATTAAAGTTTGCAGTATTCAACATTATAAATTCAAAAATTACAAGGAAGTGACGGGAGCCTTTCTTCTATTCCTTGCCATGTGCACCCGTCCAATAATCCACAAGTTGGCAAGTGCTTTTCTGCAAAGTTTAAGATTCATCAGGACATCCAGAACATGAAAAGATGAGTGCTATGCACCATGCAGAGGAAAGCAGCAGCCAACCTTCTGAAAGAGAATATTGTTCTCGTACTAACATAACTCTGTGCCCAAGGTCAAAGACAGACATGTTTGGTGCTCCTCTGTTGCTGTGCTCCTCAGGATGAAACATTTCTAATACTTCAACCAGAAAGTGCTGTGCTCAAAGGAACAATGACAAAAGCTCACAGGCTGTGCTACGCTTCAGATTCTTCATCTATGCGTCAATAAAGTCTTTCCCTTTTCCATGCCATCTACAGCTGTAAATAGAAATCCACATATTCATATGGTGATATTTCCTCTCACATAAATCTTAAGTAATGTAACAACTTTTCTGTTTGCACAGCTTTTAATCCAGTTAGAGATCTGTGTAGCGAGCATGTTTTCTATTCACTGAAGTCAACTGTTATTACAAATAGATATTTATTATAACATATGTGTTTTTTAATGTGTATGTATATATTTTCCTTCGGGCTTAAAAATTGAAGTTTCAGGTTCCATGCACCTCAAATTTCCATAACTACGGAGTAAGAAACTATGCTAAGTGTCTTTCAAGTTAGACATCTGTTTAGAATGTTTTGTGGCTGCACTAAGTCTTAAATCAATTTGGTTATAAAAACAAATATTTTTTACAGTATTAAAAGAATGGGGATGACTTACTGCTTGTTTTTACCAGCTGACTTGTCTGAGAGAAGATGGACCATATGGAGTGAACTGACTTGAACATTCACTGACATTACGTAGTTAATTATTGATTTTTAAAGACTTGAATGACCTGTAAGGGCTCTGTTCTGCCACTTCCCTGTTGCTTTAGCCCCCTCTGTTAATGCTTACGGAAGCCAATCCTGTTTAGCTATCTGTATGACTTCTAATAAGACATGAATAAGACAACAACTCATACGTGGTGTCTTATAATGTGCTGCTTAAAATATATTTTTGTAATAAATTCTTTCTGATTACTTAGGTTGGGAAAATAGTTAGGATTTTGATTTCTAAACATCCTTTCTTCCTTTTTTTCTTTTTTTCCCAGCCCCTCTCTAAGTATGATAAACACTCTTCCTTGCTTTTTGCCATAATTCACAAGTTCATATTTAATTCTAGATAAGAAAGGCCTAGGGAATTGCTAAAAACAGAACCAGAACACACAGCAGTGTGCGAAAAGCATCACAGAAGAATGGAAAAAGCATCTTAGTATAAGTGCTCCATTCTTCTTGTGAGCTTTTAGACAAGAGAGAGATGGAGTTTCAGCACTAAGGTTGCCTGCCACTGCTGAGGTGCCATTGCCCAGCTGATGTATCTTGCTTTCTCTTTGCCCATCTGCAGAGGCAGTTCCTGGACTGGCCTCTCATCCAGCAAGCCAGCAAGCAGCAGTTCTCATATGTGGGCAGCAGCAGTGCAGCAGCCTCAGTTCCTCTTTCCTTTTCTGCAGCAATCAGAAGCCTTTACCAAAAACCACCAGTGCATCAGCCCTACCCACCTATAGCCCCGAGCTGCTGGAAAATGGAAGCAAAAGCAGCTCTCAGATGATGAAATTTCAGCTGTCGCTGTCAGACAGTTGGATGAGGTTAACAGAAACAGTCCTTAGAAGTATGCAGAGAGCTATCTCATATCAATTAAGCACGCTGTTAAAAATTAGAAAAACTACCAACTCGTCATCAAGATGCTGCTCAGAGCTGTGATTTGACTTCTGCATTTCTTAAGCACAGATGATTAAATTGAAGACTAAATATGAAGTAAGGACTGCTCGCAGTTTAACAACCTTTTCTTTCTTTTTTTTTTTTTAAGTAGAATATGATAGGTCTGAAATGCTCTGTTCAAAGAAAATAAGGTCATTTGAAATTGCTCGATCTGTCAATCTGGAGACCCACTGTATTTCAATCACGTTGTACTTTAAGAGTTTATAAAAGCAGTATGGAAAGAATAAGAAACAACCAGTGTGGCTTCATGAGGAAATACTTGTGTTTATGAGAATATTAAGAATGTCTGTCTCTTTTTTTCCAATAGTGTTTGTCATTTAAAGCGTCAAGAAGAAAATTATATTGGCTTCCAGCTCCCTGCTAGTCTCCTGCACAAGATCACCTCCCTTCCCGGTAGTCTAAAAATAATGGAAAATACTAAAAAATGAGCATAAGGATACCGTTCAGAAGCAAATTACATTTGAAAAGCAATAATGCTAGAGGTAAAATGAATGTTCTGAGGGTGTAGGGGCTTGAAATAGTGATGTCCATAAGAAAGCAGATTAAGGCTAAGGTCTATAATTATTTTCCAGAAGTGAAGTTGGTTTGTGTGAGAAATTGATACCATACAGTGCTGAAAGTGAAGGTGTGGAGGGGAATCTAGGCTCAGTACTCAGATCAGCACTTTGAATGAACATAGAATCATAGAATGGTTTGCATTTGAAGGGACCCTTAAGATCATCTAGTTCCAATCCTCACCTGTAGCAGGGACACCACCTTCCTCTAGACCAGGTTGCTCAGAGCCCCATTCAACCTGGCCTTGAATGCTTCCAGGGTGCATGACTGCATCTTCCACCAAGTCAAGGGAGTCTGGGGAGAAAGACCTTTCAAATTGTCTGCTTTTAATGTACGTGTGTGTGCACATGGGCAAAGACTTGCCAAGAGAATGCAGGATTTGAAAGCCGCCTATCAGCACTCTGCAGCCTTTGGGTTCCTGTCCTCAGGATTCAGTTTGGCCCCCCGGCCTCTTCAGCAACTGCAGTTTCTTCATCTCTACCTATACATTCACATTTGTGCACGTGAATTAACAAACACACTGATAATGGAATATCAGTATATCCTGATAACCTTGGTGTCAGTCCAACAAAATGCTGAGATCCACTTCCAGTCCTGCAAAGCATCTCAATGCATGCTGAAATTTAAATAATGATGCTGTGACAGCCCAGGCTCAGAACCACACTCGTTCCCTGCAGGAGTGAGTGGAGGGGGGGGCAAGAAGGATGCTGACCCCCTGCCTCCACAGTGAGTGATGGAACTCGCTGCTCCATTTACAGCTCCATTTTAAAAATAGATACTGGTCAAGTAAGCAATTAAAATTCAAGAAGAAAAGCAGAACTATCTGGCAATTGTTCAGTACACTTAACTTGTGTAAAAAAGATCTGCACATAACTGGTAGAAGTATAAACAGTCAAATTATGAAAAACAATTCCTGCCTGGCAAATGTAATTGCTTTTAACGAAATTTAAAAATCAGGGAGCAAAGGGAACACAGTAGGAATATTCTTTCCGTGGGCTGGGTCATCCATCTGTGTGTGGAAAAGCTCCCATTAAGTATCCAAAATGTCAACTTCAGACATATCGATGCAGACAGGTGCAAAAGAATCTGATTTCCAGCTGGATGCGTGTGAGCTCAGTGCCATTCCCAGTCCAACAAACTTTTTAAGGGATTTGGCAGAGTGGCCTGAACACCACAGAATCATTAAATTGTAGAATATCCTGGAAGCTGGAAGGGACCCACAAGGATCACTGAGTCCAACTCCTGGCCCCACACAGCACCACCCAAATTCAAACCTTGTGTCTGAGATCAGTGTCCAGACACTCCCTGAACTCCGGCCCTCGGGGCCGTGCCCACAGCCCTGGGCAGCCCGTTCCATGCCCACATCCCTCTGGTGCAGCCCCTGTCCCTGACCCCCAGCTGCCCCTCCCCTGACACAGCTCCATGCCGTTCCCTCGGGCCCTGTCGCTGTCACACAGAGCAGAGCTCAGCGCCGCCCCTCCGCTCCCTGTGAGGAGCTGCGGCCGCCATGAGGCCTCCCCTCAGCTCCTCTGCTCTGCGCTGAGCCAACACAGGGACCTCAGCCTCTCCTCATACTCTTGCCCTCCAGACCCTACCCCATTTTTGTAGCCCTCCTTTAAATGCTTTCTAATAGTTTTATGTCTTACACCGTGGCACCCAAAACTGTGCTTGGTGACATCTGCTCCTGAGGCAGAGTTGGTTTACATCTGGCCAAAGAGCTCAGGACATGTCTTCGTGTGCCTTCACACGTCCACCAGTATGCTGCTTCCTATCTCCAAGGCTCTCCTCCATGTCCCCATGCTGACGAGGAGAAGCTGTGAACAATAGCTGTCACATGACAGCGTCACCACTGCCCAGTGCCTTCTGGGCTCCACCTCCACCCCAATTCTCTGCTGGGTAAATCATTCAGCGTCCATGGCCTGGCAGCAGAAGCACCATTGTTCCATCTAGTGGAGAGCTATTCAGTGATGATGGCCTTTGATTTCTCTTTCCAAACATAGGCCTCATCTCTGCCAGATAGGGTTTTGATGGTAGAGTTATGCTGGCAAACCCTCCTCACATAAGTACGGGCTGCAGTTCCCTAAGATTTATGGTGGCCTGAATTGGTACAACTTCCATCAATTCTGTGAGTATAATAAGTGCAGACAACACAAAAGCCTCTCAGAAAATGCCCGATATAAAATAGATACGCTAATTTGCTGTGAAGGTTGCAATCCTAAATAGCGTCCAGAAGAAAAGTAAATAATGGAATTCATAGTTTGGCACAGACGTGTTGCCAATGTGTCACATCCTGACGGATTGGGGATATGTCTGTGTCAAACTATGAATTCCGTTTTTGCTTTCTGAATGCCGTTTACAATTGCAACTGTCCGTGTGGATTATTGCATCTATTTTTATAGCCAAGGCTCTGTCTGGGAAGACGTAACGGAGCAATCAACAGCGCTGACTGGTTCTGTTTTGCTGGAACAATAGTTTCCCTGCAAGCCGGGCTGCTCAATCTCCACACGCAGGACAGAGGGTTGGGTCTGGGGCTGCCCTCACCTTCAAGGACGTGGGCAAAGAGGATCGGAGACACCGTATGGGGAGACATTTGGCAAAGCGAGGTCTTCCTGCTAACCACAAAACAGTGGCCGAGCCAAAACCTTAGCAGCAATGGGGAGACACGGGGCGTTTGTGGCCTCCACTGCTGGGGAAGCTGGGAGCCACGCAGCTGCAGCCATGCACTGCTGCCACAGGCTCAGGCTCTTGGTTCTCTCCCTTCCTTCCTTCCTCATGCCCTGGCACTGCATTTGCACGGGGGGCCAAGAAGTAAAAAGTAGCAAAGCTTCTCACGGGTGAAACACTCATTTGCAAAAGTGGAGCTTGCTGCTTCCCTATTCATGCCACCTGTATTTTTACAATGGGACTTCTCCAGCAGGATTGCCCGAGGTACGTGTAGATCTCAGCCAAGTGGGGCCTGTGCGACCATCATGCTACACGTGGTGACCAGTGCAGGGCAGCGCTGATGAAGATGGTGGTGCCTCGCAGCGCCTGCCTCCCCAGCACCGCAGGGACGGGAGCCGCTGCCGGTCTCTCGGCACTGCAGCCGGCCCCAGAGGCCTGCCGGCGACGCGGCAGTGGAGGCGAGGGCCGGCCGAGCGCAGCAGCGGCCGGCGCGGCTTCCCCGTCCCGGCGCGCGGCCCCGACCCGCCGCCCTCCTCCGGTGCCGCGGCAGCGCCCTCTGCCGCCGCAGGGCCGCGAGGCGGCGGGCTGGGGATCGCGTGCGAGCGCGGAGCCGTCGGCTCGCCGTGTCACTCCGCCGCCAGCCCGCCACCTGGATCACGAGGCGTGCGGCGGCCGAGCATCCTCCCCACCCCCGGCGCCCTCCGGCCCCGCCGCGGCGCCGCACCTCCGCCCCGGCACCGCCGCCGCTCCTCGACCGCTCCGCTCCGCGCCGCTCCGGCGAAACTTTGCACCCCGACCGGCGGTGGGGACGCGGGGTAAGTGACGGCGGCCGGGCGGCTCGCGTGGGGCGGGCGAGGCTTCGCGGGGCGCCGGGGCGACGCGCGTTCCCCGTCCCCGCGCCGGGGTGCCGGTGCTCCCCGCGGGACGCTCGCGGCTGTTCCTCCCCGGCGAGCGCCGTGCGGCCGCGCACCTCCCACGCCGACGCCCCGGGAGGTGCCCGCTGCTCGCGGCCCCGCGGCGGGGATGCCCCGGGCGCCGCCTCGGCGTCCCGGACGCTGAAACTCGGGGTCCGTCCCGGCTCCTTCGTTCCTTGAGCCGGTGCCTCGAGAGCGGCTCGGGGGAGGGCGAGAGAAGGAAAGTTTCCCGGAGCCGCCCCGAGCCCCGGCTCGCTCACCTGGCGCGGAGCGTCCCCTGAAAATGCGTCGTTTCGGCGGCGTACGGATGAAGAGCTAAAGGTTCTCTCGGTGTTTCGCTTTGACGTACGAAAGCGGTGTGGGAAGGGTGAAGCGTGTGTTCGGTCTGCGGGGCTTTTCGTGACTTTGCGATAGTTTGTTCGGTAAGCGAGACTTCTGTGCGTCTTCGGGTGAATTTGGAGCTTTGTGTATTTGTTGGGGAAAAAGCAGAGGTATCATAAAACCGAGTAATATCACACCAACCACTTGTTCTTTCCGAAGACGGGCGCAAACAGCGTTCGTGCGTCATTCGGTGAGTTTTTAGGAGATGGACTAAAGGACCAAAAAAACAACCCAAGTGAAAAACCCATGGAAATGCTTGACGCCGTTCGGTAGTTGGAGGCTTCCAAAAGACGAGCGGGACGGGATTGAAATAAAACCGATCTGTTTGGGCTCAGGAGTCGTCTGTCGAGAAGAGTGTTGATGCACATATGTTTGCACTAGCTAAAATAAAACAGTTCTCCTTTAGGAACCGTGGAGCGTTGCTATTCGGGGCTAAGACTTACAGCCTTGCGCTTAGGCGAGGCACGTAGCGACCGACCAGATCAGACCCACTTGCAGGACACTCTGTTAATTTGCAACCAGGAGCAAGAATGTATTTCCTTGAGGAATAAATAAATAAATAAATAAATAATGAAGTACCTAAATAGCATGGATATTGAGAAAGAGAAGGAATTGCTGGTTGATGTTCGTGACTTTCTCAGTGTTTGGTGAGGCTGACAGCCGTCGCTGCTCTCTGTGACTCTGTGATTTTGGGCTGGTGATGTGCAGTGCGTTTGGTAGCCGGCTGTAGGAGTGTGTTCGGGTGCTCTCTGGGCTGGAGGAGAGGACTGGCTCCTGGAGGCTGTCTTGGGACAAGCGTGTAAACCCCTCACCCTCAGCCTGAGCACGCTGTGGAGATGCGTGCCGATGGGGTACGGAGGGGAGGAACGAATGCCTGTATGTGGAAAACCTGGGTTTGGTATTTTTAGTCCAAACGAGCCATGGAAGGGGGAGCTTCGTCTTTACCTCGGCTTTCCATCGATTCAGATTTCTGCCCGGGAGCCGTGATGAGGAAATGCATTGCTAGGCCCTGTGTGCAGCGGGGATGCTTGCAGAAAGCAGCCAGCCGTTCTGATATTGATTCATCGGGTTCAGCGTATAAACAGATTTGAACTCTACCGG
This sequence comes from Gallus gallus, assembly GCF_016699485.2. NCBI lineage: Eukaryota > Metazoa > Chordata > Aves > Galliformes > Phasianidae > Gallus > Gallus gallus. The sequence continues at coordinate 88,675,078 of NC_052533.1, read as the reverse complement.
GGAGGATTTAGTAGTCAGAAATGATTTTTCCATTAGGTTTGCCTTTCTGTAGGTGTATCTCAAATGCAGTAAGAGCTGTTCCGGTATCAGGAACTGCGCATATGGAGTTGAACCAGAGCAAGGACTTGGTATGGCTTTTTCTGTAGTGTTTTTATGGGGTTCTGTTTAACCTGAGACCCCACGAAATATGGGGGCTCTGCTGTTGAATAACTGAAGTCGGGTGCCAAATCTTTCCTTAATATTCCTGGTAATTACTGCTGACTCATGCTGACATGTGAGTTCAATTAGCCCCAATTGGAATGTAAAGGATGTGGGAGTGTCCCTTTGTGCCCAGAGACAGCTAGGACAAAGCAGATTTTGGAGGAAAATTTAAGGAAACGCCAAGTTTGGGTAGGAAGTGTCAGCCAAGGCTTTCTTTTTTTTACAGTATGTTTGAATAACCAATAAAGTTGAGTCCCTGGGAGGGGATGAATTTGGATAACACGGGGTTGTCTTCACTATGGAATAACTAGAGTCCCAACTCAAACATTGCTTCTAGTTTGACTCATGTCCACACACATAAACTCGCAGCTGAAGAGTGGTGATGTTTTCAATTTGAGTTGCCTTGCCCATGAGAAATAAGCTATATAGCTCAGATAACCACAATTCATCAGCTGCTAACGTGATCTACTCGAGCAGCACAGCGTGGTCCGGCTCTTGATACATGGGGCTACGTGCACGGCATGAGCTCTGGGCTTCTGCCTTGTGCTGGCAGAGTGATGACACTGTGGGCTCGGTGTGCTGGCTGTGAGATGAGCGACTGGATGCTCCCACACAACTGCTGTATTTGTGGTCTTCACCATCCCCACAGCACAGCCACAGCACGCAGCAAAGGAAGAATTTGCAGCACTCACAGGTAGTCAGGATGAGGCAGCACTGCATGCAGATGAGAAAAGTAAGGATTGTCTTTGCCCCAGAAACTCATGCTTCAGGAACATATTTGTGTTGCTCTGTTGCACCAGAAGTCCCACCAAGCTGCTGGCAGTCACTTTGGATTTTGTTCAACTCGCCTTCAGAGCTGTGATCCTTGAGGTGTTTATAGCAGCTGGTGAATCGTGTGAACATGGGGAGCGTTGCGTGGGTAACTGCAGAACTTCAGTGGATGGACTTACAGGATTGTGCAGGTGGGATGGACAGAATGAATGTGCTGCAAACATAATGTCAACTAAGTGCACCACAAATGCTTATGAACCCATGAGGGGCTTGGTGCCGATGTGTGATATACTCGATTCACTGTAGGCACTGTAGGGTCTCTTGACTCAATTACAACCGTTAGGTGCACAGGTGTGCAGCTACAATAGCAAGAACCCCAGTGTGCCTCTTCTACCATTCTTTTCCAAACCGTATTCTGGGTCTTTCTCTCTGGTAGATGCAGCAGTAGGGCAAGTGCAAGATAGCAGTGCAAAATTCTGCCAGACAGCAGTCCTGAGCCATGTTGTGTCAGTAGGGAACCTTTTACATGTGTGTGTAGGAGCAAACTGTCTAGCATGCATGCAGGTTCTTGTCGGATTATGACATTGCTTTGGACTGAACCGGACTGTCTAAAGTTTTGAATCAAGGCTGCATTAGCAGACAACAAGTAAATAATTTGTATGATGCAGCCTATTGCAGCTGAGGCTGCAAAACACATTATTTGCAATCGTGTTTGAATTGTCCCGTGACTGCAGTGGTGCCTGGTGCACTGGAGCTATTGCTCTGTATTCTACAGAAATACCTGTGCATGCATTAAGGACATAAAATGTTTATTCCTTACTCTTAAACTTTATTAGTATTGATTCCAAACGGTGGTCATCTCGATAGGTTTAACTTGCTGAAAATGTGTGCTAACATAAAATCAAATTTTGTCACTCATTAGGACTGTAAAAATCCATTGTTAGCAGATTTCTTCTTTTGTAACACTGGAGCTGAGGTGGCGTGAAGCTGAATATGTGGCAGTTTTGGGGTCATTGTCTTGCCTTCCTGAGAGTAGTTTGCTGCATTCTGTAGTATGCTGATCCCTAGGAGCCATCATAGAATCATAGAATGGCCTGGGTTGAAAAGGACCATAACGATCATTGAATTTCAACCCCCCTGCTGTGTGCAGGGTTGCCAACCACTATACCAGGCTGCCCAGAGCCACATCCCGAGTAGTCTCTCAAACTGTTCCCTTTGCGGAAACTCCAAATATTATGCTCTCACCTCATAGCTGTGGCAGCCTTGTTTGTAAAGTGGGCTGATCTTGGCTTCATTGTCCTTCACAAGGTGTGTTTTTCTGGTGTCTGAGAATTCCTAGTGCACTTGTCAGTTTGAGTCTTCGTCCCTGAAGCTGCAAATGAGGAATCTTTCACAAACATAGTGTTTTCTTCTTGTTTCAGACCATTTCTAGATAAGCTTGTTCTGTGGTTGAAGAGTGATAGTCATTTAGGGTCAGACCAGAGTGTCTGAGCAGCAAGTCATAGTGGTTGAGATTCCACAGGGAGCTCTTTGAAGTTCAGAGCTGTTCCTTCTCCCCTCAGTGGCTCAAGTGATGGCCCAGGACGTGCGGTCGCTCAGCCTGCAGGTGTCACCAGGCTGAAATGGGTTTGGAGCACCTTGCTTTTGACAGTACTCACATTTGGAGTGATTTTGACCAAGTAACAATCTCCAGAAAACCAAGCAGGGTGGAATGCTATGAAATCAGGAATAATAATTTACTCAAGTGCAGTATGGAGAATGGCCGGCTAGGCAACGCGTGCTAAGGAGAAAAGAATGTGGAAGTTTGATGGATCACAAACTAGACATGAATCAGTAGCATTGTGCTGTTGTGAAAATACTAGATGGAACAATGGAATTTGAAAACAAGAGTGTTATTGGCAAGATATATATGTCTATGAAAAATCCTTACCCCTATTCAGCCCAGGGGAGACTTTAGCTGGAGTATTACGTTCACTTGGGTTCGTGGTACTTGAAGACAGATGCAGACCAAATTAAGAGTCCAGAGGAGAGCAACAGGAATGATCGAATAGCTGGAAAAGATCAGAGACTAAAGGAATTGTATAGTCCAGAGATGAGAAGAAAAAAGTTGCAATCTTTAGAAATACAGAATTGGTTGCAAAGTTATTTGAACTAAAACTGTTAGATTTGTGTCAACTAGGACAAGAAATGACGGTCTCACCATACAATGAGGGAGGTTTAGTTGCATATGCTTAGGGAAATACTGTGATTTTAGTAATAGCTGATCTCTGGGGTTCTGAGTAACATTTCTTAAGCATAGGCGGCTCTTGAGAGGGGTTTAGCAGTTGTGTTGCAAGAATAGAAAAGACAGAAAGAGATATAACACTTTTTTAGTCAATTTAACTAGAGTAAAAACAGACAGGGCTTTCATTCTCACGAGCTGTTTCTCAGATCTGAAACTTTGGAATGGCTTTGGAGCAGCTGATTCTGTGTAAAACAAGGAAGGCTGCTCTGCAGGATCTCTTGAGGTCCTTTCAGGCCCATTTGCAAAGATGTAATGATTAACAAAATATTTCTATCTTGGGGTAGATCGACGTTCAGGGGCTGGGGAGGGGAAGTGTGCTATAATAGCAGATACAAGAGCCTTTCTCTGCTGTACAGCCTGGCAGATTCCCTAGAATTCTGAGTTTGAGAGAAATTCCCACTTACTACTTTTCAAGAGCGGATGAGAACTGGTAAAAATTAAAGCAGCCATCTTATTAGTTGTTAGGTGGTTCTCGATCGTAGCAAGTGCTTTATGACAAATCATGTTACAGTAGTACATATCCACAATCATAGAATCATAGAATGGCCTGGGTTGAAAAGGACCACAATGATCATCTGGTTTCAACCCCCCTGCTATGTGCAGGGTCGCCAACCACCAGACCAGGCTGCCCAGAGCCACATCCAGAAAATGCTTTCCTTTTTATTTTGAAAAAAGTCTGGGCATTTGGATGGCAAGAGGGCAAATGACATGAAGTGAAATAGTTGCAATCATTAGTTGGTTGACAAGATTAAATGTATGTCTTTAAAAATATCTTAAAACGTATCACAAGAAATTAATGAGCAGATAGAAAATACTACTGCTAGAGATATTAATGAGTCAGTTTGTCTATACTGATTACTTGAAAGTAGTAACAGATATAAATACTATTAGAGGATGAAGTTGTACTGCAAAGAATTTCAGAATGTATTTAAGCATACTTTTTTTTTCCTGTGAGTTTGTATGTCTAAAACAGGAAGAGTATTTGCAACAGAAAGTGCCACAAAGTGGCAGCAATCTAACACAGGTAGGCAGGTACGTTCAGAGATGTGTGGAAGAGAATAAGAGCAGATATGTTGTACTGCTAGCAAAGGAGAGACACATGTTCCTGGAGAGGAAATCGTACAGTTATATATTCATAGTTAAGGACTTGTAGTAAATTTGAGTATGTATCCGGACCGTGGTGCCCACTACTCTCTTCCCGTAGCAGACCAAACTAGCAAGCCTTTCAACCAGTATAACTTGTTTAGCTACTTGTATAATCTCAAAAAAAATAATAGCTACGTCCATTTTTATTTTGACTTTTGTCTTCAGAATTTATATCTGAAGGAACTGGAACTTCTGAGTTTTCATTCTGATTTTCGCGTACTTCATTAAACGAAAGGCAGAACTGAGCAATGTCTTGATGACTCAAATGCCAGCCTGGCTATCGGTGTGTATGTCTAAACTCTGACCTGCTTCTTTCAAACGCTGCGCTGTTTCTAACACTGTTAGCAAAAGCGTTTTAATAGACTGAAGTGCAGCCGTCACAACGGTAGCGATGCCAGTTTAAGCATCAAGCTAATACAATTCACTCAGTCCTAGGAGAAAATACGTCGTGTTTCTTTTCAACTTTTCTCTGCACTCCCGTTTTCTGTATTAAGGTTTGATAAAAACGCTTTCTTCTTCCTTCCTGAAAGTTCAAGGCTTTTTTTCTTTCCTACAAATCTTCATGTATCGAAGCCCTTTTGAACCTCTATTACGTGGTGCTTGGCACTTCATCCTCTGCTTCTCCTTTTGTTAGACTGAATGACTGAGAAGGAGGAACAAAGAACAGCAAATCCAGGAAAAGAATGGGATTGCATCTCCCCAACATGCTGATGTTACATCTAGGTTTATAAGTCATCTTTCTCCCTGCTCTCACGCTCCTACACACGAACATTTCATAATAACTTTATAATGATAAGGATGTTGCATTTTGTCAGCATTAGGTCCAATCCACTTCTGCTTCTTCTCCTGAGGACCTTCCAGTATGCTTTTTCTTCCCGTGTCACGGGAGCTCCCTTGAATCTGGGCTGTGCTCTTTTCTGAGTCTGGAATGCTCCTTTCTCTTTCCACGCTGTCTCTCTGTCTACATTCAAATCTGCTGGTTTCCAGGTTTTGAGCTGTCCTGTATTCTGACTTCTGTGCTGTGCTAGAGTGCAGCTAAAGCCTCTAAGGAGTCCTTTGTGGAAAAGAAGGAAGGAGTCAGAGAAATGAGTGTATCGTTATGGTGTATGGCACTTTTCTCTGAAGGACTTGTGAATAGATCTTGGCCCACTGGCAGGAGGGATCACCAGCTTTTTGGCTACTTTTTGACTCCCTGATTTTGATAAACAGTCCTTTCCCAATTAAAATACCATTTAAAACAGTGCAATTTTGGCTTTACAGTAGGAAACTCCTAAAAATAGTTCCCAGTGTTGCTCCTTGTTTCACCTGGTCAGTCCTGTAGTCAGTCTATATGTAACCTTCCTTTCTACAACTCAGTGTTTCCCATCATACTGTTAGTATTTGCTCCCACACTGCACCGTGTTGCTAGTATGGCCAGGCTGCACAACATAAATAGCCTTATGAAAGATAATTTTTCACCTATTTCAAAGAGAACCCTAAAACCCGGGCTTACAGAGTCTGACAAAATGACAAGGAAGGGGTTAAAATAGGTGTCTGAGAAAGGAACACCAGGAAAACTTACAGGAGAGTTTGGAGGACTGGCATAACTTCAGAGTTCATAGATTGCAACCTGTGACTAGTTCAGCATGGAATCATAGAGTGATTTGGGTTGGAAGGGATCTTTAAGTGACACGTCCCAGTAGACCAGGTTGTTCAAGGTGATGTGTCTCACTGACTCCAGCACAGTGGCATGTGGGTTCTGGAACATGTACCACCTTATGGGTGAATAGGAGAGCTAGGCATGAGGAAAAACAGTGCAAAAAGCAGCCAACTTAGGGCCATGTGTGCCTGTTGTGATGGGTCCCATTCAAAGTGATGCTGTTGTTAGCTTGTATGGAGCTCTGTGCTGTCAGTCTAAAACTACCCTGAGAACTTGAGCTAGTTCTAGTTTAAAGACAGCTAAACTGAGGTTCTGTTGCACTACACGTTCATGGCAGAAATATTTCATTGATCTACCTTGCTGGTTTTGGTCAAATTTGCTCTGGAAATGATAGTTACTCTTTCCCTGCATCCACTTTTCAGTCTCCACCAAATTTAACAGAGGGATGGAGATTTCAAAGATACTATATTCCTGAGAGTTTAGAGGTTAAACATGGTACATTAGTATTCCTACTAGGGGCAAGACTGCAACGTGAGATGGAGTGTGTTGTTAATCACGAAATAATCCGTATGGATCAGGCAATATCCTAAATGCCCCAGCTGTAACAAAATTGTTGCTCATACCTTATTATGCTAACGGTATTTCAGCTCCTGTGGCAACCCAGTATACTCCTCTGATGCCCTGTGGCAAGGACAAATGGAGGACCTGATAGAAAGAGGTGACACTCCACTAGCTGTGTAGGGTTACTGTACCAGACATGTACTCAGTATGATTGTTTGTGTGTGCTTTTAAGTGCATTACGGCCTGTATCCTTCCTGAGGTAGCAGAATGCATGTTTGCAGGTCTAAAAACAGGGTCATTTTTAAAACCACTTACAAAAAAATGCATCAAAGCCTTTTTAATAAAAAAGTTAATTTTTTACATCCTCAGATCTCAAAAAAGGCAAATTAGGAAACATGAGAGTTAAAGGCGGTGTGAATTTCTCACCTACATGGGTACATACTACACTTAAGCTCAGTCTGTGTTATGATCTTCTGCAGAACTCCTGCCTCTATGATGAATGTTGCTTGGTGAGGTAGAAGTTCAATATTCTGCTTTTGTCATCCTCATTCACCTCGTGGTCCCAGCTCCGTACTACATATCATTCAAATCCTGCTCTGAACACAGTGCTGTTAATTCTGTCACAGCCTTTCCTGTGATAGTTGTAACTAAAATAGCTAAGTACATCAAAACCACTGAATTGCAATCTGTAATAACGCCAAGACATATGCTCTTACTAGCCGATAAATCTGAAAGATGTATATCCATTTACTCAATTCCAGGCCTCGAGGACTTGATTTTACAGAAAACAGTCTTTTGTGTTCTTTTGCTCAGAGCACAGTCTTCTGTGCCTTCAGCTGCAGCACTGAGCGCTCACTGCTTTTAGAAATGAGACCACGGCTTCCAGAAAATGAGGATTGACGCCTCTGCCATAATTGGGTCCAGCATGGGGCAGACAGCACACCCTGCCCATTTGTGCTGTGTGGGGCAGGGGTCTGCTCTGTGGGCTGGTGATGCCCTCCTCGTTCATGTACGCTTGAGATATTTTCAGTGCTTGTCTCTGGGCTGCAGGAGCACACTGGGAAGGGAGGAACAGTGAGAGGGAAAGCCTGGCTCCGCCTGTGCTGTGCCAAGGGGACACACGTAAAGAGCATGAGGATGGGAATGACTGTAAGAGGAATGATGGGGGTGACGTATGCTGGGCTCAGACAGAAGCTATAGATAACTGTCAGACTGCAAGATGTCTCCTGAGTGCACACAAACTATTTGTCTTCAGAAGCTTGTAGTCAAGTATGTACATATTTTCTTTGAAGGAAATTGAAAAGAGATTTTATATATACTATGTCAGACAACATTTGCTGTGCTGTAAGCCCAACATATGATCTGCAGTACTTGCACAACACTCTCAGGTGTTAACATGGCTTTTTATTAGTCAACTAACATTTGTAACAGCTCCTCAGAGTTGTGAACTAACCTTCTTCCTCTTTCACTAGAGAGGAGTCTGGGGCAGAAGAGTAGATTTTAGGGCCAGATAGAGCCACCGTGATCAGCTGTTTCAGTCTCCCGTCTAACATAGACCATCAGACATCCTTAAACAAACACTTCACCACACAGGGCTAATAGTTTTCTTAAGGAAAAAAAAAAAAAAAAAACTCGATTAAAAAAATTGCTTGGGGATGGAGAGTTCTCTACAGCCCTGGGTAAATTATTTTAATAGTTATCCACATTTATTCATAATTCGAATTTAATTAGCCTCAAATTCTGAAAATTGGATCTTGCTAGAATTAGCTTGATCTCTGTCACGAAATGTTTGTTTCTTACGTAATCTATTTGCTTATTGTGAGGAAGTTCTCTATTGCTGTTCTTCGTGACAACTCATGCAGTGTTTGCTCCCGGACTCTGACTGGAGGGTTCTTTTCTCAGCGTTCAGTGATTTTTGTGACTCTTCTCTCCATTTCTCTTAAAGTATGGCTGCTTCAACTGGACACAGTATTGCATGCTATTTGCACAGATAACATATCCAAAGGCATTGTATCGTTGTCTTGTAACATGTGACGGTTAGTCAGAAGCAGTGCATTTGGCAGAAATGTGCTAATCACAGTTAATTTAGTGACAGTTCTACTGTGCCTGTCATACGGGTTTCAAAACCTGACCCCCAGGCAGGTTTTCATCACCAGCCTGCCTAATTTTTTGCCTGCTCAACTATAGGATCTGTACCAGCGCACCTGAAGGACTGTTCCAGGTTACTTCAGAATTTCTGCATGTGTAGAGAGACATCATTTCTTTGCTGTGCAAATGACAGAACACTGGCACAGGCTGCCCAGAGGCTGTGGGCTCTCCTTGGAGATCTCCAGAAGCTGCTTGGCCACGGGCCTGAGCACTCTGCTCTGAGTGACCCTGCTGGAGTGGGGCTGGGACTTGATGGACCCAGAGGGCTCTGCCTGCCTCAGCCGTGCTGTGAGTCTACTCTTGTGGAGATTTTGGAGTGGGTCCGGAGGAAGCCATGAAGATGCTCAGAGGGCTGGAGCACCTCTCCTATGAAGACTAGCTGAGGGAGCTGGGCCTATTCAGTCTGGAGAACAGAAGGCTCCAGGGAGACCTCGTTGCAGCCTTTCAATACTTAAAGGAGACTTATAACCAGGAGGGAAATCAACTTTTTACATGTGTGGATAGTGATAGGACAAGGGGGAATGGTTTTAAATTAAAAGAGGGTAGAAGTAGATTAGATATCAGGGAATTTTTTCACTGAGAGAGCAGTGAGGTGCTGGCACAGCTGCCCAGAGAAGCTGTGGTGCCCCATCCCTGGAGGCACTCAAGGCCTGGTTGAGTTGGCCCTCACACCCAGGGCCCTGGGCAGCTGAGCTGGTGGGGGGCAGCCCTGCCCATGGCAGGGTGTGGGGGCTGGGTGGGCTTTGAAGGCCTTTTCTGCCCAAACCATCCTATGATTCTGACAGCCCTTCCTGACAGGAGGCATTGGGTCAGGCTTTCCAGACCTTCACTGGGTGGTCATTCCTGCTGCTTGAATGCAATGCAGCACCAATTATTGTGGGTTCTTAAGAAGATTGTAATGAAATAAAAAAAGCTAGTTTCCTAGCTAATTCAAAATATAACTCCCATATTCAGTAGCCTCTCGATCATATATCGGCAGTGGCTCCTGTACTCCTGCTGAGCTGTTGCAGGTGAAAGTCTTAAGGCAGAGCTGCTGCTCCCAGGTCGCTGGAGGCCTGTGGATGAGCATGAGGCCCTGTGGATGAGCACAAGGCACTGTGGATGAGCACGAGGCCCTGCAGCAGCTGCTGCTCCCTCTTGGCTCTTCAAGCCACTCTGTGGTTGTGTGGTGAAACAGGGATAAGCACAACTTCCCTGTTCCCAGGCTGTCTCTTCCAAACCTGTGCTTCTGCCTTGTGGTCCGTGTAGCCCTTTCATGTGCTTTGTGCATTGAGTACATAGTATGGGATTGCATTCAAACCAGGAAATGATTCATAACATCTAATGAAAGGAGAGGCCATTGGATAATGCAATTTGACCTCTTATAGCTACCGTTTTTTTTAATTTTTTTTCCTGAGTATGCCTGCATACAGCCCACGTACTTGTATTTCACTTATAAAGATAACTTCTATTAGGGTGAACTGTTTGCTGTAGGAAGGCATCTAGTGGTGATTTCAAGGCAGCAGGGGATGGAGAATCCATTAAATCATTTGTACCTTGCTCCAGTATTTAAATACGAGGTTACAGACTTGCCTTATTTCTTATTTGGATATATCTGGCTTCAGCTTATATTTATAAGTGCTTGCTGTATTCTCAATTAAAATAATTCAGCACTCGTGTCTTCCCCAGGAAAGAAAGTACTTCACTATATTCAAGTCACCAAATTCTTTTTGGGATGTAAGCAGGCTGAACTTGTTCAATGCAAGGCAGTTTCTTCAGCCTGCAAGTATAATTTGTAGCTTCTTTCCTTGCCCTTTCTCATTTTTGACAGTATTTGAAAAACACTTTCATGGGAACTGTACGCGCTGTTCCAGCAACAGTCTCATCATATCTGTAAGCAGAGGTAAAATCACTTCACTTGGGTCAGCCACTGCATTAACTGCCCCTGTGCTAGCTTTTTCCTGAGAGTTCAGAGTTTATAGACTGTATTCATTTTTTTTTTTTACCTTGAGCTCTAATTCCTTTCAAGAGTCACTGCAATTTCAGGATGCAGTCCCCACTCGGCAGCAGTGACTTGCATTCCCAGTTCTGAAATGTGTTTGGCTCCAAAAGCATTGGAGATACACAGAAATAGACTACTTAGGTGCTGTCTTAAGTGTTATTTAATGCTTAAGACCACTCTTCTAAATTTTTATAGCTGCAGATTTTATCACTTATGGTTTTCTATTGAACCTTCATGCCTGTAAGGTCTTTATAAAAACCTTTTTGTTTAGCAGTGGTTTGTCAATGATTACTCTTTTCTGTATCTGTCATTTAATGAATTGTTTATCTACTTATACTGTGCTCCACAATACTAAATTGTGGCTTTTCAAAATCAAAGTATTGTGCTGCTAAGTTAAATAATGTATTCGTACAAGTAAATTCCTGCATCAGACAGATTAGGTTACTTCTCAGTAAGTTTCCCTCTGAAGAGCCTGGTACTCTGTAGAACTCTATTAAGTGATGTTATTTGTCTTTCTTATCAACTTTTCAGATCTTTTCTTTCTTGGGATAAATGTCAGTCTCACCACCTGGATGTTTCCCTTCTCTAATATTGTTGGTTAGCAGCTGTCTTTCAGTCCTTCGGATTCCTCAGTGTTCAGAGATTGATTACGACTCAATGCCATCACTAATTAAAAGCATCTGATGTAAGCGAGTGATCATGGCCCACATGTACTCTTTCCCAGCCTAGCTATTTGGTTCCTTTCACTCCTAGCTCTCCTGCTCCTGGAGCTCCTCAGTTGTGCAAGTTCCTCTCCTGTTGCTGTGGAGCAGAAGGTTGGGGCTGTGGCTTCTCCTTCTTCCTCTCTCAGACAGGGATGGAGCACGTGAGGGCTCTTAAGTGCTGTAAAGACAGAAAGAGAAAAGGAAGAGAAAGGAAAAAGCATGACTGTGATGAGCAGCTGAGTGTTGCACCCCCCAGACTTCTCCTGTTTCTCACTATGAGGCTGCTGTGCTCTAGAGGAGGAGCGGTGGAGATGCGCTGTGCTGCTCCAGTGGTGGAGAGAAGAATTCCCAAGCCATCAGAGGAGGACAGAGTCCAGGCAGGACTATGAATATGTGTTCTTCCTCTTTAGAAGAAACTACTCTATGACTCTGCAGCTCAGAAACTTCCAAGTGGTGATTTCAGCCATATTCAGCCATAAAATCATATAATCCTAGGATTTTTAGGACTCTTACCCACGAACCTTCTGAGCTAGTCTTTATTCCAGTGCATTCATTCTCAAACTCATCTGCATACCACTATTGTCATTAGCGGTGTGTACATATCTGGGACGATGGTGCTCAGTTGCTGAGGCAGTTTTTCATGCTATGTTGCTGTGGTAACCCCTTGTCCTAATTCTGGGGAAAGTTTCTACAGAAAGCCTGAAGAATGCATAGTTTGTTCTTATTTGGGTCTCCATGTTTTCAGAAAGCAGAGACTAGAGATATATCTGTCAAATATATATAACTTTTCTCCATCTAGTAAGTACTGTGCACAGTTCTGTTCATAACATTCATCAAAAAACTTGTGTTATGTTTTCTCTTTAGCTGTGTAACTTGTGAATTTGCCTTTGGACCTTTATCTTTCTCAACCGATGCTTTACACTTCATGAATTCTAGTTTACATTGTTAGCTATTTATTTCCTGTTTTTCAATTGTTTATATGATTGAGGTCATTTTAATTTAGTTCTAGTTGCTGTCAGATATTACCAACCGACCAGAGTGGGTTTTAAAACAAAACTGTCCTTTTGGGAAAATTGAATAAAGTATTAACTTTCAGTTTTCAGTTGAATTATGGTGTCCAAGTCTTCCTCCTCCTTTTGATTTTACTCATAAAGGCAAGGGAAGGGAAGTCTAGCATGTGACACTGTTTTGAAACATGGACTATGAGTCATGGATTCATATTATGAACGGGAAGGACTCGAAACACAATAATATTACAATATAAAGAAAATATCTTTTAACGTAAGGTCTCACAAGAAACTACAGCAATTCTCTCGGCATCTTCGCACCATTTCAGCTTCCCACTGGAGCAGAAAACCCACCAGTGTAGACAAGCTCGTTACAACTGGCAGACTGTTGCAGAAGATAGGAGTTTGAACAAGCATGAGCTAACTAGGTCTTTGGAGGTGATTAGAATGCTTTATCTAAGCAAAACCCGCTGCATAAACTTACTTTCCTAACGTGCATCAGCAGTTATTGCACTTCATGCAGTCCTTAGTAGACTTGGTGAGGCAGTTCACGTATCTGATTTCAGATGAACTTATTGTAGCAGTTTTCTGTGTTTTGGAAGAATTCTATACCTGATACTGCACCAAGTGGAGAATGACTGGTGTTACATCTCTGCATTGCAGCATTTTAGAACAAATTCTGGAGGAAGGAGCAATTAATGGCCAGAGTTAGTTATGTAAGGAAGTAAAAATGAAACAAAGATTTAGATAATGTCGACAAAGTATCTTGATAGCCTTCTGCTAATAAAACATCTGAATTTTCAGATGAGGGAAATACAGTAGACCTAATTTATCTGACTTTAGTGAAGGATGCTGCGCTGCTGAGGACTAGTACAAGAATTGAAAGGGTTGGTGGAAGGAACTGAATCAACAACACACACTGGAAGGAAGATGACTGAGCAGGAGAGAAGCTACCAGCATTGTTCCTCAACTGTCAGTTTGTAGGCAATCTCATTTTTACTAAAGGATTTCACATAAAACCAGGAGCGTAATAGTAACCTTAGTTGCTTGCACCGTCAATACAGAAGTGCATGCCATTCTCATGTAATAATAACCAATTGCAGATTAATTGTATGAACAAGATGGCCAGGCATTTGCAGACTGAAACGTAGATTTCCTTCACAAACTGTGCATGAATTTGGTGGGAGTGATGCATGAAGGCAGAACAGCGCATGTCAGGTGACCATAGCGTGACTGTGAGCTGCGAGTTTAATAATGGCTATGAAAAAGGAGAATGCTGTCGAACTAATATCAAGTGAGATAGCTCCCATAAAGAACTAGTGGTTTGTTAATACATATATGGATATATGTGTTGTAGATATGTAGGAAGTACAGGTAGGCTTAATTAATATGCTGTACATGATTCTGTTTACTCATGTTTTGGACAGATTAATTGAAATGGTAAAGAAAAAGTATTCTGAGATGATGGCAAGAATAAGGAGTTTGTAACACGAGAAGGGAATGAAACAGGCTGGGTTGTCCTAGAATAGAAAAATGAAGGCTGGCTGAAGACATGACAGATATTTAAAAATACGCCAATGAGTAAACACAATGGAGGAGGAAGAGCTATTTAAACTAAAAGACAATGTTGGCAGAAGAACAAATGGGCATAAAATGACCATGAACAAATTTAATCTGGAAAGCGAAAGGTTTTTAGTTATCAGAAAGCTGTCTTTCAATGAAAGAGAAAACTCCTCTAAGTAGTTTTTTAAGTGAAGTTCAGTATGCTTATGATTTGCTTTATATGACGTAGCTATCTTCAATAGCATGGGATTTGATTCAGTGAATAGAAGATCCCCTTGATTTCTCATCTCGCACAAAGCAGCAAATACTCTTGAGATATATTAATCTCTCAGGCAATGCACAGCAATTGTTGAACAGCATACAGTGGGACTAAAATACTCCTTCAGACAGAAAACCAAGAGACTTTGCTATTCGGCTAAAGTCCAAGAGATTTGAACAGACTGAACACAAAGACTTGTTTTCGGCCTTGCGATGCCTGTCGTACCCAAACAGAGCAACAGTTTTGTCTCAAAGTTGTCACCTCCATCAGCACTGGGATACGGTCCTAGCGCTAACCACAGTGCTGCGTGCTGCTTCTTGAGCTGCCAACACATATGCTCTCAGTCTTTAAAAATGAGGGTGTGAAGACCTGGACAAATGCTAATTTGAATAATTGCTTCCTAATTACCACAGTGTCAGTAATAGAAGACAGTATTCCCGTGTATTTAGAAAGCTGTGAAATCCTCCCTGCAAAAGATGATGAGTAGTAGTATTCATTCTTATTTGCTTAGCTGAATTTAAAAATGAGCCTAGAGGGAAAAAAACATATTTTTGCATATCGAGTAAACAGGATGTATTTTTATACCATGTATAGTAAGCTTAATTTGAAAAAATGAAAATTGAATATAAACATCAATATTCTAATAACATTAAGGTAGGAAATTGGAATAAGCCCTAAGCTTCTATCTTAACTAATGCCACTGTTCTTTTTAGTGTTGTTGAATGCCACACTCAGGCAACAGACATTTTTCTCAGCTGAACTTTCTTGGTGCTGTCATTTTGTACAGTGGTACTAAGACACCTATTCCTTTTCTTTTTCAGCATCAAAACAATGATTCCTCCGGGGGAATGCCTGTATGCTGGGAGGAAAAGGAGGAAACCCATTCAGAAACAGTTAAGTATCACATTGATAAGGAGGCAGTTGCACCTGCCTCCAAATGTATGTGCCAGAAATGAGGTAGGAGGAATCCTAGCCTCCCATACTCTGCCGACCCAGGAGAGACATGAGATCTTTTGCCATGGTGAGAAACCCAGGCTGGAGGCTGGCTCCAGTCTGCATCTTGTACCATTGCTCTTATTCCAAAGACTTTGCAGAATTGTTATTATGCCACAATGCTCTCAGTCATGTGGTCTGATTTTTGGATGATCCTGTGTGGAGCCAGAAGTTGGATTCAGTGATCCTTATGGGTCCCTTCCAACTCACTGTATTCTATGATTCTTTTACTCCAGAGAGGATGCTGCACATGGGTCAGACTGTCCTTACCTACTGCTAGTTGATGTCCCAGAAGGAGTCCAGTGGCTATGGTGCACGCCACAGCATACTACAGAGCATAGTGCTGTGAGGAGTTACAGGGGCAGCAGTTGATTGTAGGCAGAAGATACTGGTGAATTAATTGTCAGCTGAGCAGTTGGCTGGAGGGAGTGGCTGCTACCTCTGTGTGTCTGTGTTCCCTGCCTCCTGCTCAAGAAGCCTTGGGGAAGCTGCGTGCTGAGTGGCACCAGTGTGCTGGTATGTCCCCCCTTCCCCCTTTCTTGGCTTAGTCTGGCTTGGGGCATCACTACATCCGGTAGATGTAAGTCTGGAAAGTGGGTCAGTTCAGCCAACTGAAAAAGCAGACTGGTGACTCACGTTTTGCATAAAGAGGGCATCATTTTTGAGCCACTATTTACCATAGAATCACTTGTATTTGTAGAAAAACGTGAGAAGAATTGTATGCGTGAAGGCAAAGCAGAAACAAAAACCACAACAGGAAGAAAAAGATACTTGAAATGCAGGGAAAAGAAGGTTGTTATCACTCATATGCAAAATGATTTTGTCATAAACCACTTGAAAACAAAGTCTTTTGATATAATTATCTGACATCTTCTGTGTTATATTTGATTACATAGTTATGAAACACATTCGTAGTGTGTAAAAATTATGAACTAGCACTGACGGTCTTTGCAATTTAAGGATGAAAAGTTAATTAAAACAGATTTCTCTATTTGCATTTTCTCTCAGAGCTCCAAAAATAACTCACTTGGCTAAAAACTGTGTATTTTGGTCTGAAGTCAAAAGGGAGTTTCTCTGAAACTTTGAGTGAAATCTGTTCATTTTGTTTGGATTTTGGAGCCTATTTGCACATGAACCACTTGTTGCCATTTAAAAAGATATATATCTATATTTAATGCAAAACGTATCACAGGTGACAATTTCAATAGACAAAGACAGTGAATGAAGAAGAATGTTCTTGCAATGCCTGAGTATTAGATCCAAAATGTACGTGACGTTTTTGCACTGGTGTTCAAGTATGCACATGGCTGCTTTATTCCTACATGACCTATGGAACTGCTCCAGCACGTGAAATTACCTCTATGCAGAACTGTTTATGTATCATAACTTCTGTAAGAATGGAGGGAGAGTTGCAGTTGCTTGGAGAAATGTTAAGTTTCGTGTTTGGAGTATGCATGTTAGCTAGAAGAGCTTCTCTCTGAGATGTCTTCTAGATAAATCAATAGCTAAGAAAGCCACTTGCTATCTAAGGATGGAAATGTCCTCAGGAGCCTATTAGGGAATTTTGCCTTCAAAAATATCAAAGTAGCAAGCACCTTGAAAATAGCTCTGCTGTCAGACTGTGGTGTGGGTACCTGAACATGCCTACCCACTCAGACATAGATAATTTTGATGAAGAAACTTGGTTTTGGTTAAAATAAAGGGAATCAAATGCTTTGAGTTTCCAGAATACTTAGCTCCCGCACTGGACACTACCCTCTATTTTTTGTGGATAATTACTTCTTGCTTGCTGAGGATGATTTCTCACTTCCTAGCAACGCTGGTCTCTTCCTCAAACCATGTCTGTTTGTGGGCTTGGTCTCTGGTAAGCCTTTCCTCATTCACAGACTTCCTAACATTGCTCTAAAGAGGCTCTGAATGCCCATGATTGACTTTACAGAGTCTAGGGTTCCTTTCAGGGTCTGTGTCCTTCAGTCATAACAGATCTTACTGATGTTTCAGGACTATGAGATAACTTTTCTGTTATGTAGCCTTAAATTGTTTATCTTGAATTTAGAAGGGTATATATTATTGAACAGTACATTTAACCATGATTTTAATCCATGTTGTGCTGTTTTTGTTATAACATTTTTTGTCTTGTTTGATAGCATAGCACATTTTCCTCTATGGCCTTGTTCTACTTTTCTTCCTTTTGTTCTGGTAATGAATCACAGTAGATACAGCCACCTGTTCTGGGAGGGGTATTTGTTCAGCCTGAAAACCTGATTTTTCAGAGAAAATAAGTCGATGGGAATTCTTTGTCCAGTCTGAACTATTATTTGTCTCTTTATCATCCTAATGTCCTCTAGAAATTTAACTTTCTCTTGACAGTTCTGGGCTCCCCAGTTCAAAAGACAGGGATGTCCCGGACAGAGTCCAATGGGACCCCAAAGATTAAGAGCCTAGATCTCTTAATATGTACAAGGAAAGACTAAGAGACCCAGGGCCTTTTAGTCTGGAGAAGGGAAGGCTGAGGGAGGATTTAATCACTTTTTTATAAATATCTAAAGTGTGGGAGTCAAATGGATGGGGCCGGGTTCTTTTCAGTGGGGTGCAGCAATAGGACAAGGGGCACCGAGCAAAACTGTAGCACAGGAAGTTCCATGCTAATCCAAGGAAGAACTTCTTTACTGCGAGGGTGACAGAGCACTGGTACAGGCTGCCCAGACAGGTTAGGAGTCTCCTTCCCTGAAGGCCTGGATGCCTACCTTTGCAACCTGCTGTAGGGAACCTGCTTTAGCAAGGGGTTAGACTTCATGATCCCCAGAGGTCCCTTCCAACCCTGATAGTTCTGTGATTCTGTGAAGTGAGTTAAGTGTTCATCTGAGCAGGATACGTGGGTTTCTCTTGGGGTTTGTGGCCTTTTAAAGGCCAGAATTCAGAAAACTGGTTCAGCATTCCCCTCTGCAGAACAGCTGGGACTTTAACGTCTTCCCAATGTATGTGCATCCCAGGAAGCCCACTCTCTGCTCCTCTGTTAACATTGCGTGATCAGGCTATCAAACCAGCTGATGATCCTGCAGCTAGCTTTTGATTGGAGATAGCACAGAATGTCAGTGCCCATTTTTGCAGGCATAGGACACTGGAAATTGCATTCTGAAGTAACTTCACAGAACAATGAGGAAAATACATGAAGAAACTCCATGGGAGAATGAAGAGAGCCATTTGACTATGAAAAAATGAGTCGAAAATCTGTATTACTGGGAAGAGCTAATATATTTTGTCTTCTACACCTGGAAGTAGGAGAGACCACCTTCGCTAGATTGCCATTCTTCAGACATTGTATCAGGTTTAAGTTCTACCTTCACCCATACAAATATATAACAAATCCTAGCTGTTCTCTTTTGGCCGTGGAAAGCTTGGAAACAAGCCCCATTATACGTGATCAGCACTAAAGGATTTTGGCATTTATGGAATCAGATCAAACACCTGGAGGTCAGGGTGATGGAAAATTTTCCATCAGATATGTTTTTCATCCAGAAAACCGAAGTCTTGAGTAAAGGAAATATTTTGTACTAAGTGTTTGCTTCCTGTGGAAATCTAATATTTTGCTAGTAATTCAAGCATCTGAAAAATAAGGAGATCTTGTTTTTAACCTCAGACTAAAGGCACTGCACTGAAATTAATACCCATACTAGCAATGCTTGGGCAGTGCTTCAGGACAGTTACTGTTTGAGAGCTTCATCCACTTCATCTCAAACCCTGGCAACTTGTAAAACTCTCTCCCTCCACAAAACATTTCTTGTAATGTTTTACAGCTCTTTAAAGGCAAACTCAGCTGCCTTTGCTCTGAGTATATCTTTAACTGCTCCAAACTGCCCAGTTCAGCCAGAACTGTATCAGTGCCAGGGTAAACAGAGATCTTAGGAGCAGCTCTCTCCTTAGTTCTCATTTCAAGGCCCTCTGTGGCGTAGCCTTTCCTCTTACTTGGTATCACACTATCCAACCTCTCATCTTCTCCGTTGGTGTGATGTCTTCATGACCACAAGTTCTGCTTTCTCCTCCCCTTGCTGTGAAGGCTTAGCATAGGCGCATCGTTGAAAGTACATTTTCCTCCAAACAGCTTCCTCTCAGTTCTTTTCATTCACAGAGATGGTCAGCGTCTGTACATGTGTGGTTGGCACTGGGGCTCATCTCTGCCAGGACAGACTTGTGAAGTGCTCGGTCACTGTGGGTGCTGGTCAGTGTGTTGGTGATAACCATTTGCTTTCTGCTCCATGTCATAGTCTCTCTTCCCTTTCTCTTCTTACTGAAAGCTTCCTGTCCTATCTGATGGTTAGATTTTCTCAGCTGAGATCATCAGTTGCTTTCACACTTCAGCATACTTGGACAACTTCTTTACAGTGAACTTTTTGTTAAAAGATGTGGATTGCCTCAATGGGCAGCAAGTATGGCTTGGAGAGGAGGAGAAGACACAGCTCTCAGTGGACAAAGCTGTGGTGCAAGAAATTCTCCTGCAGGCTCACCAAACTGGTGCACAACAGTGGCAATCTGTGGGTCTTGGGCAAACTGAGGCACTGAAGCACAAACAGCTCAATGTCCTATGTACCAACAACACAGAAAATGCCCTCTGTGCCAGCTCCTGCACTTGCTGGTTGTGGGGTCCCATGCAGGAATGCATCCTTGTTACTGCACAGCAGAATTTGGATTGTTTTGCTCAAGAAGCAAAGAAAGAAATGCTGGCTTTACTGTTTTAGGTACAAGTGCCACTTTATGGTAATAGGATTGTATGAAAAGTAAAAAAGGTATAGAGTGAATGCTGTGTCTCTGTGAAGACCTGATTTATGTTGTTTGAAAATCAGCTCTTACGTAAGCACGACAAGCTGGCTACTTTCAGCTCAAAGTAAGGGCTAGAATTTCCATTTGCCTCAAAACAACTCCTTGAAGAATCTTCCTGCCTGCTGTTTTCCTTGAAGGATAGCTGCGCGAGCTTTTCCATGGAGCCTGCATTGTTTTAAATCCTATCCACTTGGCACCTAATTACCATTTGCATCAAACTCACATTTGTTTGGATTTACTCACTTACTGAATCATTTCCTTGAGTTTTCAGGAAGACTCCATTCTCTTGCAGTCTTTTTACATCATTCGCTGTAACTTCCAGAAAACGGATACTTTGTTCGGTACAGATGTAGTCCATGCATTTGCCACACATCACTGATACAGAGCAGTTGTGAGTTTATGTGACAAATAGGCTTTAACAATTTCTGTACCATATCAGTCTTGAACATTTTGAGCTCCTGAGTCAAATTTTCCTTACTGGAAAGGAGTTTCCTTACTTTTTTTTTTTTTTCTATACCAGGTTGTTTCCTTACTTTGGCCGGTTTGTCAAGTGTAAAGGCCAAGTAATAATATCCTATGTTCTTAAACTTCTACTTAACTAGAGTCATTGCTTTCTAGAGGTCAGACATCCTTTTGGTGCTGTGAGAACGGCTGAGTGCAGAGGTTGCCACAAATGTCTTGGTGCTTTGGTGTGGACCACTCCTTACTGTTGTGCTGGTCACCCCAAAAGGTTTTGAGATAGGTGCAAAAGGGGCTGCTCAGAGAAGCTGTGGGTACCCCATCTCTGGGGACACTCAAGGTCGGGCTGGTGGGGGGCAGTCCTGCCCATGGCAGGGAGTGGGGTTGGTCAACTTAAAGGTCCCTTCCAACCCCAAACATTCCATGATTCTGTGATTCTATCATAAGATTCACTATTTTGCCTGTACAACTTAAACTGCCTCCTTTCTCACTGTTGATAGATTTCACCTTGCACATTTTTGCAATAGGTTTTCTGTGGAATCTGGTCCACACTGGGATGCATAATGGAGCTGGAGTAGGAGTGTTCAGTTTTGAAATCTGAATAACACTATTCTATATATTTCGAGAGGAGTATCGATGTTTTTAAGAGAGAAACCAAAATTTTACCTTTGTTATTAGTGATATGGAAAAGTAAATTTGAGGATGTTCACGAGATGTTTGAGTTTGGCAAAATAATGTCTCTTCTTGTTGCTTCCCATATTCTTTTAATGATGTCTGAAAAAAAGTCTCTTTTCTTAATTATCTCCTGACCTACAGGTTAATTCTGAGTCATTAAATGGAGGGCACTGAGATGCTTTGAATGAATACACTGGGTATTGAATGGGTTCATGCATTAGTCATGGTAATTTTCCTTTACTGTTCTGACACTAATTTGTACAACACAGATGAAGAACCATTTTTCCTGGTGTTCTCTAAGACAAAGATAGCATCCATTCCTCTAAGGTCAGAGGGCCCTAACTAAGAGATATCGTCTCTTCATTCGTTTTCTACCGGGCAGATATGAGAAGAGAGGCCAATGTCCATGCCTTTGTCAATGCAAAATGGTAAATTTCAGAATATCTTTTAAGCAGGGGATGAAAACTTAACACATTTGCATAGGAGCTTGATTAACAACGCCTGCTTATCAACTGATGGCAAAAAGCATCTCAGTCTGTGGTTGCACTACCTGGTGGTAAAACAGGTAATCGAAAATGTGATTCTCTTCTCCACCACAGAAGGCCTGCAGCTGGAAATGAAAAATCAAACCCTTCAAAGAGGCACAGGGACCGCCTAAATGCAGAACTAGACCATCTGGCCAGCCTCCTGCCTTTCCCACCCGACATAATATCCAAGCTGGACAAGCTGTCTGTGCTGCGCCTTAGTGTCAGCTACCTGCGAGTCAAAAGTTTCTTTCAAGGTAGGTCTCTTTAAGATAGCAGTATCCCTTTAAAACTCTCCCTCTTATTTGTGACTGCTTTCTACTAATCGTGAGTAAAATTAAAATGTGGTGTTAGATTGGTAAAGTAAGAAAAGAAAGATCTAACCTCTGTTACTGAACATACCTCTTTTGCATATGAGATATTGCTCTGGAAATATTGTGCACTTCCTCCTATGCTTTTTGTGTGTTTTTTTACCAAGTAATGGGATAACCCTCACCCTTCCTCAGTGCACTGTAGGAAACAGGAAAACATGGCCGTAAAGTACTTAAACCTGCAAAGATGCTTGGGGTAAATGTAAAGTTGTAATACCTGTAGCTATGTTGTGCTCCCCTTTTGAAGCAATTACTGTTCATGTTTGCGATGTCTGTTTAAACACAACATGCAAGTAAAGCAACTACTGTACCACCTGTATTTACTGTAAGCCCAACAGGAAATAGGCTTGCTTGAAAGGTCAGAGGGATCACTTTCGTTTGGGATACGTGTGATCTGAAGTTTTAAGTGTTGACGAAAGCTAATAATAGGCTACACTTTGTTTTTGTAGCTGTCTGGCACACCATACAATGAAAGCCAAATGTGCATGTTCAGATGTACATAGTAAGAATTCTTCCAAATCTGCAGACAGTTTTCATTTCTTCTGTTACTGTAGTGTTCAGAAGAGCAAAATATGGATTCGGGACACAGCAATGAAAATCCTCTCAAAAACTGTTCAATATTCCTTATCATATACAATGTATACAAAGTATCCCTGTATTTTTTAATTTTTTTTTTTACTGAAGAATGCTATGTATTTGTTGGCCTCTTGCTCTTTTTACATTTTAATATAAAAATAATGCCAGATTGCACGATATCTTGCAAGCTGACATCATGTTACAGATGGTGATGTTAGCGTTAGCAGGAGCCTCCCATGTCAACGGTGGCAGCTGGCTGCCCAGCCTCCGTCAGCCGGGAGTTTACAGAGTGCCTCTCTTTCCTCTGAACACATACCTGGGTGTCACCGCCCCTTCCTCTTAGCCATGTTTTCATTTCCCATGGATTCACAAGGAAGAGGCTGTCTTCAGCTGCCTTTACTGCTCTTCTGCCCGAGTTTCTAAGACAGATTGTCCTCTTTTTTTTTTTTTTAAAGCGATGGGATAAAAGTAAGACAAGTAAAGCCAGACTTCATTGCTCTGAAATGTTCCGCGTTTCAAGAGATTTCACTTAATTTAATCCTCAAATTATCTAATTGGACACATAGTTTGTGTTCCCTTCATTCTTATTTTTAAATGTTTACATCGTGAAACTAAGGTTACAGAAAGCATTATTTATAGTAAAGGAAGGAAACTACATGCCATTCTAAGACAGAGAGCAGGCTGGAGGTTCAGGAGTGAAGGAGAGGTGAGCTCCTGAAACAGAGCTGGAAGAGAAATGGATGCCAACATCTGCTAAGAGCAGGAGCTGCAGCCTTGGCTTAGTGTCACGTCGTGATCTACTATTTCATGGTTGTGTTGTGGAGAAACAGGGTAGAGCAGGACTTTTTAACCAAACCTTTGGTAAGAGGTCATCTGAAAAAGCAAACAAAGATTATCCCCAGTGCTTGGATCTTTGTTGTGATGAAAAAGCATAGGGGAGCAGGAATGGTTTATTTGTGGCTTTTAAAATCTAAGGATGGTACTAAGTTGAGTTGTTGTAAATGCTGTGAGGACAGAGAACAGACCAGTGGTATGCAGAGATGTTATAACATTGGATAAATACATATATATACATCTCTGAAAAAACGGACCTAGAAAATCTGTACTAATTCACTCAGGGACAATTAATCCAAAGGAACTGGTGTTTGGCAGAAGAGAGTAACCTGGAAAATAGAACATAAAAACAATAATCGAGGAAGGACAGTGGTCAGCAGATTGTTCCATGCTTGTAATATGATATGTTGACATAAACAAGAAAGCCAAGTGTGGATTTTGGTCTGTTTGCCCAGAGGCAGCATGTCGCTAAACAGGAAGGTTATAATCCCTCTCTGCATGAGACCAGCATGACTCCATCTGGAATACAGCTTTTTATTGTGGGCATCTCCTGGTCACAAGGGCATTAGTACACATAAAGGGGTTTGGAATAAACACTGGGAAGAAGTGACTGAAAAGCTGGATGGACAGAAAAGAAGAGTAAAATTAGCTTGAATGCATACAGTTTATATCCTGTGGCTGTTTATCTTTAAGGGGGAGAAGGGTGGTCTGTAAGAAGAGAAGGAATTGGTTGGGACATTTTAGAGTGTCGCAATGAAAGACCTGAGAAATGATGATGAGTGTGTTTACATTTGGCTCGAGTATTGAGTAAAACATAGCTGTGACAAGTTCTGTTCAGCTATCCAATATTCCTAAAATTGGTATAGTGGAGATTCGGGACATTCAAGATTGTAGTCACAATTTGATATGCGGGCCTGTTCATCCTTCATTTAGAATGCTGCTCTCCGAGTTTGAAGGAAGTGAATCTTAAATTCCATGTTTTTAAAAAGTGTTTGTAAGAATGCTGTTTGCAGTTAAAAACAGCAACCACAACAGCAACAAAACCTAACACTTGAGCTATTTGACACAAAATGTCACGTAGAACATTGCATGTTCAACCTGTAACAGCTCAGCAATCCCTATGACAATTATTATTGCAGACCTTCACCAGTCCCAGCAGTTTCCAGACGTACTCATTGACTTGCCACTAGGTGTCCTTTCAGTAGCTATGCTGGAATCCTCCCTGTGCAGCATAAATGTTGCAATTTATTGAGATCAATAATAGCCAGTCAGGGGTCATGGAGTGATCTCACCATACTGATTTCGCTTTTCAGAGGATTGGGAATTAGGAGATAGCAAATATTCATGAGTCATCTGTTCTTTTCATCGGTTCTTTTCGCAAGTTAATAACTTGAAGCCAGTTCATTTTAGTTAAGTTATGCAAGCGAAAATTCTGGCTCCTTTCCGAAATTTAGATCTGGTTCTTAACACACATTTTCCTAGTAGTCAATTTAACAGTTACTGTGGTGGATTCCCTCTCTCATTCTTAGAAACATTTTCATTTGGCTTGAGAACAATTCCTCTGTCTTCTTGGCTTGCAGTGCTCAGATCTCTGTAATCAGTTGGCAGTGGCACTATTAATAGTCCCACTCCCGCAAGCTATATGCATTTAGTCATTCTGCATTTTCCTGATAAGCACTTCAAAATGGCCTGGAGCCATAACCTTAAAATCTCACCAGATCTCTCGTACAAGGCAGCACGGATCTGAACCGGTGCTTAGACTGAGAGGCATCAGCAGCTACAGGAAGCTGTGCTGGTCATTGGCCTGACAAAAATTTGTCTTGGCTGGGGCTGCTGTGGGAATGGAGTGGCACTTAATGTCTGCGATCACTTGAGCTCGCTGGACCTCTGACTTGGACATATTCCATCCTGGTTAGATGTATTCTGCCTTCCTTTACCACGCTTGATGATAAACCCTTCAGTAGCTCTTACTTCTCAAATTTTCCAGTGGTGGAAAAATGGTGGTCTTGTTCCACTTTAAGACTGGCTCTCTTTCTGCTGAAATTGTTTCCTTGTAATACAGCTTTTAATTTTGCAAATCAATATAAAAACAATAGCACCTTGTTCTTTTAACATCTCAAGTCTGTTCTAAGAGGCAGTTACCTTAAGTTTACGAGTAAGGAAGATACAGTGTGGGTAGACCAGTAGGCAAAATAAGAATACAATTAGAATCATTCTATGATTCTATGAATTAGAACTGGCATTTAAAGTTTCTGGTTTTTTTCAGTTCTTAGTGTAACCAATCTTATATTGGTATTCCACTCAAACTTTCCCTTTAGCATGCCATTCAGCAGAATCATAGAATAGTTTGAGTTGGAAGGGACCTTTAATGGCCACCTAGTCCCACTCCCCTGCAATGAACAGGGACACCTACAGCTCAATCACATTGCTCAGAGCCCCGTCCTGCCTGACCTTGAGTATCTTCAGGGTTGAGGCATCCACCACCTCGCTGGGCAACCTGTGCCAGAGCATCACTACCCTTATTGTAAAAAACTTTTTTCTTAATGTTAATACTTCCAACCATAAGCATTCCTAACAAATGATAGCTAATGTTGCCGAATGCAGTCTTGGATGGCAAAAGTATGGATCTTAATAGGGGTGATTCTTTGGGCATTCAAGAGGTGGGAACATTTTAAATAGTTTGCTGCGTAATTTAAAGAATCCAATAGTTTACCTTATTTTGTCCATATGAACATTTTATGCATGTGTTTTGCCTGTTGATACACACACACACACATGCTAACATATAAACAGGCACACAGACAAAAACAGTGGCATCTCAACAGACATCTCCCTCGTGGCATTATTTTTACTTTCTGTGTTTATTTACTTCCAGAATTCGCTGCCTTCTTTGTGTTTACTTACTTCCAGGCTTCATTTCATTGTGAAATATAAACATCAACAAATGTATTGATGACTAAATATGAAACATAGGGTCCTGAATTAACTTTGAGAATAAAAGTATTTAAAGTTTCAGTAAATTTTACATTCAAATTGTAAACCAAATCTATCCAAAATACTGACAATCAAGCGTAGGGACATTTTGTTTGACCTCCCTAATTTTGAAGTGATATATGGATTTTAAACTGAATTGTAATAGACTGTGAGGAATTTGTCAGTAATGTTAGTTCATTTGCTTCTGAAAGAGACTGTCCTCAATGAAGAATCAACTGTGTCTCAGAGATATTTGTGTAATGCTTTATGAATTTGCAATCTTAGTGATTCCCAGCAGTCTGGATCTCTCCCACTGCAGTTGAGCCCTCTTTTTTTTTTTTGGGGGGGGGGGGGGAGAACAGTTTACTACCTTTCTCATGGTACTGTATTTATAGCCATGAAGGTGTCCTGTTTCTCACAGTCTATTCTTCTCCAGAAAAACAGCCTTTCCATGCTGCCATGATCCCTCTTCTTTTCTTTTTCCTTCCCTTCCCTTCCCTTCCCTTCCCTTCCCTTCCCTTCCCTTCCCTTCCCTTCCCTTCCCTTCCCTTCCCTTCCCTTCCCTTCCCTTCCCTTCCCTTCCCTTCCCTTCCCTTCCCTTCCCTTCCCTTCCCTTCCCTTCCCTTCCCTTCCCTTCCCTTCCCTTCCCTTCCCTTCCCTTCCCTTCCCTTCCCTTCCCTTCCCTTCCCTTCCCTTCCCTTCCCTTCCCTTCCCTTCCCTTCCCTTCCCTTCCCTTCCCTTCCCTTCCCTTCCCTTCCCTTCCCTTCCCTTCCCTTCCCTTCCCTTCCCTTCCCTTCCCTTCCCTTCCCTTCCCTTCCCTTCCCTTCCCTTCCCTTCCCTTCCCTTCCCTTCCCTTCCCTTCCCTTCCCTTCCCTCCCCTCCCCTCCCCTCCCCTCCCCTCCCCTCCCCTCCCCTCCCCTCCCTTCCCCTCCCCTCCCCTCCCCTCCCCTCCCCTCCCCTCCCCTCCCCTCCCCCTCCCCTCCCCTTCTCTTCTCTTCTCTTCTCTTCTCTTCTCTTCTCTTCTCTTCTCTTCTCTTCTCTTCTCTTCTCTTCTCTTCTCTTCTCTTCTCTTCTCTTCTCTTCTCTTCTCTTCTCTTCTCTTCTCTTCTCTTCTCTTCTCTTCTCTTCTCTTCTCTTCTCTTCTCTTCTCTTCTCTTCCTTTTCTTCCTTCCTTCCTTCCTTCCTTCCTTCCTTCCTTCCTTCCTTCCTTCCTTCCTTCCTTCCTTCCTTCCTTCCTTCCTTCCTTCCTTCCTTCCTTCCTTCCTTCTTCCTTTCTCTCTCTCTTTCTTTCTCTCTTTCTCTCTTTCTCTCTTTCTCTCTTTCTCTCTTTTTCTTTCTTTTTCTTTCCCCTCAAGAGCTACATTTTATTATATAATTTTTGTTGCTCTGCTTTTATGTTTTTTTTTTTCAAAATTACTCCAGGACACTATGAAAAAAGCATCCTACCATACTGCCACAAATGATTGATAACTCTCCTCAGATTATGCTTTCTTACATAAGTTGGCCCTCTTTACAATAAGATTCTTCAGTTTACTTATGAAGATACTGTGTGGCAGTAGGAATTGGCATTTTGAAGGTGTGAAGATACGTAATATCTATTGTTCTTTCATCCCATCCACATGTGCTTTTATAAAAAGTAATTAATTTGGTGTAACGCAGCACCATATCTTTGGCAGATCTGTTGATTTCTTCTTCTTTTTCTACTTTTTTCAAGTTTTTACTAATAGGTTGTTGGATATATTTTCCTAGTGTTTTTCTAAGGATTGAAGCTTGGCTTTACTAGGGATTGTTGTGGCCCTACTGTTCTTTACTTCCTTCTTCCCATGCTTCCTAAAGATAAGCTCCACGTTTATTCTCTTCTAGTCTTTCTAAATTTTCCCTTTTTATCATGATTTCTCATAAATTTACAGCTAACAGTTCTGAGAATGCTCTGCTCATTTACAGAATGTGCTGCAATGAATTTTGCTAGACACGATCAACTTGCAAGCATTCAATTCATCCATTGAGTTGCTAACCCTGTTACTAATACTAGCAGTATCTGCTTGACCTTTAGTGATGGAAGCAGAACAGGCAGTAAACACATACAACTTTTTGTGCATTATCTACTACTGAGCAGTTGTCTGAGTTTCTAGTTCTGAGTAGCAGAAAACTCTTCCCAGTCTTTTTGTATCATTTAGAAACTTCCAGCATGCTTTTTATAACCTCATCTTTCTTGTCTTTCAGGCATTGGCTTTTCTGTTTTTCTTCTTACGTGATCATGCTCTATTTTATTCATTTTTAAATATATTTAATAAGCTTCTAGTCATAGAAGTCTAGGATTTTAATATGGTCTTTTTCTGTATTTCCTACTCTTCACTAACACTGAGATACTGCCTACTTATTCCCTACATTCTAGTTTGTTGAAAGACCTTCTAACTTACTTTTCTTAGGTATTTGACCTATGAGATTCTACCTTCCATTTCTCCAGGTATACCTAAGTGTTCCTTCTCCAGAGCTGTTGTCTTCATTTTGCAGTTCTTTGGATTTCTGCTGCTGTAAGAGTCTTGGGTCTAGGATTTCCTAGTCCCTTTCAACAAGATGCCCTCTCACCTTCTTACCTGTTTCTCTCTTTCAATTCAATCTTTTTTTTTATTTTCCGTTCTGGCACATACTGTGTGGTTTCTGTCTTTCTTCAGACTTAACATTATATTACCAGGTCATTTCCTTTTACTCATATATGTGCTTGGTGTCATCCAATTCCCAATGATGTTTATCTCTAATGGAAATTGGGTTTATTCCTTTTAAGAAGAAAGCAACAAAGGATTCCTCCCAGCTGGCCTGATTTTCAGTATCCTCAATTGCTTGCAATCTGTTCCAGCTTTCATCTCTTCCTCCTGTATCTGTCTACTTCTTACTACATTTATTTGGATTCCTTAGGTTTATTAATTAGATTCTTTACATCAGGCTATCCTAAGAGCAGACTGTAAGGCTCTACGTTATTGTAGCATGTGAACACTTAGTGCAACAGTCCTCAATCCATTGCTGGCAGATATACTTCTGATGAGATGTATATGACTCCAGTAACACTCAGAAAGTTATAAAAGTAAAACCTGAAATGGGTAGGGAAGCAAAGAATGATCTGGCTTTCAGTGCATTATCCACACAGTAATACTATTCAGCACTACTTTATGAGTGCTGCTTGGCTGAATGAAAGCTCCTCTTCTGAAGATCCACTGCTAAGCAAGGAGAGGGATTATCAGGCTTCCAGTTTCTTCCCATTGTCCCTCCTTAATGTTTCTGTTTTTCCTAGAGGTATTTTTTGTTTTTTTTGTTTTTTTTTTTTTTTTGTTCCCCAAAATCTCTCTGCTAAAGATTTTTTTTTTTTCTGGTCTGGATTCCCAAGCTTTTTTCTTTTGGTATGTTTTTTAGGTTTTAATTTGTATCACCAAGGAAGATTTTTCTGTAACAAGATTTAAATGGTTTTGAAGCTAAGCTCGTAAGTTTGAGTGTATTGCTGAAATTATTGCCTCTCCTGAATACATTTCTTGTGGGAAAAAATCTTCTTTCATTTACTAGCTACCTGGAGTAGCCTGAAGCGTTCTCTTAAATGTAGAACCATAGCCTTAGTGAATCTTGGAATCACAGCATGGCTGAGGCTGGCAGGGCCCTCTGGAACTATCTGGTCCTCTGCTCCAGCAGGGCCAATCAGAGCAGGGTGCCCAGGCTCGTGTTTAGGTGGCTTTTGGAGATCTCCAAGGAGGAAACTCTGAAGTTTCTGGGCAGCCTGCGACAGTGCCTGGTCATCCACGTGGCACAGAAGTGCTTCCTGGTGTTCACATGGAACCTCCCATGTTCCAGTTTGTGTCCATTGCTTCTGTTCCTGACACTGGGCACTGCTGAAGAGTGCAGTCCACTGTCTTTTCAGCCTCCCTTCAGGTATATATACATGCTGATAATATCCCTCATGAGCGTCCTCTTCTCTAGGCCAAAGAGTTCCATCTCTCTCAGCCTTTTATCATACAAGTGATGCTCCAGCCTCTGTACTGTGGCCATTCACTGGACTTTTCTGGTCTTTTGTACTGGATATATTTAGAAAAGATGCAGTAAAAGAATAGAAGACCTGAAATTTAAATAAATGTAATAAGAGATGCCATGTTGAGAACAGGATAAAATGCCCTACATCAGCATTTGTGGAATCATGCCTTCTTGACTCCGTCTCTTCACTCCCACCAGTCTTTTCCTATTCTGATTCATGTTTAATTTAAATTACAGAAATAACGAGAGGCTTTCAGATTATCCTTAAGCCTGTAGCTTTTGACAAACCTATACTTTTGAGTTGCAAGTCTAGGATTTCAGTTATGCTTCTCTGCTTAGCTAGGGCTGAATGTGGTGCCATGCGTCAAGAGGTCTCCAAAATATTTGTTTCGTTTAACATTTACAGGTCTGTTTTTTGAAGACGCACTCTACTGATTTAAAGCACTTATAGTGCTTTCCTCTGAAACTGAATTCCTGAATGATTTCTTTACTGCTAGGGAAATAAAGACTTAACTTTTTGAACACATTCAGTATATCCTTAGGATATCTGTTGCTGTACTCCACAGACATGGCGTATTAGATTGTCTATAATATTTAAGTTGTATAGGTTATTTCTGGCAGCACATTTAACTTCTTGCACTGAAAAAGAATCTCCCTGGCCAAGGAGGGTAACTGTAAGGTTATTTCAGTGACTGTAGTACTCAGTCATCATATTCAAATGACCAGTACATTCAGAATATTTCAGCAAAAAGGGATGCCTTATGAAAGAAAGACATTTTCCACTCTCTTCTGCTCTAGAATTTTACCATCTTCATAATGATATAGGAATTGAAATAAGGAAAGAGTATTCTGCTGCATAAGTGGTGCCTAAGTAAATCTTTGAAGGAAGACCTACTTCAGCAAGCCATTGTCTAATCAAGAGCTAAAATGCTACATTGGTGAAATCTTAGTAGAAGTGTCAAGACACTAAGAAGGCTGGCTGCTTATACATTCCCGAGACCTAGCAGAATTCATTTCTGAAGAATCAGCTGCACAACTTCTCTCCCCCACATAACCTTTTTTTTCAAACAGTGGATTATTTTGAGCAGACCTTTTGACATTTTTTATTGCCAGAGAAACCATTCTATTGCATCACATTAGCATGTTGCTTATATCAGTGCTCCACTTCTGCTTTTTTCTTGGGAAAACCCTTCACTGTATGTAACAAATGCCTGAGGCTGCTTTGGACTACATGTTTTGTTAGATAACCTGAAGAAGACCTTCCTGACCCTTGGAAGACCTTTTGCTCACTTTTAGAAGAGGACCTTATCTCATCTTTTTTTGCCGTTTTTTAAGAGTCTGAAGGCTTTAATACCTCTTCTTGCTAGTTGGCTTTCTCTTTAATTTCCTGCAAACAAGATTTATTTTGGAGAAGAAGCAGAGTGGATTGTTCAAGCAGGATTTAATTTGGAATGAGCCTATATTCAGGAAGAACAAGAGGATTCTTTAAGCTGCTTGAATTTGTATGACCTTTGAAGATCAAGGGACCAATTAGTGCAACGGTATGTTAAATGTCACGTTCTCGGGCTAACTCTAAATTGCATACCTATTTTTTAGTATAACAGCAAGTAAAGAATGTTAATAATAAATAATTGTAAGATCTTTTCTGGTACTCCTTTGGTGCCTGTGTGTCATGTGTTGTGGGTTTTTTATATTGTCAAACGTCTGAAGCTCAGAGCTGTTAGGCTGTGTTAGTCATCTTGCAAACAGGGCTGGACTTTATAGACATTGTGCTATCTTTAGGAAATACAACAAGGTTGCTATTGTTTGTGTAGAACTTCCTTTGCAGTTCTGGATCGATGTCTTACGCCACCTTTCTACTGCTGAATGCCATTCAAGTGAATATTCCTGTGGGCCTCAGTTTTTCCGCTGATACTGCTAAGACTAATGATAAAACCAGGAAACTGGAAATGACAAGTGACAGGAGAAGCATCTTTGACTGTGAGATTCCGCTTAAGGGTATTTGGCACTGGAACAGTTCCACTGTTTCTAGCAGTAGAAGAAGTACACTCGGGACCAGACAACATGGTCACCGAAACACCAAACAGCTGGTTTTATAGGTGTTCCCACAAACCACAGCTGATGTATTGGTCCAATGTGAGGGGAAATCCCCCATGTAGTTTGGGCTGTTAAGCATGGGTCTTTATCTTTCTCCAGCTTGGTTAGTCATTTTTAACCACCCTGATTTGATAGTCTTTTATGCTTGGTTCCATTTGGTTAGCTGACACTGTTAATCTCACGTGGCATTGGTATAAATAAATACAGGCATATGACAAGGATAAAAATGGGCCCATCTAAACCAGTAGACTGATGTACGTGCCTTTTTGTATTCAGAAATTTGACCTTGCTTGAGCACTGTTCTTGCTCAATCTGTCCTCTGCAGCTAAGAGCTTCCTTGGCCCAGCCTGGAACCAGCCATTGAAGTACACTCCTAGTGTCCTGTGGATCAAATTATTTTATCCTACACTATAATGAATGGACTTCCTGTGACCTCATTTTCTTGAGTTCAATTGTGTTTTGAAGTTGAAGGCTAAGAACCTAGTATAAGCTCAGTTCTACTGCAGCCCAGGTTTTCTTTGGATTTGGAAACAAGATTGGGTTTTACTGTAGTAAGGACTATACTTTCAGTCCAGAAGGTGCTAGCAATTGCAGTGGTAGAAGGTACTAACAATAATTTTGCCCTCATTGCTGCTGCAGTGGATGGGAGGTAGGAAAGCATTCCCTCGGGCATGAACTTTGGCTTGATTTACGCTTATTCTCAGTTTCATGAGTGATTACTGTTTCTGAGAGGAAACGTGTTTCTTTACTGTCAAGAAAATGATTTACTTTGTTTCTAATTTTAAACACAGATATGTTTTAAAGGAAAGACAATACCTCTTGTCCAACTGAATACAGAATTTATCTTGGCATAATATAATTGCAAAGAGCTTTGAAGATGAATAGGACAAATAGTTTTAGGCTAGAGAACAGTGTGGGAGACTGCCTTCCTGGTTTTTCTCCTCACTCTGCTACTGCATCACTTTTGGCTTACAGTACAAGGTGAAGCTCTCTGCAGAGAACTCTGAAATAATGCAGATGTCAGAGCTGGTCCTTCAGCAAGAAGCAGAGTGACTTTGGAGATACATGCACGTGAATTAACTTTCCTGAGAGATACAGCTTACCCCCAGTACATGCCTTACCATCCCATAGCTACACTTTTTTCAAGCTTTTTGTAGCAGCATAAAATGCTGTGTGCCCAAGCCCTTAAATCTAGCTCAGAGATCTTTGTGCTACACTCTGTGCATGTCTGGTGCAGATATATTCTCTCTGGTTCTTGCCTGATCAGATAACTTTACTCTTTTGTGTCTGTATAGATATATTGGCTATGTCAAGGCAGAGTTCAAGATGACACTTGTGATCCATGCAGATGAAAAGCTGGAAACATATGCTTGGACCAAGCTAGAATTCATGTTCCACTGCATATAGGTCCCTCTCTGCTTTAGTGCTCCTTGTCATTTATCATGTTATTAAGCAAAATACAGCAGGCTGTTCTAAGACTATTGCTAGATACTTGTGAATAAAGGTGGGTGAGAACTGTATCTCGGTTATTGTAATAACTGCTTTGGAGACCACTCTTCAAAAGTAGCATAAAGTATACTCAGAAATTATTTCTAATGAGACTTCTGAGAAGGTAGATCCACTAATATCTTGAATTAAGAGCCTGCCACTCAGATGTAAATCTGAAACAGCACTTCCTTTCTGAGACTTTAAAAAAAAATCTTTTTTACATTTCAGAACTGTAATTCAGCTTCTTGACTTTGTAGTGCCTTTATACAGTCATTTCTAAATGTTGTCTTACATGTCTCACTAGCAATTCATGGTGGCTGAGTGCTGAGACCCTGGGAAGTTCATGAGAAGCAATCTCAATGAGAGGTAGGCATAGTAGCAGAGAAAATGTGGAGGATGCATAATATGTCAAGAGTAGACAAAAGGCTAGCTTTAAGCTGTGTACTTATCAACACTTTTCCCTATCTTTTCAGCTGGACTTCGTACCTAATAAAGACCAAGTTATATGTAAAGAGAGGTTTACTGATGGTCTTAAACCTGGGAGATAAGGAAGGTAGAGCTTCAGCAAGAGGGAATAGGACAAAGATTAATAGCTAATTCCTTAACTGGCTTCCACCTTCTACGTATTAGTTTTTCAAATAAATGCTATGTTGCATCTCCTCCTTAACTACACACAGATATGTCTTATGATCTACTTTCAACAGCTTTATTTAAAGCAGCTTCTTTCTTTTTCTGCTCCCTCAAATTCTGATAATTCTTAGGCTGTTGAAGCTATGAGACATTGCCTGTCATGTACATCAGTATTTTCTCTTTGGGTTTTTTTTTTTTTTTTTCATTTCCCCCCCCCGATTCTCTGTGTTGTCTGTATCTGCTGTTTTCTGACTTACGCTAGGTATGTGCATACTTTGTCACTGAGTGAGTGGCTTTTTATTCTACGGTGCTAAATGTATTTCCATCTCTAATAGCTCTGAAAATCTACTGGAATGACTCAAGCCAAAGTCAAGAGGGTATCAAGACATAGAAGAGAGCAAGGCTAAGTGCTCTTAGTTGTTTCTTTTTGTTTTGTTTTGTTTTTCCTTTTTTGTAATAAATTCTATCCTTTCAAGATTTTATTTATATCTCTGATAAATTCAATTTAAGTTTTGTTAACTGATAGTATTTTATTGACTTTTTTGAATATAATAAGGATATGTGTTTTTATTTGTATTCTGTGCTTGGAGTTTAAAACGAGCTATGGGCAAGTTGTCCTATGGGCAAGTTTGGTTCTTCCTTTCTTTTGTTCTAAATCCCTGTCCATATGGTGGCCGGCATCACTGGTCAAACACCTGCTGTCAGAAACCCCGGTGAAGGTGTTGAGAGGGCTGGCTGCTCCCAGAAGGACAAGAGTGTCCATGAGACTAATCAGGACAGGGACTGTCAGCCACACAGTGTCCCACTAGACCAGGCAGGAGAAGGGCAGCCAGGAGGAGAGCAGCCAGCCACAACCACAGGCACCAGCCACCTCCTTGAGGATGGGCTGAGGCTAGGATATTGGCCCACAGATCAGAACCCAGGGCTCAGTCGTACCCATGACCAGGCCCAAGCACAGCTGCGAGGTGGTGAGGACTGGTGCTGAAGTCCAGCCTCCAGGGGACACTCTCAGGGCCCCTTCAGCACCTCCGCTTTGCCTTCTCTTATAGAGAATCTTGCCCCCCTCCACCATCTCTGACTGTCACTTCATTTCTGAACACAACACAGAGATTACTGTCCTAATTTTGTGTTCTATTTGGTTTGTAACCTCTGTATCACAGGTCTTCCTGATACCACTAGTGCTCCACAGAATTCATAGCTTGTAACTTCTCTTTCTTGACCATTTCTCTGATGAACAACATGCTCTTCTGCCTTTGTGGGCATCCCTTTGTCCAGCTTTTTCCCATCAAGGCCATATAGTTGTAGTAATAATTTCTCACTACGTAATAATCCTTGCCTATTAGATGTAATTGTAATTAACCATGCCTACTACACAACCTTCTCTCCTCTTTTTGCGTCTTTGATTCTGTCTCCTACAGCCATCCTTCACCTTCTTCATGTTGCCCTTTAAGGATGAATGAATGAATACCCTTCCTGAAATAATGCCTGGATTACTCACTAGTTCTTATAGCCCAGCAGTATTGTTGGGCTATAAGCTGCAGATGGCTGGTAGATTTATAGAAGTACGAAAGTAAATAAATAAATTAATGGCTTAGTCAAACCCAAAAGTTAATTATTTATCACATGGCTTACATAGCTGTTTCTGTGTAAGACAGCTGTCTTTCTAGGCTGCGACTGTATCTTATCTAGATGGTTGGAAATCTTAAAACATTGATTGGACCTGGTTTGGACAAAGAAACAATCTCAATTTCTGCAAATCTTGCCTCATTTTTGCTGTGTAACTGGACCTATGGTTTGACTCATTGGATTACTAGAAAGTACTTCTATGATTCTTTAATTTTATTTGGTCTAGTCTCTTTTTTATGTTTTTGAAAGAAAATCCCAGCTGACTGACACAGATGCTTTTCCTCTCTAACTAATGTACCATAGTAACATATTTGTGCTCTGAACATTCACCATTAAATACTTTTTAGATAAGGCATAACAGATTTTCCTTTATAAATCCAGTATTAATTTGATTAGAATTTTAGTACAATCACGTAGGGAAGACAGGTGGGGATTTAAAAAAAATCTTTACATCTGTAGAAGTGGAAGCAGAATGCATGTCAGTAAACTGAATTAAATGCTTCCTAAGGGAAGATGCAAATAGACTTTAAAACTTCCTTCAAAGAAGCACATAATTTCTGTCATGAAAGTTAGATGCTATATAACAGTCTTGCCGAAAACAGATCACATGGATTTACTGTGTCCCTGAGATTCCACTGAAATATCCACAATGCATTCCTTTTTTAAATCTGTATGGAATATATAAAATTGAAAGTATGTACTGGAAGTAAATCTCTGGCTGTAGCTTTTATTATAATAAGTAAAGTTTCAGCTATTCCCATTTACCTCTGAACCTGCAGTGAATTGGCTATTTACATATTGGAAACAGCTGAAAGAAGCTGAGACGACTGAAAGCAAGGAAAGATCAGATCTAAATCAAACCCCAATATATTTTGGGTTTTCTTTTTCTGATCCATTCACGACTTCATAATCACTTTACTAATTGTATACCTGCAGAACATATATGGCCCTTGCCGTATTGCAAATTGCCCCTTGGCCTATCAGTGTTACTGAAATCTTGTCACAAAGACTCAGTATTTTGTTCCAAATAATTTTTTGAAACGACACCTTGCCATCAGATTGCCCCTATAAACCTTGTAAGGGGAAATAGCCCAATAAATAATATTTTATGAAAACATTTCTTCAGGGGACAAGCAATGTAACCTAGATAGATCTTGAACTGATGAATGTAAGGATTTATGAGGAAAATATGCCAATATGTTATGATGATAGCTAAGGCAATAGTGGAAAAAAAATGAACCTACATTTCTTCTTTTTATGTCTTAATACGCATTGCTCCATGTACAAAAAGGTTGTATATCTAGAAAAAAATATATATTTGTATGAGGAAATCAAAGATGTTTAAAATTACAGGAATTACTTTAATAGTTATTGAAGGCTCAGTCATGCAAAGTGCTTTAAAATAACTGTTCAGCAGGAATTGGCTGTTTTCAACACTTCCTCAGAACCATCAGAATAATAATATATTATGATAATTAAACACTAGCAATATAGCTCTATATATCATTTTCAGGGAAGAGATGTTTCTTTTGAGCCAAATGTACTTAGTGACAATGGCAGAGAGTTTGAAGGTATTACATAATGTGATATTCAGTCTTCATTCTTACTGATGCTAACAAGCACTTAAGAAATATTTAATAAATTTGGTAATAAGTACCATATTGTTTGGGGCAAGTGATCCTACAGTCGTTCCTGAAAACTTATAGCTTAGAAAACAGAGGTAATGTCAATTCAAAGGTTTGATTTGCAGTTTCACCTTTTAAGTATCACAGTGGTCATTGATAATGTTTTTAAAAGCAGTATTGTGACTCAGATAGTCATCTCCGGCAGAACGAGGCCAGAGGGGAGATTAGAACTGCAGGGGCACTAAATTTCAGGAAGTCGCTGTGTAAAGAGGTTGCTTTATTGTTTCTCTATTTTCTCTCTCTAGTCAGGTCAAGTCACAATGTCCAGACTGGGGTTGATGTGTTACTTGAAATATTCTAGCTTCAGCAAATATTTCAGCTTCTGAATCTCTGAACAAAATATTCAACCAGCTTAATTTCACTTCAGGAAGTAAGGTGGAATGGGAAGTCTCCATTGCTCCCTTGCTAAATGGTGTAGGTGCAGCAGCAAATGAGAAACATGCTGGGGAAGACTTTTAGGCTATATACTCATCAGTCCTGAAATGCCTGCAGTGGAGACTGGGAAATGGAATGGAAATTTTCCAAGGATGAAGAAGACAGTGAGAAGCTTAGAACCTCCTTCCCACTGAGGCAATCTGCTGGGAAAGTCCAGCTGTAGCCAAAGTTTGGGCAAAAAGCCGATTCACCGAAAGCAACAGGTTTGGCTGGGAAGGAAACATAAAGACTGGGAAGGAAACATAAAGTTGGTCAAGTCTTTAATTCTTTGTTATTTTACCCGATTGCCATTAGTGGATGACACAATTCAGGCCTTCAGAATCTGGCTCAGTGTTTTGAAAATGCATTGCTGGAATTTAAATGTATTTTTACAGATCAAATAAAAGCGTCACTGAGAACAGTGAAGCACTAAAGAAGTGAGTGAGCTCTCACCTTCACAACTTCAGTAATTTGGCTGGAGAGGGTTTTTTTGCTAGTCAACTTGGGCACCAGCTAGCCGTACTGCTGCCAGATTAGCAAGCTGCTGGAGGGGAAGAGCTCTGAAAAGTGATCTCAGATTAACGCAGAAGTAATGGGATACATGTGGTCAATTTGGAAGAATTTATCAGTGTATTTTCATATCAAGCTTTTAATTAAATCCGCCAATTTTATTTTTCCCGTGTTCGGTTTTACTGTTTACCTTGGTGACTTTCCTTCCCTGTTTCATTGTCTGTGGTTTGTTAATCTGTTTTCTTCTGAAATCTTCACGAAATATTTTCCACCTATTTAACTGTAGCAGCCCTTCCTAGACATAAATCATCACACTTCTTTTTAAATGTTTCTTTTTTGTATCTTCCTCACCTGTAAATTTTTTTGTTTTTTCCATAGTTTTCTTTCCCCCTTTTCCTATAATTGCTACAGCATTTTCCTTCTCTGTGTTCCTCGCTTCTCTAAGCTCTTTTTCTTACATCTGCCCTCTGCCATTCCAACATTAGAACTCCATCTATTCTCTCAACCGACAGACTTGAGTTTGGTGGGAAAGCAGTGCTCTCTTTTTTTGCTAGTAATGCGTTGTTCTCATCTCCTGTTGGGTGAAAGAAGGACCAGGCAAACTTCTTTCCCATTCTCCTCCATGAGGGCCTTTTACCGTATGTGGTCCAGGTGTGGTGAGCTCAGATAGCCAGCTCATGCTTTCATCGCATGGGCTACAGGGGATGTACCTTTCATTCCCTCCCCTGCATAGAGCCCTACCACAGCGTCAAGATGATGAGAATCACTGCAGCAGAGGGATGAAGCCTCAGGGCGGGAGGGGGGAATAAATAATGATTGTTGTCAACCCTCCCTACTACATTAGGCTGCCAGATGATTGCTTATTCCTTGCTCCCACCCACACGCTTCATGCCACCACCGGCATTCTTGGTCCTTTGTGGCTCATGTTGTGGGCTAGTCAGCTGATGAGTCAGCTCTGCTAACCAGTGCTTTTCCAGCTCCCCATGCAGTGATAGCTTTGGTGCAAGAGTTTCCATCAGAAGGATTAGCTGCATGAAAGGGGGGTTGCATGGGCACGTCAGTCAGTTTGTTTAGAAGCTTACCATTCTGTGAATAAAGAGCAGGTTTCCAGAGCTGTGCAGTTCAGTTCATCTCATTCTCTTTGTATACGCTCCAGTGCAGGGAGTTTTGAAACTACGTCCTGTATGCCATCTGTTAGGATGGGAATGTGGAATTAATGGGAGATTCAAACTTTGAATAGGTCAGGAAATTCGGAGTTTTGTTCTCACAGCAATTAACTACATGTTGGTCTCAGATGGTATTTTGCCTCACTGGGTTAAAGTACAGAATGAATCTTGCACCGCAGCTGAATTCCTGCACCACAGCTAAACTTGGCAGAGCAACCGCGTGGGGGAAGAAATGATCAGAGCCTCAAAATACCTTTGTGCCTCCTTGATGCTGGACAGGCCTGGGCCTCCTTAGCGCTTCCCAGGGGTTAGAACACCCTCGGCGTCTCACAACTAGTGGCAACTGTGGAACATCTGGGCGGTGGAAAATGCATTAGGCATAAGAATGCTCCAGATGCCCCATTCCCAGCCTGCCCCCCGATCCAGCCTTGACTCCACCGACTCCCAGCTGTGTCGCCTTGACTGTTGCAAAGCGCTACAGTCAGGCACT
Organism: Gallus gallus; assembly: GCF_016699485.2. Taxonomy (NCBI): domain Eukaryota; kingdom Metazoa; phylum Chordata; class Aves; order Galliformes; family Phasianidae; genus Gallus; species Gallus gallus. The sequence goes on along the minus strand of NC_052533.1, from coordinate 88,634,471 downwards.
CCAGCTTCGTCTCCTGTTTTATGCACCACACAAAGGCCGCGTAGTGCTAAGACACGTTGTATGCCCAGCCACGTGCTAAAGGCTCAGTCGCAGCAAAGTCCTAATTTGCCTTAAACTTCTTTCAGCAGCTGCAGTATTTGCTGCCCTCTTGAATATGCCTACTACTTGGATACTGAGGATATTTTTCAGCAGTCCTATAGAAGGTAGAACTTCATTTACGTTGTTGCAGAAGAACACCTTTATCTCCGCTGCTAGAAAAAACAGACGTCTGAAAAGCACTGGGCTATGGGAGAAAGGTGGCTGTGTACCATATATGTACAGGATATCAAGGCTGCAGGAAGGGGGACAAGGGTAGCAGCTCTCTCCTGAGCATGCTTGATGTAATTTTGGTAACTGAGTTACTCAGAAATCCCCGAAGCTTGATTGTAATTACTGTAATTTCTCACAGTGCTTAAACTTATTTCTAATGAAAGAATATCTCTTAGTATCCATTTAAAGTCAATTTATGTATTAAATAATGATTTGTATTACACTAATCTGAAATCGTTCGATTTTAGTTTATTAGCTGAAGTTTAAGGGAGTTGGCTTACATTTCTCTGGATAATTTTCAAATGAAATAAATTTCACAAAAGGACTGAAAAGGGGGAATTTAAAGACAGATTTGCAGCTATTTCAAAACACTGTCTTCGTGTTCTCTTATGTGTAGATGTGATGTACAGATCTTTGGCTGTTGGACGCAACTTTTCAAGCTACAAAGGGAACAAGGGAAGGTTGCAGTAATTATTTGGAAACTAACATAACAGAGGTTGTTTTTCCTGATTTCACTACACTAAATCATTGACCAATTCTTTCTCTAGAATCGTAGGTCCAGTTGAATCTGGGACGTGCATTAGACTGCTTCTTACATCTCCTTGGAAATTAGAGCAATTTCCACACTGCAACTGAGCGTAGGAGTTCATGTTCTTGAAAAAAGATTGAAAATATTCTATTTTCATATAGTGAGGAGTAAAAAAGGACTGTCATTAGCACAAAACTGTTTGGGTCCAGCTCTGCAGCAGATTGCCATGCAGATCGGCGCTAAGCAGCAAGAATTCTAGCAGCAGTTTTCTCTGAAATACCCATATGGATGCCCAATGCTGCTGTTATGAAGGATTTCTTTTTCTTTCTTCATCTGCCTCCAGAAGAACAGTATAATTTGTAAAGGTAAAGTAAAACAACAGTATTCTCACATAGCTCTTTCCATAGCTATGAGGGAAAAATCACTGTGTTAATTAAATACTTAAGATTATTATCCAGGGCTGTTTCATCTTGCATTAACTTGTGGTTTAGCCAAATTTTATTAAGAGGGGCAAGGTACCATCTCTTTGTTAAGGCGCAAGTTGATCTTATGTGATTTTCCTTTCCACAGGAAATTGTAATACTGAATTAGAACAAATCAGTAATGCAAGACTTAGGGCAACCTCTTCAAAAGTTTCAGAAAGTTTTGAAGCCATGCTCTGTTTTCAGAAATGCTTTCAGCGTTGTCTGCACTGATCCTGTTGCCCTTGAGGTCACTCTTGAGGCTGTCAACGCCCTCCGTTTATAGATCACATTCCGTTTATAGATCTCACCACCTTCAGCAGCACTTTGTCTGAGCCTAGAAGCTGTGATGACACCCATCTGAGCCTGCCTCACGCCCTGACTTTCCTCTCATGGAGTACCCCAACCTCTTGACAGTGGGGTCCATAAGCAGCAGCCCCACTGTTCCCTGCCCAGTTTCCAACCTAAATTCCCATCTCTAAGCATAGGCAAGGCCTGGAGCAGAGGTGAGGATGATTTTGAGGAGGCATATCAAAGCTACACTATAAGGTCATCATTTGTGTAAACTGCAAACTGTAGTGCCAATGGGAGGGGACTTCTCCCAGTGCTGAATGAAGATGCATATCAGGGTCAAGCCTGAATCTCTCTGGACGAAGCAAAGGGCCGTACACCAGCCGTGGGCACATCTCTACAGTCCCTGAAGCTGGCTGTAGAACGTGTATGTATATCTGAACAGACTTTAATCTGTCTGACATGGCTAATTATAGCAATGAGCTTGCAATGCAGTGTGCACACAACTCATCCCAGCCCATACACGAGTCCTTCGTGGGCTCAGCGCCGTGCCCTCATTGCTATTGTTACTTATTTAAGCTGGATTACAAAGCTGGTTTGGGCAAGCCTGTGCTATCTGTAGATGAAATGTGTGCGTATGCTAATCCTCACAAAAGTCAATAAGAGATACGTCCAACTTCATTTCTTATATCACAGGCTCCAAAGTAATTTAGAAGCTTTTGAAAACTTTATTTCAGTTAAATGGAGTACATTAATGGAAATATTTCATGATGGAACAACTGTTGTTTCCATAGTGCTAACTGGTTGTGAAAATAGGCCAACCCCCATTCATTGGGTAGAAATGACTTACCATAGCAGGAAAAAGAGCTTTAATTTTTCAGATTTGCGTCCCCCCCACCTCCATTGCCTAAGACCATTCCGACTAACAGCTACGTGGCTTTTCCATAAAACAGATCAGTATGTTGGTCATTTGTGGGACACTCCCAGTTAAAATATAAAATAGGCTTTCTGTCCTAGAAACAAGCTGTAACTAGTACTCGTTGTATTCTCGTAGTATTTCTTCTGAACAAATTTTTGATAGTAAGCCCATTTCCTGATGGTACGTTTCTGTGTCATTGCTGCTTCTAACTCTGCAGCAGCAAATGTTTAATTCAGAGCAATCATATCTGTTGTTTATTTAATGTAATGTTTGTTTCACTGTTTACCATGGCTTTTAAATATCTTAATTAGCATAATTCACAGTAGCACATGGTTGACAGACATGGACCTTTAAGATAATAAAATAGGAACGGGATGAATAAATATTTGAAAAAGGCACCCATGCACTTCAAAAGAATTCTAGAACTATTTATCTTAATTTAGTTATTTATTTTAATTTTACCTAGGGGACATTATTCCACCCAGGTAAAACTCCAAAACATACATTTTTTCCCCTGCTTGAACTGAAATACAACAGCCCCACAGCATGTTTTGGTTCAGCCCATATGATACCATGTGTGCGCCGTACATTTGCGTTGGTAAAAAGGATGTGCTGCCTCTTTAAAAGGTTTTCATGAACCTGTATTGTTATAGTAAACTCTGGTAGGCAAGGGATTGCGTGACTGCAGCAGACTCATTTGTGACCTCAGAAAAGTGGTTATGAAAGTGATCTCTTGATCAGAGGAATAGAGCTCTGCTGCCTGTGAGACCAGCAATGCACAAATGAGCCTCCTCCCTGCAGCTCTGCCCTGGCAGGAGGAAAAAGGAGGAGAGAGTCTCTTTGAGATGCAGCGTTCAGACACCTAGGCTTTCGCAATTCCTCTTAAAACTATGCGTCTCAGAAACAAATTTGGCTCTAGAGTATAGATTTTCTTCAGTTAATTTTCATAGCGTTAACGAATATGTGCAAAAGCATCTTTGATTTTGCTCTTTGCAATTTGCAGCGTTCGTTTTCTGCCTTAAACTATTCCATATTTTCCTCAGCATAGTGCTGATAAGTTACGCCTCGGAGTTATTGGACTGATTCTGGCAGAGAGTCCGTGTGCATCCTGTGGAAATCACATTGTATCTGATAAAAACCAGTATAAGGTGATCTCTGTGTTAGATAATGTGTGTAAAACAGATCTGATGAGTCGGTATGTAGGGTATTACCAATTTCATTCAGAAGACTTCGACAGAATAAGAAGAAAGAACATGAGAAGTAACATACGAATCGTAATTCTCTTTATGTGTACTATTCATCTATCACTGACTGCTTGGTGAAAGTTGCATTTAAATATCATTTTCTTGAAAATTGAGGCCACGGTCTCTTATATTTCATGAGAGGAGCACAAGTTTCCTTATTCCCACAAAGAATAGGTATTATTTCTTCTGTTTCTTGCTGTGAGTTGAGGCAGCAGACACCTTCACAGGACTCCGACTTGCCTGTTCAAGTGAATGACAAACATGCAGAAGAGTTGAAACTGGAGAAAGGGTTATATTTTATTAGCTGGAACTTTGTTTCTGAAAAACAGAACATTGTTTGGCTGTTCCTTGTCTTCTCTGGGACAGGTCTGATAAGAACTGTGTGGCTGGATTTTAATTTTATCTCTATATCTAAGAATTCTGTTTTTAAAAATAAAATAGCAAATCAAAGCAGGGCTGCATTTTGCATTTCTAGAACTTTCCAATCTTGCCCCTTCTGTCTTTTTTGAAGGTAGTATTTTTCATTATGCTTTGGAAATGTTGAAGGTTCTAATTTTGGCCATTGATATAGGGACTGTGGCTTTTTATTTATTTCTCTAGTGCTAACACAGAGAATATGTCAGCCCATTCCTTGCCTGCTTCAGGTCTTTAGGGTCTGCTGAGGATCTTCTTTCTGAGCATGGAACCTGCTTGTGAAAAGAGACAAAGAAAAACGGTGGTGAGGAAGTGAAAAATGAAGGTTCTTGTTGTAATTGAACACACGATGCACATGTATTTTCTACTTCTGCAGAAGGTTCCTGTTCTGCAAAGCAATTTCTTTTTGGACAAACTGAAATGCTTTCCCTACAGTCCCTCGGACTTACAAGTGATTCCAGTTGGGAGCAAGGTCCATCTGTTTGGATAGCTTTACAAGACTAGACTTTAAATGCCTGTCTTAAAATATTGATGTGTATAAAAACACATTAAACTTATCCAGGGATTGTAGCATTACCAATTTAGTAATCTGGCACTTCAATTTTTGACTTCAGTTGTTGGCTTCTACTTCATTCTTAACTTTTAGGTGAAATTTTCACGTTACTATTTTTTTTTTCAATATTCTAAAAACTCCTGGGATATTCTTCAGTGTTTGAAAGCTATCCTGAAAATTGATTCTAAAATAATTTCTAAAACTTTCAGACGCTATTCCTGATATTTCTTTTGCCTTTATCTTGTCTCAGCACCTTCTATTACGTCTATGAGGAGAAAAGCCAAAGGTTGAGGAACCCCACTCCAGCATATTTTTCCCACCTGTTAGGTCCATTTAATCTCCCAAGGCAGCTCTTCATTACAATCAGTCTCATCATGGCTGTCTCAGAAGACAGTAAAAAACCCAAAGCAAAGCAGCTCTGCCTTAGAAAGGGAGTGCCATATTCTGTGATATATATTTATCAGTGTTTGTGCAGCAGAGTGCTGCAGTCTCCATCTGATTTAAAGGTGGATTCTCAAGTGTGTTTGCTTATTTAAAGTCCACCGGAAAGCAAATGTGTCTGTGCCTTTGCCTTTAATATTGGATACAGCATGGCTGCTGTATAAGGCAGATAGGAATTGCTCTTATGATACTTCTAGCTCTGAATTTGATGAAGCCAGATTTGGTTTTCTGGGTAACATATGCACATCCTGTGCACTAAGGTCTCAGCGTGAATATTTTAGATGCAATGTTTATTTCATCTTAAAGGTTTCCTTTATCCTCTCCAGATCTTGTGCTTTGGCTATTTTTAAACAGTCTCTTGGGTGATATACTGGCCTACTGACATATGCTCTTTCAACTCTCTTCTAAGAGATACTGACTTAAATTCCCTCTTGGAGATAGCAGGTATGAATTTAGACTGTGCCTTTCCATGCAGAGTGGTGCAAATGAAATTATAAAAGGACAAGAATGTTATAAAGCAGCACAAATTGAGGAGTGAAAGCTCAGGAGATAGCCTGTTTCAAACACAGGGCTGGAAAGAGGCTATCAAATCCAAAAAGGAAAGCAAAGATAATGTAAATTTCACATAAGTCAGTCATTGTCAGATTGATTTAATCAGGAAGGGTGAGAGAGACTTTCTCATACACTTTCCTAGTTGCGTTTATTTTCATGCTTGGCCTTTGATTTGATTTTGTTCTTCAGGGACTGATTTACTAAATGTTCTGAACTGTAGACCTAAATTGAAGAGGGTAAACTGGTGCACATCTTCTGCAGCTGATAAAGACTAAAAATGTTCTGATATTCTCAAGATAAATATTTTACGAGGACTCTATTGCATTTCTTTCATAAGATGCAACACTTAAGAGTCTCCACTTTTTAAAGTGGAGAAGGCTGAAGACTGTAGTTGCTTACTTCTTACCACCTATAACTTTTCTTTCAGCTGTCTTTTCAGGAAAAAAAAAATAATAAAAAAAAGAATTCTGGTCTGATATTTCTGAAATATACTCAAACTTATTTCAACAAATTATTTCCCATTAAAGAAAGCTTATTTTTTGTTTGTTATGTTTGTTTGTTTAATGCAATAATTAGTCTTGCTCAGTAAACAGTTGTAGGCATTTCAGTCTCACCTCAAAGGGAACCGTCTCTGCTGTGTACCTCAGTGTCCATCAGTTATTTTAATTGGAAGAATCAAAGTAGTAAAAAAAAAATGGCCTCGGGTTTGTGAAATAATATGATCCGTATAAAAAGATTTATTTCACTGTAAAGACAGAAAATTATTCAAAGAATATAGAAAAGCTTTTACTTTTCTTTGTACTTTTTTTTTTTTTTTTTAATATGTAGACAAGGAAAATGATAAACAGCTATTCAACAAAACTAATTAAAGACACTAAGAACGATTGGGAAACTTTGCAAGTTGTTTTGGTAGACCATCTGCTCCATAGATAATAGAATAAATGTGTCCTGAAGTACTGTACCTCTGAGTATGCACGTATGCCATGATCAGTGAGATTTGCTAGGATCCTTCTCAAACGGTCACGATGTGGAAGGTCAGGACACACTGTAGCCCATTTGAATTTGCTGAACTGTGAACACCTCTACATTGGCTTAACGTGCAGTGTTTCATAGCGCAGTATGAAGGAAAATTGAAACTAAAGCAAAACAAATATAAGATTACATTGTACATTCTAAGGTCATTCCCACTAGAACTAATCATTAAGCATCTTCTCTAAATACATCAGAATTCTCTTTATTTTTTTTTTCTATATTAAACTTACACTTCACAACTTGATTCAGATTAATGAACAAGTAACTTACAAGCTTTAGCCTTAAAGGGCAAATAATTTGTTGGAACCATCTTAATTTTTATAAAAGTTGTGTCTGTTGACGTGAAAGTTTCCAAGTGGATTGCAGATTTCTTACCTAAGATTGCCTAGGACTCAGGCTTGGTGACCCTTGTAATTTAACAGAATAATCCAATTGTATTTACCTTGTATATATGTAAAAGGGTGTGCAAGCAAATACATACTAGGACAAGCTAATGTATTAGCTTTGCAGTAGCAATGGTAATGGGAGGATGGTTGGACTAGATGATTTTGTAAGTCCTTTCCAACCTTGTGATTCTGTGATTCTATGATTCTGTGATTACAGCTTAATGAAACTAAGAATGAAATAATACAGGGATAAATGTAAGGCCCCAGGACCAAATTTATAAATCAGCAGGTTCCTCCCACCATCAATTTATCAGATTTAAAGCAGTAGATAATCAAATGGAATTAGAAAGATGAAATGGGAGAAAAATTACTTGGAATAAGCCTTATATTTGGGGATGATCTAGGAGGAGTGCATCTCTTTCGCAGTCTTATATCCAATATAGTTTACCAGATCAAGTGATTAATCAAATATTTACTTAGGGCAATGCAAACAGATATCTAAAATATCTTTACCAATGCGCATTGTGGGGTTTTCTCTTGGTGAGATAGCTCTTGAGTCATACGAGGAGAGAGAGGTTGCAACAGTGAGCTGCAGAGAGGAGATGTGCTTTCTAGACAAGGTATTTTGAGTTTGTTGCTTGCATCACGCAAGTAGGTTTCACATAGAGGCACAGCTTTTCTCAGGACCTCTGTCTGCTCGGAAGCTGTGAGATAAGAAAGAAGTTACAGTCCCAGACTACAGAAAAACGTGAAGTAAGAGTGTGGTTTATTGTGAACGAGTTTTGTTAGATACAATTAGCATAAACCGCTAAAAAAAAACTACCATAAGACTAGCTAATAGTCTGCACACTCTCCATGTGCGTGCACTTTTCATGACAACCACCTAACAGCTCTCAGCATTTCTTAAATTGCCGTGGGCAGGGCTGCCCTCCGCCACCTCAGGCTATGCAGGGCCCCATCCAGCCTGGCCTTGAGCGCTTCCAGGGCAACATCTCAGAGCCTGATGGCCACGAATCCTTCTCTGGACCAATGCTGGAGGAGAGGCTATAGGATTGCCAGTTTTCTCCTTCTTTTCTTTTTCTGTAAAAATAATTACCATGTGTACTTTCATATGTAGACTGCAGCGACGGTCAGATTGCCGCCTTACGAAGTTTATTTCATCTGCAACTATTTATAGAAACACAAAATGACCCGGGGGAATATAGCTAAATCCACTGCTCCAGTCGTTGCTCCTGTAGCATTTTGTGCCATCTGTGAAAGGATCTTACTTCACAGAAACTCTGCTCGCCTTTCACATGGCTGTTTTTTGCCCCGCTCCCTGGTGCTGGCGAGTTATGTTCTGATTCTGTACTTTAAGCCCTCTTGCTTTTTTTAGGCGACTTCCAGATATCCGATACAGTGCATAATGAGGAATTAGGTTCCATTACACGAAGGCTTAACCTTCACGAAAAGCATTCAGAGCCTGCCAGGAGTCATCAATATTTAACAGCTGTTGTTATTATGAAATACTTCACAGGGTAAGGCGGCCCGCCTGCTTGCACGCAAGGGTTTGAACGGGCGCCAGGCCTCTGTCAGAGGCGAGGGGAGATTGACAGGCAGCGGGGTTGCGTGAGAGCGCGGCCGGGTTAGTCAGCAGCTGGCCTCCGCACCAGGGCCTTCTCCCCCCCCCCGCGCCTCCCCTTCAAACGGGATCCTCCGGCCGGGCTGGGGTGTCAGCCTGCTGCTGTGGCGGCCTGCCCGGCGGACGCCCACGTGCCGCGGGCTCCCGTCACGCAAGGCTGTGGCCGGGCGGCCCGGAGGGGGGCCCATTTCGGTGCTCCTCGCGCGTGGGAGTCGTGCGGGGCTTGCAGGAAAACGAGAGAAGAGAGAGGGGATGGGATCTGGAAAGAAAACAGTTTGGGTTGTACCTTAAATAAATGTCATGCTGTACTTGAGAAACTTCAAAGGGCAGTTGGATTTCAAAGCATCTCTTAAGAAGAAGCAGACTGAGAAAACCACCGAGTTGGGAAGAGAAACTTTGCATTGTTGCTAGTGCAATTGCATCTGGTGCTCTGGTAGCCTCTGCACAGGGACTGAGCACCACATTCAGAGGGGACAGTTTGCTGCCAGATCCCCTCCTGGTGCATCTGTGCAACCTGCAGTGCTGCAGAATGCAACGTCCCTCTGATATGTCTCAGCAATGCATGAGAAACCTTCTCTATATTAGGCATTATTTAATTGCGGTGTGTACTGAAAGAGCTCTGTCCTTACTGTCACTCACTGTCCTCTGCAGCGCAGCAAGAGGAAACAGACGGTTTTGGTTCATGTCTGTAGGTTTGCTTAACAAAGTTTCTCAGACGGAGTGTTTCCTAGCTGTGGTGTTTTGTTTTGTTTTCTTAGCATTCAGGGTAGCATGCATAGCTAATTCTTCCTGCATCTCTGCGATCCAGGAAGAAAGACCCGGTTTTCACTTCCTTTCGAGTAACAGCGCAAGTGAGATGTGTGTTGGTAAAGCGGGGTCTCTGAAACTGCAGGCTCGATTCAAGTATTTAGATCTGCCCATTAAAAGAAATAATGTGTCCCTGGGACATCACCGGTCTCACAGGTACTCCTCATCGACAGAATTGAAGCTGATGCACCTGCACCCTTCTGAGCCTAAATAGCACTGCCCCCTTCTCCCACCTCAGATGAACCCAGGCATGGTGCCCAGATCAGACACAGCGCCCCTCCACTGCTCTTCCTGTGCAGCTGTGGGATGCAGGAAGCCTCGGCACTGGGAGCCGTGGGATGGCTGTGGTGCAGCTTCACACCTGAGGTTGTTACAGCCTTAGCTTGGCAGGTAGTTCCTCTGATGATCTTCTGAAGAAAGAAGGCTGTGCTTGTGCAGGAAGGGGTACAGAAACACTTCAGAGAATGTATTCCTCTTGGTTTAAAAAGTGAAGTTTTATGAGAGTCCTGGATTTTCCATCCCTCCTAATGAAGGCATGTTCCACAAAGTATACGTTCCCTTATTTCTGGGGGAAAGGGTATGGCTGCTTTCATGATGCTTCCTTACGCTTGAAAGTGTCAGGCAGCTTTTCTGTTTTTTACAATATTCCAATATTGAAGCCAACTTCTTGATAAATGTAAATAGCATTCACTGCCCCTGTCAGAACTGGAGGCTCAAAAAGAACTCAGGTTTCACAGTGAAACAGTGTGACTGTGAAAGGCTCAGCAGCACCATGTAAGACAGTTCAGTACTCCACTTACTCAAACTTATCACTCTTTCTGTGTTTTTGTGACTCCCCCACCCTCCCCCCCAGTTAATGAGCTATCAGTTCTAACTCAACTTCATTTTTTCAGTTTTCACTCCTTAATCACGTTTACATCAGAAATTGGAACAAAATCCTCAGGTCTTTGACCTGATCTTCAGGAAAACTGCTCTGGCCATTTTCCTTTTTTCTCTTCCTCCTCCTAGCCTCCCCCCTGCTCCTCTGTCCGGTGTATTTGCACAGTGCTGTCCTTTTGTAGGACCCAGCATTTCCAAACTTTTGGCTTTTTAACGTTGCCTGTGATAGCACCATGCTCACATTTGCATGACCTTGCAAAACTGTCAGCCCCAGTTCTTGTGTATCTTGTGTTTATCACCGTTATGGTATCAATACACTCATTCATCTTCTTTGGCAGAACAGCTCCATCTTCTGTTTTATCTTGTGTTCTGGAAATGCAGGCTAGATAATTTGTGCTCAGAGAAAGGTCTCTCGTACTCCTGCTTCCTACCCATTCTGTTTGCTGGTTTTGAACCTGGTAGGTGAGCTCTCTATGTTAACTGCTGTCAGTCCAGCCCAAAATGTTGCCTCTGCCACAGAAGTCAGTCCAAAGCTCTGCAGAGCTAAAACTTTCCATTTTTTTACAGCCAGCAGAGTTCATCAGGCTGCCTGCAATATCAGTATTTTCTTGCCCCATTCTTGATATATGGGACTCTACAAGCCAGAAGATTTCCCCTCAGGTCACTGAGTCATCGTTAGCTGTTTCTGTTTGTTTTTTAATTTTCCACAACTTGCTCCTCCCTGCCTACTGGAGACAGACAGTACTCCTTCGTTCTCTGGGTTTTTTTGTTTGTTTGTTTGTTTTCATCATAGTGGGCTTAATTTTTGCTCAAGAGGCCTGCAACTTTATGTAATATTTCATCCTGGTCACATCTGCCTTGCTGAGCCTCGAGTCGTAACCAATACATTCCTTCAGTTCTCCCATTTGAGACTTGGTGCTGACAGGGACATCGTGAGGCTGCTCTGCTTTCTTTCCCCCGATTTTCTGCTTAGTGAGATAACATCTTGCAGTTTTCTTTCTCACTATGCCATATTTTGTTTTTCCTCCTTCTCTTTCATACTGGAGATCTGTACGGTGCTCTGCCTTTCTCTCTTTGCCCTCCCCATATGATGTTCTACCGCTAGCAGCAGCGTTTCTTCTGAGCAGTCACTGCTGAACTAGCCAAGCCCTGCTGCCCCAATGAGTGGGCTAGCAGAGAATTTCCAGTGCAGGGAGGCAGAGAGAGAACGACTAGTGAGCAAGGCCTCAGGTGCACAAGGGAGACGTGCCTGTGTCAGAGGGGCTCCTGCTTCTTGGCCTGGAGGGTGCCATTTGCTTCTGATGGTGCAATAGTTCTCTTTGCAGTTTAGGCCAGCGAGTAGAGTATGTTATGAAACGGATGTGTGTGGCCTAACATACGGGTAACTCTAGCCTGCAAAATAACATTAAAATACTTTCCATTTGGAGATGGAATTTATACTAGCCAGACAAGCTGCGGAACAAACATCTCTTGTGCTTCTGCTGCTATGTTTGTGTGAGCCTGAAGGCTAACAAACAGGCAGGGAGCTCTGGCCTGCTCGGTTAGGTACAATCATAGTTTCCACTAACGATGAAGCTAGAACTGGTGGAATTTTCACAAAGCCAAAAGAGTGGATCGAAAAAATAAACCTTGGTTTCCTCTCACCCCTCCCTGACTGACATTTAACCTTCGCAAAGATGGCAAACCACTGTGGCAGTAGCTACAAAAACATCTTTTCTGAGGGAGAAAATTCTGGAAGAGACCATTGGAATAGGGGTTGTGCTTTTGAAAATGACTGCCACATGTGCCTAACACTCTGCTGTGACAGCTGTAGGTCTGTTCTCATGGGTAGATGTAGCAGAAGGCTTGGCTGAGCGGGACAGAGAAAATGATCTTTTGTAATTATGAGGGCTGCTCCGAAAGCGATGCCTCCTATTTTATTATGTTGGCCCATGACTTCAGAGGCGGATGTTGGTGATATGGCAGTATAGGTTGGACCTTCCCATCAATATCCTGTTACATGTTGCTGTCGTGTGACAGATGTCAGCAGAGGGGCAGTTTGACACAATGGCTGTTGTATAGACTTTTGCAAAGGGAGTGACTCCATTTAGGTCATATCCACGTCAACTTGCAACAAATATAATTCAAACCATTAAGAAGTGTAGACTTTTTATTTTTTTCTGTTTGAAATCCTACTAAAAATCTAAGACCTATTGTCATGACTTTTATCCAGATGCTCAGGAGCATTAGAGCCTTGCTGGCTGTCTTCCCTTCTTACTCTGATTTTATAAAAATGGCTTCTGTTTGTCTCAACCATTTGGGGGATTATTAACCACCTCTGGCTGTGGCTGCCCCAGCTCTCTTCTAGCTGGAAAAGACTATATGTATTGAATGTTCCAGCTAATCTCACTGCTATGTTTTCTCCTCACTCTCTGTAAAAAGATAAATAACCTTAAAACTGAATCACCACTTACTGCCTGGGACAGTTGTGTCACTGTAATGGGGCAGTAAGCATAAAGTCGATTCCTTATTTTTTACTAAACAAATGATAACCATACTCCCTAAAGGATGCAAAAGCCCAATATGTCAAGTGGCATCAGAGTTCTCAGAAATGCTCTCATTATTCTCAAAAATGAATTTCCTGTATTTCCGGGATTTTTCTCAATGGAATTGAAGACTACAAGCTGAGTATTCAAAGATATTTCAGATCAAGTAGCGGTAACCCACGTGCAGGAGAAGCAGTCACCAGGCATCTTGATTCCCATGAACGTTTTCATTATTATTAGGACAAATATATGTGATTTGAAGCTATGGTGAGTGATTTTCATGAATTTCATGTAATAACAGACCTGCAGAAGACAAACTTTAAGCTTCTCTTTGGAAATGAAATAGTTTAAGAAGATTCTTGTGAATCTAGCAATCAGTCTCAGACTCATAGAATAGAATAGGGTATGGTGAGACTGAAAATAATATGGTGCCAAGGAGGTCAGCACTGAAAACAAGAAATGTATTTCAGTCCCTTCTGAGTCTTCTGAGTCCCTTCTTCAGTCTTCTGAGCTACATAAGCATTTCTTTACATTTTCATGATACATATTCTTATAAACAAAACAACTTGCTAACTATCCTTTGTTTCTTTTCTGTGGGTTTTTGCTATTGCTTTATGTAGAGTACAGTAATGGAAAAAATATGTTCAATAAAAAGTGTGATAGATATTTCATATAAAAAACATCTGGGCTGCCGAATATGTATGTATCTGTCTCCCTCTCAACAAATGCAAGTTGTCAGTAACTGAGATCCAGACCATGAAGAGAGTAACTCCCAATTAGTCCAATGCACGTTAAGTGCCTAAATATAAGATTTTTAGTCTAGTGGCCCTACTCCGTACGGTCTCTAAACTCATAATAACTCTTTCCAACAGCCATTCAAGAAAAGCACTTTAAGAAGCAAGTTGGTCAGACAATAAAAGAAGACAATGTATCTAACAAGACTGCTGTCCAAGAAGGTGGACTTCTACTAGAGGTGAGTGACAAATGCCATCTTTTTGGGCTCTAAGTAATTTTTGCTGTTTGGTGGACTCTGCGGGTTAATCTCTTGTGGCATTTTGGAACAAACCATCTGTCTTGGAGTGAATCACTGAGGAATCTGTCACACTTGTGAGAGCTTCTTGCAGGAGTGATGCTGGCAGTCGTGGACGTCTTGCTCAATCTGCTGGGCATTTGCAGCCCTCCATCTTCTGGGCTGTCCTTGGAGTCCTATGGGCCAGTTCACAGTTATTGATCACTTGGGGTGAAAGCCAAGATGTGTTGTAGTTGGCACACGTTTTGAGAGTACCAACAACAGCTTGCCAAGTTTCTGATCTGACCTAAGATTATTCTGGGATGTTTTAATTTATTCTACTTCCTGAACTCAGTGCTCTGAAGGAAGCAGTGTGTGCAGAAGTTATTCTTTCTATGTATTTGTATCCCCTTTAAGATGACTTTGTTACTGGGAGGTTGGTATGAAGGGACCATACTGCTGTTGAGAATTGGATGCATTACTCTGGATGAAGAATTAATACTGCCATGAGCTACTGAACCAGTAGTTCATCACATATACTTCTGCATTTTAAACATGTGATGTAATCGTACCCTTTATACACTTAGGATGCCTGGAAATTCCTGTTTGATTAAGACAACACATGTATAGTTTGTATTGGAAAGCATAATATTAATGGAATAAAAATCATGTTTCGATGACAGCCTTGAGATACATTTAAATGTAAATTAAATAATAACCTTCAGCAAATGGATGCTGTATACTATTAGAGAAAAAAAATGGAAAACCTTTTTAGCATGGGAGAAAATGTGAGAACTTGTACAAGTCTGTGGAATCAAAACTGGCATACTGTTTTTTTTCCTCCTTATACTTTAGAAGATTTTAATTTTGTATTTCAAAGCAAGTAGCACAGAGGCATTTGATTAGTTAGCATGAATGCCAAAATGAGGTATTTGGCTGTCAGGTATTTGCAACAATTTCCATTCTCTGAGAGTAGGAAGTACAAGGCAAACAATGAATGATAAATATGGTGAGTATATAATTTTTAATGATGTTCTCCTATCTTTAGACTACGCTTTGTTTTGTATATATTACATACTCGCAATTTATAATCATTAAGGATCTTCAAACACATGGAGAGAACACTGACATTAATTTCACATAGTGCCAAGTATTACTGACTGTGCTTATGGTCTGATTTCTATAGGGTATATGAGTCACACTCCATTTGAATACAGGGGAGATTTTTGTCCTAGATCGTACTTACTATGGATCACTATCTTGGTGATTAACTGCATGTTGATATGAATGTGTTTGCCAGGCTCTGTTTATGGGCATGTTTGACCTAGAATAAAAGGGTGAATTTTCCTTAGGACTTGTTGAGAATGTTCTCTGGGGCCTGAGTTACACTCATCCAGATGCCATGGAACGTGATGAAGAGTGGGTTTGTGCTGTTTCATCAGATTTGCTATGTTAGTTATTAGGGACTGTACACTTTTCACTAGATGGTTGCATTTGTGATTCCTTCTGAAAAGAAGCAAACAACTTTGCTGGTGGCTGCTGTGTTTTATGCACTGGCTTGTGAATCTGGCCACTTTACTTGCTCTCAGAAGATGCTTTACTGCTGTCAATGCCGCTTTCCTTTCATGATACCACCTCCCCTTTCCTCGATGCTTTATTCAAATAAGCCAGAATAATCTGAATCAACAAAATACGTGTGAATAATACTCTCCTACCTGAAACAGTAATGGGGAAACAGGTAATTGCATTTTTTTTCTGGTGTGTAGGATCTCACTGCTCTATGTATAGGTAGAAATATGGAAGAAGAACGCTAATTACTGGTACATAATTTATCTGTGCCTCTCCAGCCTTGGAACAACACAATACTTCCCCTTTCAGCTTAAAAGAAAACAATGAAATTAGGCTGTCTTCAAAGTATGTTTAAAATGCTTTTTATTTCTAAGGGCCTGTGCCACAACATGTGTTTTTATTCAAGATGTTATAGAGATATTTTTACAGCTAAAATCAAATAGCTTTCATCAGCAATAATGGAATAAACAATGATACCAGTTTATCAAAGACTTTTTAGTGGAGCACAGCAGGTACCTAAATAAAGTAATTTCTTCCAGAGTTTTAAGTTTAAGGATCAGTTCTTCTGAGTAAAAGAGTCCTTTTTGCCATATTTTTGTTTTCATTTGAAAGAAGATGAAGAAAGCCCTAATGAACGAAATCCAATTTTTTAATGGTCTTTTTCAGTATATTCCATTCTTACAGTCTTTGCTCTCCTTAGAGACTTCAGACACCAACTGTTTGACTGCAGTAACGACTATCAATTTTGCACTTTTGTAATGTTTTCCAAGACAGGTGGTATTGCAGCCCTTGTTCCACATGCTTTCTTGCGAGAAAGGCTACATGTCATTTCTGAAGCCCATTGCTGAATGTTTAAAGAACACTGGGCCAAACCTGTAACCAGAAAAGTGGGAGAATCTATCCAGATAGAATTTACAGGGTGCAGTGATGGGGTGGAGAAACACAGTAAAATGGTTACTTGGAAAAATGAAAATGAATCACCAGTAGTTATTTAGGCACTAGCCTTGATCACAGTACTCATCCTGTGGCTCTTAGCCAACTCCTACTCTTCCCCCCAGCTATGCTGCTCTCAAGT
The DNA here is from genome assembly GCF_016699485.2 of Gallus gallus. NCBI lineage: Eukaryota > Metazoa > Chordata > Aves > Galliformes > Phasianidae > Gallus > Gallus gallus. The sequence continues at coordinate 88,617,855 of NC_052533.1, read as the reverse complement.
CCAGGCTCAGAGTTTAGGCTGTTATGTAGGTAGTGTCTCATCCCAAGTACATCTGTAAATTCCACGTATTATGTACTTACCTAAGGAACTAAACACCCACTGTTGAGAGGATGCCCCTCTCTGGACTTTCTTTCTTCATCATGCAGTCAGGCAGTGGCCCCCTCGTCACCACTGGTACTGCTTCTTGCTTAAACATCACCCATCTACTGAGCAGCACATGATGAAGATTGTTACTTTGCTTTTATGGACCACCTCAGTGTTGCTTCTGCAGTGTTGATGCTCATTATAAAAGTATTTGCTACTGAGGGAGCAATCTTTGTGGTGCTTCCTTCTGCAATGTAGGATTTATGGTGTCTCTGTCTCCAGACATATGGACGTAATTCCTTACAGGTGTGAAAATAGTGCTTTATGTCCAAAACATCACGAGTATTAAAATGAAATCTGGATGATCTGTCCAGCTCCTAAGTAGATGTTAATGGAATAAGACTGCCTGGGTCTGTCATGCATTATCTCACTGATGAATACTGATAAAGGCCAGAGCTGTCCTGTTTAGCCATTTCCACGTTCACCGGCAACTCATGCTCTTTTAGGGAAGGCCCATTTTGATTTCCACTGTGAATCCTCAACTTTTAAGCCTCCTGAGTACAGAAATCAAATTTCAGTGATTTTGTCTCATGTTCTGGTTTATAGCTGTACCAAAGAGGCCAGTCAGCATACTATAATGGTATTTCTTATTCAGTGATACCATACATTTACCCGTGTTGAGCAGAGATAGTTAGCTATGTATACCTCAGTTACCATTTCCCTGCTAAAAACAAATAATGACATAGGGTGACTAAGAAAATAGTTAATTTGATTGCTGTTTTGCCACAAAGCCCTGTTGTGGGGGCAAGAAATGCAAAGGTCTTTCAGGCATAATCTGAATTTCAACCTGTAAGGGTAGCTGCAGGTTTAACATATCTGTGTGCTGAAGAGAAAGAGCCCATAACCTATATTTGTCTACATAGACTGTTTACAGGCTGCCTTACAAAAGCCTGCCTGGCATCCACTGATGCCAAAAATCACCTGCTCTTTCAGTTGAACCATCTTCACCTTCCTGCACCCCTCTCCACTGTTCTGGAGCAGCTGGTGGTGAGTAACTACTTCAATCTTTATTCATTTTAGCTTGTTGGAACATTAAGCTCAGTAGAACCATGTTGCTGCTGGGTACTCTTAGATGTCATTATGCCTATGAAAGAGACTTCCATTGTTCTGCCCAAACTCAACAAAGACCTCTCAATTTTTCTGCCACTGGTGACAGTGGCAGAAAAAGACAAATTATTGACAGTTTGTACATTAGAAGGACCTGGGGGTCCAGATGGATGACAAACTTAACAGCAGGACAAGGGGGAACGGTTTTAAGTTGAAAGAGGGAAGATTTAGGTTGGATGTTAGGGGGAAGTTCTTCACCAGGAGAGTGGTGAGGTGCTGGAACGGGCTGCCCAGAAAGGCTGTGGATGCCCCGTCCCTGGAGGTGTTCAAGGCCAGGTTGGATGGGGCCCTGGGCAACTTGGTCTAGTAAATGGGGAGGTTGGTGGCCCTGCCCAGCAGGGGGGTTGGAGATTCATGATCCTTGAGGTCCCTTTCAACCCAGGCCATTCTGTGATTCTGTGTGATTCTGTGATTAACTAACAAAATCTCTATGACAAATGGAGTTTTCATGTTCTGTTTGTATGATTTTGTTTCATCATTTGGCAGATGAATTTTGCTGACTTGAGTTGCAATTAACACCTCTAGTGGGGGCAAATGAGGTGTCTTGCTTTGTAACCAGCACCATTTGTGCTTCCAATGGGCTGTTGGTGCAAAACAGAAAACATAGTCAGGTGTAGAGCTGCAGTCTTGACCAAAACCAATGAAAGCCAGTTGGTGTTTTTATCTAAGTAAAGGATTCAGGATTTAATGCAATGGAAGCCTATTATTTAACAATCTGTAGTTACATCAGAAGTGGCTGCAAATAGTAAGATTTCTGGGAGTTACTTTGGAGAGGTGTGTGTATTCATTTGGCACAGAAAGGTATTTCCAGGTGGCCTCTACTGACAGTTTGAACTGGAGTTCAAGTTTCATTCCAAGGGAGTTGGAAAATGATACATTAGAAAACATCCTATTGGTGCTGTTCTTCACCCTGCTTAAGGAAATAACATGGGAAACCTTTTCCCACTTGGTTTCCTGTAATTTTTTTAAACTTGTTAGTGTAATTCCACTTCCTCCTTGCAAACTGATTTATGTAATCAGGACTTGATAAAACTATGCTCTTGAAAAAGGTACACTAGGTTGAATTTCAGTCTGAGAGCAAAAGATGTTACTCTTCCTGTTATTTTTTAATTTAAACTTGAAAAGGAAGATTGGGAGTCAGACAAAAGTGCACGGCTGTTACACGGGGCTGTGACCAAGGCACAGACTTCAGAAGTCGGAAGCTGGTAGAGAGAAACTTTTTGATTTATTCTGCTCTTGAATTCCTTTTCAGCTTTCAACCGCACTCTCTTTCTTACCGCAGTCCTTCTAAAATAAAGCTGTTAGGTTATGATACGCGGCTTCACCTTTTAATTTGCAGGCTTAAAATGCAGCCACCAAAATAGGAAGTTCTCACAAAGCGCTCTTGGTCTTGGTGCATTTTCTTTCTCGGTTAATAAGTTTTACAAGTTACCCAAATAACCCTTTTGCTTTTCTTTGTTTTCAAACATGAACCTTCTCCCAGTAATTCAGATGACATGATTTAAGCTGACATTAGTCTCTTGGGATGATTAGCAGAGAATATATCCATAAAAAAAAGAGCCATAAATGGGGTCAGGAGTAACTTGCCATCTTTATCGCATGCGTACATTCACTTTCTGCTTGGCAGGCACAGGCAGAACACAAAGGAACGTTTCAGAGTTCTCGGGCCCTCTTTTTTTTTTTCTTTCTTTCTTTCTTTTTTTTTTTTCTTTACCAATGGGCATATTTCTAAAATCCAGACTTGAAATTTGGCATGGGAACAACATTCTGCAAAAAATACCCTTTCTGTTGCCCTTTAGACAAACAATTAATGTTCTCACTTATTTCTTCCCCCCCCCCCCCCTCAAACAAGCCTGGACTGAAAAGCCTGTGACTTCTGAATACCGTTAGATCTCTACTCCAGTTCTTAGTGTTACTGTTACTACTGCAGCAGTCACTATAGCACTATAGTGTTTAGGGTGCTGAAATACAGGCTGCAGCATTGTTCAGCTTGACAGACTGCTGGAACGGAAGAAAAAGATGTGAACCCTTCCCTTCAGATTTACAGTCTAAATGTGAGAGATGACAGATGCTTTCCAATGGACAGCAGGACAACAATGAAGCAGAACTGTAACCGTAATAGCCAGGCATCATTGTGTACAAGCAGCTTGGACTGCAAAAGTCCTCACTTTTGAAAGAGTGTTGAGGAATAATTTGAAGGAGAAAGCATCTTTGCAGATGCTTGTGTGGAACCTTTTAGCAACAGAGGAGACAGTGCTGGTTTTCAATTCTTGCCCATGCATGAGAGAGAGCAACATATTGAAATGATGACGCTTATCATCTCACTTCTCCAACATGGAATGGAGGATTACAGACCTTGAGGTAGTAAGCTGTGAGCTGATCTCAAAATCAGGTCAAGCAAACGATATTTAATGTGATAGAGAAGGAGGAGGCAGCAGCCAGCACAGGTATGCAGAAGGGAAGGCAGCATTGTGTCAGTTTGCATTGGCATCAGAAGAGTCAACTTCCATGTGTCAAGGCAGAGCAAACATGCTGCAGTGTTTCAGATGTGGTAAGAGAAATTGTATCTGTACTGGTGAGCAGAGAAGCTGTCCATCAGCTTTGGACATAGACCAGATGTGAATCCGGATTTAAGATCCCTTACTTCTGTCTCCAAGCTGCTCGTCACACCAAACTCCACCCAAGCTCACTTTTCACAACCACTTCCTCTGTTTCTGCTCAGGCAATTTTGGTGCCTCTGGAGGCAGTCCCACAGCCACGTGACTTCCTTCACAACAAAACATATTCTCTTGATTGAACTCAATTAAGTTTTTTTTTCTCTCTCTGACTCCAGAACTAATCATTGGCAACTGTTCTTACCAATCAGTGGGTTCAATGTCTGTATGCAAGCACTGTGTCATGTCCATGTGCTGGGATTTAGTCTATTGCTAGAAGTGGACTACTCACATCCAGGTAGCTAAGGAAGTCATAACACAATGTTGTGTCCTTACACGTTTCTTTATGAGTGTTTGCTTTTGGGGGAGTGTCCATTTTCTGAAGATGGCAAAGACATGTATTGTTTAAGAAAAGAAAACAAGAAATGAAAACCACCTTCAATAGCTCTTGCATTCATAACTTATATTTTCACAATTTTACGTTGTTTAGCTGGTCTTGAACTAGAAAAAAATATAAACCAGTAGCCTAATCTGTCTTTGCAGCTGACACTTGCTTCCAGTCTACTCCTCATTCTCAAGTCAGAGAAGGTAATGAGCTTCAGCCTAGATATCTTCCCAGGAAGGTGAAATTACAACCAAGAAAGCAGAGCTAGGCAAGAATGTGTGTTGTCTTAAGAATTTTTTGCAAATTTGATGTATTTTTTGTGTGTGTCTGGTTGTGTAGTTTTCAAAAGAAACAAATAGATGCTATTTGTTTTGTCTATTATCAATTTGTAAATTGATATGGTACCAAGGATATGGTACTGATAAGGATAAAGGAGGGCAAAGAATGACCCTTCAGATAGTCCTGTTGCCTTCATAGGAACTTCATGAGAAGTGGCCATCTGTCTGATTTTAGCTGTCCTTAACATTTTATGAGTAGAAAAAAGAAAAAAAACCAATATTTTTGGTATGTTGTTATAATTCAGGTTCTTCCAGAAATTCCTAGATGCAAAAGCTGATGATGCCCAGCAAAGAGACATTTTCTCCAATGCACTTCACACCCTCCTCCCAATACTACAAAGTCCTCAGGATTCTCCAGTAACTGAGACTGGGCTTTTTTTCAACAGTGAGAAAACCAATGTCTACTCAGACTAAACCAGAGAGTCACAGACCTGCGTGAGGTCTTCACCTAGTCTAAAATTCAACTTAAGATTTGCACTTGTTACTGCTGCCTAGAGGAGCTGTCTCTTGTAATTTTCCATCTCCACCGTATTGCAGATGATCATAGCAGAATCAGTGTCTGCTGCCAGTGGAGGACCACTTACATTTATACGGGGTTTTTTACAGGTTACAAAACATGTGTAAGGTGATAACTAGAGCAACTAGACACTTCCCAAAGACAAATTATGAAACATCACTCTCCCTTAAAAACTTCGCTGACTTGAAATGGTGCTTTAAAAAGCTACTTCAGCATCTATTTCTGAAGAGAATGTGAAGTACAGGTTGTTTTGCCTTTTTTTTTTTTTTTTTCCCTTTCAAAAGTATTTCTGAATTGGAAAATGTAATAAATAGTGCTAAATGCACAGAAAAGTTATACTCTGAAATTAGGACATTGCATTCAGTGTTCAGTGCATTGGCGTCAGCATCGTCTCTTTTAGGTTTTTGATTTCTTGCAGTAGGAGTTATCTCCTCTTCGTGCTAGTTAACAACTTGCAAGTGTGAATAAAAGTCAGCTGTGGATGGAATATTATGATGGCTTCTTCTCTTCAAGACTTGATAGAGTTACATATAAATAACACTGAAAAAAATTCCAGACATTTAGTACTTACATATGTCTAATTGTCCAATATGTTGGATAAATATTACTCAAGACTCTTTTCAGTAAGTTATTTCTGTGGAAGATAATGGGTAATCTTACTACATTTGTTATTGCAAAGGCTACCTAACTAAATTTGTTATTAGAAGTGCAGAGTAGTGAGCAATCAATGCTTCATTTTGAGTCTTCTCAAATAGAATTAATCAGACTGGCATTTTCTATATTGAAATTGTTGAAGAGAAGACTGAAAAGCCCAGTGCAGCTGCAGGACTTAGAAAGAATGATGGGCTGAACTTGCACTGAAGATATGATATTGCCCCATCTTTACTTCCATCTGTGAATAGAACATCTGGTTTTGAGAAAATGGAACAAGAAACTGCATAAATCACTATAAAGACTGTTACTATTTCCAAGCGTAGTCCAGGGCACATTGTTTATGAAAGAGCATTGACAGTAGGGTTCCATTACTGGTAAAGCACAGTTTTAAATTCAACATCCATGATTCATGGGGAGGCTAAAGAAAACGATAGCAAGATTATGTCAAACTTCAGTACCCTTTCATGATAATTGCTTACGTAAACGACACATTACTTGCCCAGGTACTTGTTAGCATATCTACTAATCAGGGTAAATATTTGTATGTATTAATAAACAAAATATTTCTGCTGACAAATCTGGAATTCGTACTTAGGAGTATTCTTCTCCTTTAGATCCCCATATGTAGTCCCATTACTTGTACAATCTCAGGTGGTATTCACATACTTCATATACTTGCTTCTCATTTGAAATCCTCATTGTTAATGCAAAGAAATGAATTGGTGTTGTTTACAGTTAGGCATGAAAAATTGATCAAACTTTGCCATCAATAGTAAGCACTGTTGGTGCTTCTAAACAAATATGCCAAATCTGTAACAAATCTGTACTGAAGTACTTCATGTCACCCTTCAATTCACTTTTTCAGAGAAAACTTTCCCTAATCTGTATTTAAACTACTGCTTCTTAGTGTTGCTCAACTCTAGAAGCCTGTAGCACAACTTACATTCTAACGTCCAGTGATTAGTTCTTGTGAAACCAATTGGATTCAGTTGGTTTGTATCTCTTTCTAAGGAGCACCCTATCAACTTTTTGCAAATACAAAATCAAATGATGCCTCAGTTCAGCCTGCATATAGCTCTTGTTTCTCAATACTGTCTTTGGCAGAGTGGCTTGTTGTGAGGCCCTGTGCTCAGCAGAGGCCAGCAGTTTATGCCTATAGGAACAAAGGGAGTCTCTACCCCAAGGACTTGACACAGGCTTAACAAGCTTTGTTGCAAAAGCTTAGCTTGGAAATAAAGAACAAAGAAAGAAAAGCTACATTTGAATTTCTACATCATGTAATCAAAACAACTTTAAAGGCAAAGTTGTTTTTGGTTGTGTGCAATACTTATTACGCATCGAGCATATCAAAAACATTATCACCATGGTTTAAAGTGCGTTTACATGTGTGCACACATTACAGTCTCACTCTCCAGAGAACTACTATGTTTTTTTTGAAAGTTTATAGCTCACAATTACCAGAGCCCAATGACTTACATTTTCCTAACTGATTTCCAGCAGGCCAGTTTTGTCTGCTGCCTTCTGACAAGCCACAGCATTCCAGCTCCCTCTTTAGACTGAAGGCACTGTTGTAAACAAGTATCTCCAAGGTTGATCTAATTCTTTGGTGGAAGTGACATGATAGTGAAAAATGGCATAACGAGAAGTTATACTGAGTGAATCATTTGCCTGTGCATTTGGATGTGCATTTGGATGGCAGAGCTAGCCCACCCAACAGTAAACATGAGGTCCAGGCTCAAGGGCTTATGTGAACGATCTTTGAAACCTCGGCTGAGCTCTGCTTTGAGCAGTGCAGCACTAGATGTTGAATTTCCATTCTGTCTTTAAGGAGCCTGAAATGATATCCAGGCTCAAGGAGGTAGGAAGGAATGTGAATGTGGTTTTATGTGGGAAGACAAGAAGAATGAAAGGAGTATAATTGATCGTATGTGTGTATTTCTTCATATTGGAAAAGAAACGTTTATGCTGCAGATTCACTCTTGAATATTTTCACTTGGTTCCACTGTCATGCACGCATCTGCCTATGAAAACCAGTCAGACCCAGCAGCCCCTCTGAAAGCCTTCCCATATAAACCCAGAGCTGTAGGCTTCAGCTTGTAGGATCTGTTTCCTCCCTTGGCTCCAAGGATGGAAATTTATATTCTGTTCTGTTTCGTTAGCCTGAAAACTAACCAGTACATGCAAGTCTTTGATCAAAACTGAATGCTAAAAACAATTCTGCCACTCCCGCTTTGCATTGACTAGTGCTTAGTCACCCAAATGCTCCTTTTGAAGTTGCTTTGTAGATACAAAGAAATACATAAGCATCCCAAGGGCTAGAAGATACTGTACATACCGAGCAAAGGCCATCTTCTGATGCCATTAGATACAGTATTTCTGAATAGTCTTTTATGCTGGGTTTTATTGCAGAAGTCTGTAAGCGTTCCCTTCTCTTTGGTTTATGAAGAGAAGCTTAGGGATTCTTTTGCGATTTTTAGAAGAGTAATAGTGCATCCTAGAGACACCAGTGGAAAGAAATACCGATTCGTTAAACAATACGGCTAAAGACACATTAACTGTCTGCATTTTCCTCCTAACGCTCGTAAGACTTCAGCGTGAAAGACAAGGGTGAGTATATCATTTCCAGAGTTTTTAAATAGCTCCTTATTTAGATCATCAGAAAATGGCCCCATCCTGCATAGGACACAAAACCCAGCAACACACTATTAAATGAAACCGTTCCAGATAAACTGCAAGCCAACTGACCCTGGAAATTTAGTACCCAAGTTGCGTGACTTGAAAATCTGTTCAAAGCAAGGCATGGCTGCAGGCCTTGACTGTTGTACTTTAGTAACCATAGCAACACGGTCTCTGGAGACCGAATGCTAGTGAGTTTTCCTTTATTTCAAGGAAGAGTAATAAGAGAAATGTGGCTTGGAACTTCTTCTTCTTCTTCTTTTTTTTCTTTTCTTATTTTTACTATGCCACGACCTTGACCAAAATATCTTTGAAGTATTTACTGGCTGATTTTCTGCTGTGGGACCAGAAAAAAATATCAGGATATATAAAGGCTGTTGCCAAAGGAAGTCCTATCTTCCTCAAAATATTTGCCTTCATTCCCAAGGAGAACCTCTTTACTAATAATGTTCCTAAAACTTCTTAATGGAAGGAACTGATAACTTTCATCTCACAGCTACCGAGGGCAGCAGAATAATGTTGTACTTTCTTTGAACTGACAGATTCATTGTTTTTTGTTTCAGTAGCAGGTGCGGCTTTTCGTGAGTGCATAATTGGATGTACATGTTTTTCAAAAGAACACAGGCCTCTGTCTGGTGCCAAGCTCTCTTTTTTTTTTTTCCTCCCCTTGGAAAAAAAAGAGTGATTTCATTTTTAAGTACAATGTAGAAAATTCATGTAAGTGTTTTTAAAAAGCCAAATACAAACAAACAAATGTTCACAATGCATATTTAAGTCTGTCTCACATGTTTCAGCTATTATCCTGGATTAGAAATTCCATCTGTCATTGGATCCATATGGTTTACCAAATGGCAGTTTACAGCCATGCCTTTTTGCAGATTGGAAGTTGGTTTCTGTTGCAGGAGTTCCACTGCCCACACTAATATCTTTGTGTGTGCGTGCATGCTTATGTTCGAGCACACAAATATATGCAAATGGCTACCAATTATAGTAGGATGCAAGTGAACCTTATTAATTAAAACACACCAGTTGCACGCAATGAAAATAACATTGAAATGGAGCTAGGGAGATAAGTTCTTTTCTCCCCTAAAATCCATGAGCCCTACTTTAGGTTTCCCATTATTTATGCTCAAAGGAATAAACAAAGGTGGGGAGAGCCGCTCTTGATTTCTCTGTGCTGTCCTGTCTGTGTTTTGGGCAGGCAGATTCTCTTCACAGGGCATTAAGAAGCACTTCAGTAGGCAGATTCTGGCTGCCTGTCCAGGTCATTGCATATTAGGCAGAGTGAACAGTGTGAGGCTGGTCCGAGTCCTCTTTCCATCCCTTTTCCTCCTCCCGGGTTATTGATAAGTCAGGTAGATATCTGCTGTGTTTTTAACACAGCACCCCAGTGCAGTCTCCCATGCAGTAGGAATGAGGAAAGGCTATTGCCAAGGCCCAGAACTTCAGTTCAGAAACTGAGAATGTTTAAATCATGAACAGAGCTGTGAGTTTCATTGTCCTGTTAATTATGAGACCTCATAACTTACACCCCAAAAGCTATGAATAGTTTCTGTTCATTATCATAGGTTGAAGCTATGTCTTGCAGTCACTTCAACAAACCATCAGCATTCTGTCCAGAATAACGCAAAATCTCCATGTGTTGTTCCTGAAAGGGCTTGAGTATGAACTTCTATATGATGCCTAAGAGATTTCTTTGAGAGATCAGAACAGATCTTTTCCTACTAATTTGCAATCATTACGACCCACGTCTGGGTAGACCTGCACTAGCAAATGCCCTCCTCCTTTTCCACAGCTACAGCCAGTAGGTGAGAAAAGTATAAATCTCAGCCCAATTCTCATTCTATTCCAGTCTGTCTGTGCTACAGATGCCAGATTTCACACTGAACAGCACTTCAAGGTAATATTAAGAAAACATTTGGAGTTGTGGTTAACTCATTGGAAATGAAGTTCTACTCCATGTCCAGCTTTTTTTTTTTTTTTTTTTTTTGGTCGAAGCAGCAGGTTTCCCAGCTGAAATGAGGTTTAGGCACATGGAATTTGTGTTAATCCTCAATAGCTTCATGTGGCTTCATAAAAGTTGTTGTTGCACCAGAGTGGGTTATGCTTTTCCTGCCTGCAAGGCAGAGCATCTGATGTCTGTGTTTGGGCCATGAAAACCAGAAGCCAGGAGATGCGTAGTTGAGAGATCTTAACTGAGAAAAACACATCAGCATTTTGAGAAGCAAAACAAAAACAAGGAGGGGAAAACCTATGACTTTCTTAATTTACATCCCTCCTCAAATCCATACTCATTTCTGACTTAACCTTGATACATGGCTCCTTGAACCTTTCTTCCACTTCTTTTCTTTTACTCCTTCCCATCCTCTCTTAATACCTCTCCAGATGCAGTTCCCACTCCATTGTTGTGAACCCTTAGAATTATATGATCCCATTTCCCGTTCGCATATTTACAAACCTGGTCCAGCCTAATTCTGGCTTCATGAAAGAAAGACTTGTGAAAAGAATAACCTGCCCACATTCCACTGGAGGGAAATAAGTTTTACATTTTAAAGCAACTCTCTTAGGGTACATGTGCATATGTTCTACGTGTTCTTAATTTCTAGCTGTGCAGGCTAAACTGGAGGTCTTTGGGAAAGCGCATGGTAACAACTACAGGCATCTGCACAAAGGAGGTCCCTTAATTGTCCTATGGTTATCTTTATGGAAATTTTTAGTCTGCCCAAATTAAAAGGCCTGCCAGATGTTCAAAATGTAATAAAATTCCTAACATCACATCACTGATGGTTTCATTGCTGTGAAGATGAGTCCAAAGAGACAAGATGCCAAAAATGCTTTCTTGTCTCCACTTGATATTGGAAATGGGTATGACAGATACCGTCTTTGGAGGCTTCTCTCAGTACACTGAAAGGCACAGATGTGAATATGTAGAAATCTTGGCATACTGTCTTCTGTTTGGTGAGGTCCTGGGATGAATTTGGACATTTTTTTTTAAAGCAGAAAATAGCACCAACCCAGCAAGGGCTTGTGGTTGGAGAGTAGACTCGGATAACTTGTGAATCCACTAGCCAAAGATATCGCTTATTCTGAAAGGGATCTAGATTGATGGAGCAGTCCTGGAGATGAGCACGATTTGCCCTTGGCTGTTCTTACAGCTGACTCATACTTGACATCCATTTGATCAAAAGAGATGCTGTTACTGCTTTTTCCAAACGTAGGTAAGCCATTTCAGTCTCACTGCTAGCTTTTTCCAGTTACCATTTCATAGCTTTTTCAAGGCCCAGAGCTCCTGGCCACATGTGGCCCCACTGGGCCAAGTTTCCAAAGGTGCTCCACATTTATGGCTGGGGTCAAATCTTCTGAGGAGGTCAGCCTATTGTATGCTGAACTCTTGAAATTCTGCCCACCATTGTCACAGTGGAAACAGGCTTTAAGCAGTCTTGGAAATCTGGTCCTTATTTAGGAACTCAAAAGAGAACCAAACTCTGAAAAAAACATGTCAGTGTATCTAGTAACTGAGAAGTTGAAAATTTGCTCCCATCATGCTTCAGGCTTCTGGATTAAGATACACATCACAGCAACTGTAAATTGAGAGAAAAGTGAAGTGAGGATAATAAAAACAGAGCAGTACTTCATCAGCAGCTGTTTGAACTGCAGTCTCAAAAGACCTGAAAACCATCACAGGATAGGATCGCCTCATCTGCCTTGGAATGTGAACCTGCTGGAATCGAGATATGTCAGTGAATCTTTATCAAGGGAGGAGAAGCAAAATTAGTCAGACTGCAGGCAACGTGATGATTGTTAATGTTCATGTCATGTATTTCATTTAATTCTTACTTTTAATTTCAATTTTTTTCTTGTTGCTTTCCTTACATCACTGAATTCATTACTTTAGCATTTTTCTAGACTAAATATTGTTCTCTGTATTTGTTGCCTGATTTTAATAATGATTGCATTTTTTTGCAGTTTTTCTATGTTTGTGTTTTTACAAAAGCTTAAGAAAATCACCATACCTCAAAATGCACATCAAATCGTAGAGCCACAAATACAAGAACACATGTGTTTAATTTTCTTGTTGGAAATCATTACATTATCTGTATATTTCAATTCATCATGGAAAGGAATGTCTTAAATAAAACAAAAACAAACCATAAAGAAGTATTTGACAGATGTTATTAAACTTTTACTCATGTGAATTAATGTCAATTTCAAATTCAAAACAGATAATAATATTGTAATGTAGTATTGTAGTTACATTGCAGTTAGCCCCCCTAACTTTTGTAAAAAGCATGTTCCAAGTTGTTATTTATTATTTCATTTTAGGGAAATCTTTCTGCAGAGGTATGGAAACTAGAGCAATGTTTGTAAGGAACCAAACATTTTCCTAGTTCCTTGTATTCATTATACTAAGAACAGCAGTTTGATCAATAAGTATCTTATTAGGCAGTCAGTAGCAATTTTAGTACAAGACACTGGATTAGAACTTTGTCATACTATCAGACTTATAAAAAGATAAGGCATATTTCAAGCAAAAAATATATGAAATTCAAAACATTTCTACCATAAATCCAAGCAACTTTACCAAAAAAAAAAACAAAAAAGAGAGAGAGAGGAGCTATGCTAATGCTGTATTTATTTGCTTTTTTTGTTTGGCATTTAAAAGGTAATATTCTGTAAGTTTATAATCACAAAAGTCCAAAATCTGATTCTATTTAACTGAGCAACAATTCAGATAGATAGAATCTTGAAAACTGATGTCACGTGATAAAAACTTGAAAATGTGAGTCAACATATAGCACACAACTGTTAAACGTTTGATTAAAGTACCTTACTTTACTAAATTCACACAAAATCCCCATGTGCCTACAGAAAATGCGGTGTCCAACTTCTTTACAGAGTGATTTTTTTCATATCTATTTCCTATTGAAAAGGTAAAGGGGAAAGAACTTTTCACTTCCCCTTCCTGTGAGACAGCTAGAGGGTGTAAAACAGCAGCAGAAAGCAGCAGGCTCAACGAAACAAAATGAGATAGAGCATTCTTCACTTTGAAGTTTTTCTACTTTAAGCTAAGCTGTGGACCTCTGTTGCAACAGCTTGGGAGTATTAAAAAAGTTGATGGTTTCATGGTTTCAAAATGCAGTTGAACAAAGTCATTGAGATTTATTAAAATAGTAAGGGCTGTGAAGGGAATATTCAAAGGTTATTTCAGAAATTATTGAAGACAAGGGAAGCACTTAAATTGTGGGTGGCAGGAAGACTGCTCTAGGAAGCAGTTGCACTCTTTTGCTACTGGAGTCAGGATGCTAGGATTGGGTAGATTTTGGCACAGCCTCGTCTGGCCATGTGTTTCAGGCAAAACATATACGAAGCTATGAAATTGAAAACATTTCCACCATCTATATCCCTGAAATTTTACTCTGAATTGAAACAACAAACAAACAAGCAAAACCAACACCAAAACCAAACAAAACCAAAACAAACAACAACAAAAAACAACAGCAAAAACATGCTACATTTATGCTATTATTTTTCTTTTGCACTTAAGAAGAAATATTCTATAGTTTTACAATCACAAAGACTGTATGTTCATGCTTGTTCATATTTGAAATCCAAAGGAGACTAAACTAGAATGTTATTTAAATTATTACACTCATTTTTCTCTTTATTTTCTGATGATCGTTACTTCATTTTCCTTTCTTTAGTCACTGAATGGTTTTGCATTGGTGGTGAGTGCAGATGGAATGATATTTTATGCATCATCAACGATTGTGGACTACCTAGGGTTTCATCAGGTAACTATATAACTATTTTAGCAAATATTTAGAATGCTTAATATAACAGTTTTTCTAATGACTTTCCTGCAGTCGTTCCTGCTAACTGGCTTTCTAATCACCCTATTCTTCTACTGCTGATTAGATATACAGTATTGCTATTTTACTCTGTCATTTTAGACTTTTTTTTTTGATCAGAGAGTTGAAGATGAATTCTTTGTCATGTCATAGGAGGCAGTTTCCTTTTGTAAAGCTTATGTTGACAGAAACAGGATTTACTAGGAAAATCGAATTCATCCTTTTGTATAAGGTGCTGCTGTTCTAGACTGGTTGCTTGCACAGAGTAAATATAATCATGGAGTTGGAAAGGCCCTCTGGAGTTTGTCTGCCCCAGCCTCCTGCTCAGAGCTGGTCCAGTTGGATCAGGTTGCTCCAGGACTCATCTAGTCAAGTTTTGAGATCCTGCAGCCTCTCTGTTCTACCCTTACTGCAATTTTTTTTCACTTTTATCAAGCCTCAGTTTCTTTTCCTGGAGAACCCAAAATTAGAGAGGATTTTGTCATTGTTGAACTTCCTGAGGTTCCTGCCAGCCCATTTTTACAGCCTGTCAAGGTCTGTCCAGCTCTCCCTGATTGGTACCCTTAGCAGGCCTTTTGAGGCTGTGCTGTATCCCATCACCCATTTGTCAAGAAATTAAACATTGCTGGACCGAGCATCAATCCCCGGGGGACACTACTAGTTGGCTGCCAGTTGGACTTTTATGATTCACATTTGCAATACGCTATTAAAAATAATCTTCTGAGGATATTAAGTCAAAAAGCAGATGTGAAAAACAGGGGCCTCTGAAGTAACTTTCCTCAGTGAGTCTGCTTTCAAAATTTCCTACATCAGTCATTATTTTTCGGAAGATATCAACCCAAATCCTTTACTGTGAAGATGATGAGGCTGCGCAGAGAAGCAGTGGATGCCCCATACATGGAGGTGTTTGAGTCTAGGCTGGATGGGACTTTAGGCAGCCTGGTCCTGTAGAAGGCGTCACTGCCCATAGCAGAGAGGTTGGAATTAGGTAGTGTTTAAAGTCCTTTCTGACCCCAAGTATTCTATGATTCTAAATACAAGGGTCTGCCCCATTAAACCTGCAGATTAAATGTTGCTCGTTGTAATTGTTTCAGACTGATGTAATGCACCAAAACATATACGATTACATTCATGTTGATGATCGCCAGGATTTCTGTAGACAACTGCACTGGGCCATGAATCCACCTCAGATGTCTGGACAGCAACTACAGACAGAAACAGGTAGGACTATATAGAGTTTATTGGAAATGTACACATCAGTGTACAATTAGAACTGCCCTCCACCTATTCCCTGTTCCTTTTCAAGTTAGATTCTTCACTGCAAAGCAGCATAGTGGCCATTTCTAGTGTTAATATACCCAAAATGATGTTTCTCCCTGATTCTGGATTTTTCATGCTAGCGTGCACATGTTGAGGCTAGAATGTTGATATTTTCTTTATTTTTCTCTGACTAATGTCCTTATGAATATTCTTATCCAGACAGAACAAACAGCATCAGTGTTCATCCTACCAGTCTTTTCTTCATACTAATCAGGGCATGAGTATTTCTCTCAATAGCAAGAAAAGATAAACAACATGCAAAGTTCTGTGCAGTACCACAGTGACTACATGACCTTCTGCCATTTGTTTTCTCATGTAAACTTATATAAATCAGAATCTTTAAAAGAACAAGCAGATTTGGCAATACATTTTTTCCTCTGAGGCTGTATTTGCCTAGAATGAGAAGTGGACATGTATTCTCAAGGTTTCTCCTACATGATGTGTAAACCAGAAATCGCAAGTACAGAAAATGGGGTTGAAATTGTTAACTTTATGAATGGATCCCAGTGAAATGTATGCATTTCACCAGAAGATAAGGAAATATTTTTTTCAGATGAATGGGGAGATACTTGGAAGAAGTCCTTCAGCAACTATTATGAAGCCTCTCTTTAGGAACAGAGCCATGTACTTCGTACTTCGTAGAATTCCAAAGTTGGACAGAGTATATTTTGCAGGAAACTTACAGATCACAAGAACTTTGCAAGATGTTATAGGCAGTATGCAGAAAACAAATTGAACAATGTGATGAGTATTTCAAACTATAAAAGTTCTAAACATTTGTATTATTTTATTTTATTTTTGTCCTGAGTATACACAGTGGAGAATCTTAATTCCTGAGTGCGTTCTTCTGTACAAATACTTGTGTGTGTCTTTTGGGAAATAAATGTTTCAAAAGCTATGCACCTGTAGTCCAAAAATGGCAAATGCTTCATTAAAAATCAAGGAGGCAACAGCTGAACGTTAGCTAATCAGCCACTGTTCATTTGTTTTATTTTTGTTTTTGTTTTTCTTGCATTAGCATTTTTTTTCCTGATTTTGTTCCTTTTTCTAATGTGCATTCTCCAGTCTCTGATATTAAAATCTGTAACATCTGTTACCCTACTCTGCATCATTAAAACCCAGAAGAATTCAGGAAGTAAAGCAAAGTTTTTGAAGAGACTCACCTGAATCCCATTGTGAAGCCCTTCTTTTTTCTTTTAGTAGAGCATCTCCAGATATGCCTATACATGATGCAGTTAATATTCACCCCTCTATAAAGTAATGTTTAGCAATTTCAAATATTCACCCCTCTATAAAGTAATGTTTAGCAATTTCCTTTTCAAGAAGGTACAGAACATCTTCATTCTTTCCTAGTGTGATCTGATGTATATTGTTGTTGACAGGAGAAGAATATATTCTCAGTAAATTGTTTAAAGCACAAGAGAATGACAGCACAACAACAGATTATTCTTCCTTCTTAACTCGTTGTTTCATCTGTCGAGTTCGCTGCTTATTGGACAGTACTTCTGGCTTCCTTGTAAGTATAATTTTACTTAGACAACGCTAGTCACGATGCACCAGATTTAAATTACTTCAGATGAAAAATACTGGAACGTGCATAGATAGCTTGCAGCCATGGATAGAATTTGCTTTTCACTTGTTGTATTCTAACAAGAAACAACTGAAGACATTTATTATTATGTATAAAAAACAATGGAAGAGAAGGCTGTAATATTTCAAATTGAAAGAACCGATAAATGTTTATGTTTTAAGCTCTCTTGGACAATATCTGCCCAGCACAAGGGTGGCAAAACTAAGTTCCAGCCGTTAGCATTTATTCATGAAGTGTTACTTCAAAGGAACAGGAATAAAACTGATTCCTTTCTCACTTCCGCAAAGGATGCTTTAATAATAAAAACAAAATTAAAAAGTCTTTTGCATATTTAATATTCTTGTTAAGAGTGGCTTATTACTAGAAATTACTTCCTTGTTTGCTTAGTAAAGACAAATCTTGTTTTCTCTTCTAACAAAGACAGATGTGCAAAGAAAATGAGGAATAGTGAGAGATAGAAAAATGCAACCTCTGTCTCAGATGCTCATTTGCAGGAAGACTGTGGGTCTGAACAGAGCCTGGAAAAAATAGAGATCCAGGCATGCAGGAAATGGCTGTTTGCACCATCAAAAGCTGCCACTCTTGGAGAACAGAACATAATGCAGAACTTCTGCTTTAAGCACACTGGAGATGAAAAGACTCAAATGTCACATTTTACTCTCTATAGAGTAAAATTTACTCACCATGCCTCTAAAATTACACCATTTAAACTTTAAGAAGATATTACAATTTTCTTTGTTTTTTTTTTCTCCGTTTCAAAACTGGTTTTGTTGTTACTTAATCAAAAGGTGGCATAGCTCTTATTAGCATTCTTTAAATGTTTATACATGAAATGCTTACGATAATTCTGTTGTGTTTTTGTATAACAGACAATGCAGTTTCAAGGCAAACTAAAGTTTCTTTTTGGACAAAGGAAGAAGTCCTCATCAGGAGCAGTATTACCACCTCAACTGTCCTTATTCTGCATAGTGGTACCACTTCTACTCCCTTCTGTGACGGAGATGAAGATGAAAAGCCTGCTTGTGAAAGCAAAACACAAAGCTGATGATGCAGCAGTGAATACAAAGTATCTTCAAATTAATCGTATAGCATTTAGTAAAATATACCGTGAGCTTCCAGTTTATTAAATGTACAAGTGGTGCTAAATAACTCTCTATATTACCTCTTTCTCAGAAAGTAAATATGCATAATTTATCCAGATTCCCCTCCCTAATCTTTGGAAGTTATCAAAGAAATATTTCATTCTACTAGCTATAAAAGTAGAAAACTGGGCAGTGATTAAGGATTTGACCAAAAAGAAAAAAGAAAAAAGAAAAAAAAGATGTGCTTCATATATTTCCTATCTTATTTGTATTATTATTTTATTTATATTTTTTTAAAAAACAACATTTCAGTATTTCATTTGATTCAGGTTTAAAGCATGCTGTCCAAGGATGGTCGGGAAATGTATATAGCTATTTCTTTCTTGCTGAAGGAAAAAGTTTGGAAAGGATTGTTACAGAATTTACAAAGTCTGATATATATTTCAAACTAAAGATTGGAAGAAAACCATTAAAATCACATGATTGTTGCAGATCGAAGTCATGGTAATCTTTAAGTGTATTGCTCGTGAGTAAGTACCTTGAACGACAGGCAGAGCAGAATGTACACAACGTTTGTCTCAATTCAAGCTAGAACTTACTATTCCAGATATAGTAAGCCATGAACAGAATACTCCTAAACATACCTATTCCTTTTAATTGGATGCAGAATTCCAGTCATACTCCAGTTTGAGCAACTGTATGATGAAACATAGATGATTATTTAGCGTTGGTTATTATATATTTAAAGCATCAATCTTTGAGAATGGTCAACAGCTTGAAAATCACATCTTTCAGAGTTTGTAATTTTGCTTTGTTGTCATTCACTGACAAGGAATTTCCCCCATTTTCTGACCCTTACAGCTCCAGTACCAAAAGTAATTCAGGTCTGTGTGAAGCAGCAGAATTATATGGAAGAAACTGTCATCACGAAGGTGCAGCTTTCGCTAATGTATTACAGATTACTGAGAACCAATTCAAAGGTATGCTAAGTACTTCTAGTTGATATACAGCCTGTGGAGAAAGAATCTTGCCTTTTCTTTTCACCTGTTAGGCTTTCCAGGTTTTGGTCCCATTGCTCTCTTTTTTTTTTTTCTTTCCATTTTCTTTATAACAATCATATCCATTCCTATGTGAAGAAAACCAGACAATATATTATTGATGCTAGTTTCCCCAAAAGATCAGAAAGTAGAAGGAAAATTCAAACATACTGTCTTGCAAACTCATGATTTGCTTGTGACTTTGACTCATGCTTTTCCAGTGTTCGGGTGTGGCAATAGCATGAGAACCTATGCTGTAATTCAGGTTTTTGCAATGGATAGAATTCTCGTGGTGAGTCTTCTCTAAAGGGCAACTTCTTCCGTAGAATTGTACTCAGCCTTCGGTTGTAGCTGCGGAAGCCTGTAACTTCTTTAAAACCATTGTCATAGCCCCATTTTTCATTAATATTTTATCATTGATGTAAGAATACTAATGAGAGAGGGGAAAATGGTAACGAAATAATAATACTGAAATATCTTTCATTACAGCTTAAGTGTTTGTAATCACCACCTTTGATTTTTCAAGTTTTATTCTTCATGTAGTTTTCCTAGTTCTGTGACATATTTTAGCACGTACTTTCCTCTGCTGATGATTCCAAGGCAGCAAACAAACCTGTTAGCATTCACCAGTAAATACCAAAAATAATTTTTAAAGATAAGAAAAAAAATCTTAAAAACTGCTTGAATTAAAATATACTTTCTTTTAAATTGCATAGCAAAGAATAATGGAGAAAATGGCATTTCTCTAGTCAAAGTACAAACAAATGAAGATCACTGGGTCTGGGTTCAAGCTAACACTCAACTTCTGTATCGAAGTGGTTGTTCAGAATATGTTGTTGCCCAACAGCAAATGCTGAAGTAAGTATATTTTCCAATACTAAAAAAAATCCGTATTTTAGAAAAATGACCTTATTCCTAATGTCTGAGATCTTTAAAATGAATGTAGCATCCTAAGAAAATATGTGTATAAGAAGGACTTAGTTTATTTAACAAAAAAAATCCATTTATGTCCCAGATCATATGAAGGCTGTTATAATCCCAAACAATATGTTTGCATTCTTCAGTCTTCTTTCATTTGAAGTTGAGTGTACATACATACTAAAAAAGTACCTCAGACTGCTTCGTTTTTAATATGTTTTGGCTTTCTTGCACAAAAATGTATTCTGGGGTTTGGTTTTACATTACAGCTGAAAGAAACTCTGTTGATGGAGTGCCCTGACTTTTCCTAATATTTGGTAATGTTAAGCTTTTTTTTTTTTTGGTCTTTGTGGATGACAATTGAGCTTATGTTTTTAATTGTGGATGTTCAACATAATCGAAACAGGAATGCTCGTATTCACTGTATGTTTGCAGATCATATACATAGCTGGCTGTAGGCTGTAGGCTTTGGAATGGAAACTATACCCAACAGATGTGCATTCAGAGAGGAATTCTCCATTGGGTTTTCCCCTTTCCTCCTGCACAGGCTTTTCCTCCTTCCTCCATGGGGCTGTCCCAGTTGACACCTGTCTGAGGGAAGAGCAGGGGCCAGGAGATTTACATAGCCACCACCTGGTCATGAGAAGAACACGTGACCAGTCTCTCTGCTCTTTTCCTTTCGGATGCCTTACAGGTGGAAAAATAAATTAAAAAAAAATACCTTGGAACTTCTAGAGTAGATGCCCCTTGCAGGCAGCATACCTTCCAGGATCTTTTGAATAGCAGAGGACCTCTCACCTCTTTACTTTTACTGGGATAGCACAAACGTCATCTTGCCATGCAAAGTAGTGAACTTCTAAAAAACAGATTAAGAGTGGCTGTTCCTTGTATTCAAGTCTCCCTTTTATATTGTTTTCTGTGCAATTAAGCACGCTCTTTGATGCTTATTTAGTTACATTTTTACACACTGAGCCATTTAAATCTACCTTTTTGTTTAATAGTTCCTACAAGCTGAAGCGTTACTAGAGTTGGCCTCACAGATGATACTCAGTTCTGTCCTCCCACTGTTGTGCAGTAGATTCTACCTGTTGTTTTTACCTGCACTGTTTTTTTTTGTTTTTGTTTTTGTTAAAATGCATGTTTTCTTCCTGGAAACACATTCTTTCGAGAAATTTCACTGTTTCACTGTAAAATTCTTGATTTGGTGATCTAAACTTTTATTACTATTTGCATATCGTCCAATCTTTTTTCCCAATTGGACCATTTCCCAAGGGGTAATTCTGCAGCGAACTTGCATCCTAGAGTACTTAAGAAGAAAACGAAAGAAAATGCTCTCTGTTCTGGGCTGTATGTTCGTTACTGTGGGGAAGTTCTCTCTTTATAATAGCATGAACTCCCTCTACTGGAAATTCTCATGCTTGCGCATTAAGTCCATACCCAAAGAAAACGTTTGTAATAGGGAGTCAAGAAAAAAGTCTGAAAATCTCTCCAGCTTTTCATGCCTGGCTCCTTATTGCGATGCAAACTTCTCATTCTGACAAGGAGGGTGCAGGTTCATAGCACAGATTCTGCATGGTTGCAAAACAGCACATTTGCTAATTCCAGCAAATTGTGATCCTGGAGATTTGGAGTTTGGAGTTAAAAAAACTGCTGCATTGAGTACGAAAATGCTCAGGCAGTTTTCTTTGGACTCTTAAAAAATGTTGAGTTCTTCAGTGTAAGGTCATGGAAAGTTAATTCACAGATCATCTTGGACAATTAAAGGCAAAACAAATTAAGCCGGACAGGTCAAATAGCCCTGCATCCAATACGAACATCTGTGACTATTCTGGACACTTAATTTGGGTATTTTGTTTCCTCTCTGCTAATTATGCGTTCTCGAAATACAAGACTCCCATGTTTCATACTCAAATTGCTTTGATGAGAAAGTTCTTAGGCATCTTAATAACTACTCGCTAACAAAATACATCTCATTTAACGTGCTATTTGCACCCTATCTCTAGACTTTTGTTTTTGCACAAGGACGTTGACTAGATACGTTTTAACAGAAGAATGACAGTGTAAGGTAGTTACCATACTGCACGTAAAATACTACGATATTTAAAGTCTTTATGAACTGTGTGCCTGAACTAAATGTACGTCATAAGTTAAATGTAAGAGTGCCACGGAAAGGTAGTTGTGCACACAGTGATGCTCACGTGCATGGAAACTTGGATGAATACAAAGTTTATATGGAAAAGAATATGAGGTACTAAACTAAGGAAAAATAGTGCTTGTAGTATATGTCAAATTACTCCATTCGTAACACAGAAAAAATCCATTTAGAAACCTCTTCTTGAATGTTGTTTTCTTTTTTCCTACTGTTACTGAAAGGGAAGAAGATGAACAACTGAAGATACCGAACAGTTTTGCCAGTTTGAAAGGAAACCTGGAGGGACTTTCCTACAACGGTGCCATTGAAACCCTGGGCCAATTGAAGCATCTCAACTGGACAGCTGTTAAAAATGAGCAAGATAACGTAAAAGTGAAGTTTGAGCCTCATACAAATGGTGAGTGTTTCGTGCAGGAGGAATCGCTCACTTCTAATACACCAGTTTTAGGCATTCAAAACAACTGCACCACAAACAATAGCTGGACTTTCAGAAACTCAAGCTCTTGTTCTATAAATCAGCGAATGAATGCGTGTTCAAACAGAAGAGCTGGATCGTTCTACAACAGAGACCAAAGTTTCTTAAATTTAGCATCAACTTGTCCTTCCCACTGGGGTAGTGCAGAAAATTGTCAGTCTTACTCAGGCTTACAACAACGTGCTGTGGAGAACTATACTGCAGACCACCTGAAACTGCAGAGATCATTAATATCCTCAGAGTCTCTCTATGATGCAGCGTTTCCCTTGGATATGCCTATCAAAACAGAATACGATTCTGATTCTGAAAACATTGCTGATAACTACCCGATGCCACAAAACCGTGCCTGGCTGGATGAGAACGGCACCATGAGGAAGCAGTTGTTCAGCTATCCCAATAGGGTGCACCTTAAAGCAGAACCGGACCTCTGTCAGCAAGCTTCACCTTGCCAGAAGCCAAGGCACTGCCTTTACACGCCACATAACTGGCAGTGCATTGTAGCAAATCATCCCAGCAATCTCAATCTGAACAGATCTTGCAAGGGTTTGCGTAACAGAGAGGTGGCCCCGTTTTGCCCCCAGAACTCCTCTGCCTGCTTGGAAAGCCTGCCTGACCAGCCGCACACCGAGGGCTACGGCCAGTTCTACAGCCTTGCTCCAGGGGAGAAGGAGCAGAGTAACGAGGTGTTTAAAATGCCGTGTGAATTTAAAAACCCTTGCTTGGTTCAGGCAATCAAGCGTGAGCCCCTGGATTCCCCACCGTTGTCCAACAGTGGACAGAACAGAGCACACATGAGCTTCCCTGAAAATACAATAGCAGGTCCTGTGCCTCATAAAGCCACTGAATGTACATTCTTACAATAGATTCTATAGCATTGGGAATATTTATAATGTTGAAAGCAAAAAGAAATCATAGCTTCACTTCCAGTTGGGTTAAATGAGTTACTAAAATTAAAAAACAGTGGAAAGATACTAAGTGTGTGTGTGCGTGTACTTCTGTGTGTGGAACAAAACAGACACAGATGCACACTCACTCCCACACGTGCCTTTAAACACAGCCATTCTCTTAGTGATCTTTGGAAGGAAAGAAAGACCAAACCTCAGATACAGAAAAATAATCAGTAATTATTGCACAGGTGTACCTGCTAATGTGTCTTCAGTTTTCCTCTCATGTCTGCAGTTCTGTAACAAGGTGTAGCTATTTCAGGTTTTTGCCTTTGCTCTTTTCTTCTCAAGCTGATGTGATGCCTCTGTGAAAAGACAAAATGTTTATGGTGTTCAGTGTGGCCAGGAGTTTACCTTTGGAGTTATTCATTTTTATTTTTAGCCATTCTAATTTAAAGTATCATCTATTCCTTTATCTCAATATCAAGTTGATGACAACAGGCAAGGGCTTCCCAAACACACGGAGTATTCTTAATTTAAAAGGACAGCATTAATTTAAAACAAATAACATTCACAAAACGCATTACAAGTTATTGCACTTCAAACTAAGCTTTTCCCCATGTTTTCTAGACAATAATAATGCTTTAGTACATATTTTCCATTTTAAAGCCATTCGCCTTTCATGTCGCTGTTTGAAAGACTGAACAATAGGATGTTATCCACTTCTTTAAATGAGTTACAAAAGGCTTTTAAATGTACACTAGAAGAAAATATTTCACCAGTTATCTTCCTTGCTCTTACTTGTAACATTAACAAAAGAAATGCACTTTTAAATGTGATGGTATCTCTTTGACTGATAGCAGCCTGTTAGTCACTGTCATCTGACAGCAAAACTCAGATCCCACACTAAGATTAGAACCATCTTTTTTAAAAAGCATCTTCATTTCATCTCCTAAAGAAAATCTTAACCTCACCGAGAGACGACTGGATTTATGACTTTGAAAAGCACTCTGGTGCACTTCTGTGCTTTTGAAAACAGATCCATATGCTTTCTTTTGAAGCCAGATAGTCACGTATTTCCACTTTAAAAAACAATCTACAACTTCAGTTTTGGTTGTTGTAGTTTGACTCCTGCACTAATTTTGTTTTACAATTGCACTATTTCAACTTTATATCACCTTCAACTATAGAAAACCCATATCATTAAAAAAAAAACAACTAGATGTATATGTGCTTTTTTTAAAGAAGCCCTATAGTGAATGTTTGCTTTTTCAAAATGTTATAAATAATTCTGATGTCTTCATTCCTTCTAGGCACTGTGGGCATGGCTGTACACATGCCAGCGAAGTGGCATAGATTTCTCCCAAATTCTGTAAATGGTGTAAGTGCAGTTTTGAGGTAGGGGAATAGTTTTGCACAGGGAGTGGCAGTTGGGAGGCCACTCTTTTCCAAGTCTGGTAGAAGTTACTGCCTGCACATTGGAGTTGGCAGAAGTAAGTACATGCATTCTCTGCATGTCAGTTCAGCTTATGAACAACGGTTTGATCTGAAATGCTGCACTTTACACAGAAATGAAACTTTTGATGATTGTCCTGCATAAGGACGCGTTCCCCGCAGAAAGGCAGGAGTGGATAAGAAGGGCAATAATGTCTTTCTGCAGCTCAAGTTAATTCTGTCATAGTCCAGCTGACCTAACTCAAGCCAAGAGAACATCTCATTTTTTATTTTTATTTTTGTATCTGAGATGTATCCGTTCCCTGCTGACTACATACTGTCTCTTAATTGAGACAGTCTTGATATCCTTGCCTTAACACTTTCACCGTGGGTACAATGCAACATCAGACCCCATTCCGAGATGAAACTGTAATTACTCCACAATCTAGTACATCACTGTTCATCTCACATAAAGCTAAGCCCAATCAGGCAAACCGATGGTGGTATTCGAGTGAGACTGAGAAATCAGCAGAGCTGCACAAAGTCTGCCCCACTGATTCACTATCTACAAAAACAAGACCAGAAATGGGGTATTGTAGAGATAGGGCAATGTGGAGCAAATGGAGGACATGTTGGCAAGACTGCCAGAAAGCTGTTTGTTTAACTCCACTCTTGGACTCACCATGATACTCCTCCAAATGAGACTACCCAGGCCTGCCTGGTTTAGCACTACCTTACACTTTCTCTTATCGTTTGGATTAGTGCAATGTGACCATAAAACACTACTATCCACATCTGCAAACGCTGATGTCATTTTTGCACAGATGTAAATGGTCACAGCAGGTGCAATGTTGTAGAGCACTGTGCCTCCGAGTGCCTTGTCTGTGCTTATAAATATTTCATGGCATAACTACAGAGGCAGAATTATATCATCCCAACAGAAGTTCTCTAAAGTTCTTCCAATACAGAATAAAGTCTGTTTTGTTGACTTACCTTAGTCTAAGGCTCTTCTGGTCTATTTCAGCAGAGATGACTTTTCTCAGGCTCCCAACAAATCCAGCTATATTTTACTCATCTTAATAGATATTGTAACAGTTGGTTAAACTTCTGCATGTAGGAAAATCTAATCTGATACAAGAATGGCCTTCTTCCAAGAGGACGAATTAAGGTGTCACTTCAAATGAGATATCACCTCCTAACTCCTCCCTGTGCAAATGTGATCAGATTTCCTTCCTTATTGTTCCATGAAGTCTAAATCCATTAAAATACAGGGTAATTTACACTTAGGCCATGTATCATATTTTCTTCGTTTAAGAACTTTGCATATTGCACTATTTGGGAAAATAAATGCTGAAAACCAGTCTCCTCATATCTGTTTTTAAAGAGCAGGTATCTGTCCTTCATCCCCTCTGGACCAAAATCTGACATTGCATTGTACCCCGTTAAATTAACAGTGATTTAATGTTAAAAAACCTTTTTGTATCCAGGCATTAATGATCCCTTGGCAGAGGAAAAAGACAGGGCAGTTGCTTTAAATTGTTACTTTCTCTTTGTAGTGGTCGCTGTTCTGGTATTATTGGTACTATTTTAAAAACTACCGCTTAGAAAAGAAGAGTTTAAGATGCTTCCAATCAGTGATGTTTGGCTTTTATCCTTAGTAAGTTGGTATTTCTATCCTCCAAGCACACCCCTAAGATCTGTTTTAGGAGCCTCCCAGTGTATTTATTGTAACAAGGAAAAAATTCCTCTTGTAGAAGAAATGCCCAGTGAAATGCTTGCCTGCTACAAACATGGAGTATTCAGGCTGAAAGAAATGCATTTCTTTTCCCAGTGTCGACGCGGTGCTTTCTAAGACCTGACTGACAATAGCATTCAGACTTCTTCAGCTGTCAATTCTTCAGAGTCAGAGTCAGAACAAACTACTTAATTCTGGTATTCAGAGGTTTGGTGGTTTGGTGGTTTGTTTTCTTGGATTTGTGTGTGTGTATGTGTGTGTGTGATTTTTTTGTGTGTGTTTTTTGCAGTTGTCTGAGAGTGTATCTGCCTCTGAGATGTTACTGAGCCCACAGACACCAGAGATTATTATCAGTGATAAAGCTGTTGCCTTCGCTGTGAATTTGGCCTCATTTAGCTGTTAGTGGACAGCTGCACAGAACCTTACAGATGCTGGTCCTATTAAAGCATGCCACTTAAACCCCCTGTTTTTACCTAAAAACCATCCTGATTTGAGCTAAGGGTACATGTGTACAGTAAATAGAGTGCATTTTTTTGGCTATTCTAAGGTTTGACAGGATGCAGTTAACACCAGTGGCTGAAACTGGGGCAGACCTTCACTGTAGGTAACACTATCGATAATTCATATTTAATCCAGACTCTTGGGATACCAAAATAGAACACTGTTTTGAGAATCTGAAAAGAGAGCATTGTGTGCAAGGGATGACCTGGTTTCCGTTGGTCCACAGTCTGGAGATTTAACTAGTGAAACAGAAGAGCAAACAGCTATACCTAAACTCTTTGTAGGATGGACTGACTTCCTAGTACTTGGTTATAATGTGTTAATGTTTTCATTGCCCTTGATTAGAAGACACTGATACATTCCTGAAATCCTTAGAACTGAGTCTCAGTCTCATCCGGATGGCTTAGAGAGGTCTGACATTTGTATGTCAGCCGGTTCAGAAAGACTAATCGTTATGATCCTTGATATAGTATTAACATTGACAGGACATGTGCAATTCTCCTGGAAATGCCCAGTGCTTAAAATACTTAAGTGGAAAGCATCCAGCCTGAGGCAAGGAATAGTCTGTGGGACAGAATCAGCTTCTGCTTCCTGGAAGCCCTGCTTAATTCTTTCTGTTGAAGCCATATTGGAACTTAAGTAGGACAACCTCACCCAGGGTAGTTATTTCATAAAAGCCATTGATTTGTCTCAAAAAAATAAAAATAGGATATTTTAATTGAAATAATAAAAAGATATAATTTCTTCTATCTCTATATTGCCTCAGGAAGTCACAAAATAAACCCTTACTCATTTTCTTTTATTGGAGTGTCATGTAACTAAGACCCGAGCTCAGTGATAGATATGTAGAGCTTTTGTACTTTATTTCTTGTCTTTTCCTTTTGTTCACTCACTAGAAAACAAGTTTCTTCCCCTGGATTTTCTTCCTCTCTTACGTCTTGTAAAATCCTCTATGAAATCTCGTGTCATAACTGAAGCAGACTTCTGTAACGCGTGCAGCAAGATTAGAGGTTCTGCAGGTGGCCATGCTCAGGGTTTAGCCACAAGGCTCTCATTTAGACGAACAAGACTCATAGACGAAGGCTACCAGTAGCTTATCTTCATAGATGCCACCATCCTGACAAGTACACCTTTGAATGCAAGTGGCACATATTCACACATTTCTCCATAATACTACCATAACTACTTCCCTCCCCCTGCAAACTTACCACGTCCTTTTCTTCCCCTTCTTTTCTCACTTATCACATTGCTTTTTTACCTGTAGAGAGCTGCGTTCTATACACTGGCCTGAGTGACATTTTCTCAAAATTGATATTCGTAGTTTTTAGATTTGTCTTTGCTTGTAACAAACTGTTCTCAGATGCTCTGGAAACTGAAGCAAGTCAAATATGACCAACAGTGTTCCTGGTTTTGTGGAGCCCGCACTGATAAAATTTAACTGAATTACAGGTTTTCTCACATTGCAAGTTGTGTTGGGATGTAAATTGAGATAGATTCCAATTTCTTTAAATCTAGTTTGAATTTAGATAGAAATTCAAATGTAGTTTGAAGTGCATATTTCAGTTAACAGCACTGAACAAGATCATTGATGATCTTGAAGAATCATCAAGGTGAAGAATTATCACCTTGAGTGACACACTGCTGTCAAGGTGTTTTGTGACTACAGCATTAATTCTCTACACATGGCCAGCAATTCTGTGCTCCCTGAAAACAAGGGTTAGGGTCATTCAGTGCTAGGCTGTGTTTCTCCATCGAACTGAAAGCATCATTCTAGGAGGCATGCAGTGCTCCTCTTCCATGCATGGAGTTACTCTTTGAAACTGTGACAAATTCAGTGTCTGCATTAACACCCTTGCAGCTGGTCACTGACAGTGAACTGTAACCCAGTGCTCTGGTTGTGCAGCTTGAATTGGAATCCCAGTATTTCCTGTTGCAATGGTGTTGCAGTGACAGCTGTACAACATTCAAAACTTCCTTTTCACACTTGTATTGGTAGAATTACGGTTTTCCAGTGCCTAAGTATGAGGAAAATACAAACAATGTGGCAGAAGGCAATGTAAAGAGCATCAGCTGCATAGCTAATCTCAGTAATTTCAGTCAATTAACTAAGACTGTATTAAAAAAATCAGATGAGGTTCTGGTCTAGAACTCTCCATTTTGCACAGGAGAGTGTCACAGGTGTGTCACCACTGTTCTGCCTCTTTTTGGTCACACCTTGGTCTCTCCCTTCCTTATCCCATTACTGTCACTTCTGAACCTCTTTTCTTTCTTCTTCTTCTTCTTCTTTTTTTTTTTTTTTTTTTTTTACTTTTGCATCATGTTCTCCCTGTGTTTACTTAAAATCTGAGGCAGTGAGAGGCAAGCAGCAACACTGTGTACATTTCTTTGCTCTACTCTCATGATAGTCATAGAATCATAGAAAGGCTTGGGTTGGAAGGACCCAATGATTATCTAGTTCCAACCTCCCTGATGCAGGCAGGTTTGGATACTCTGGAGGATTCTTCCTCTACATTACTAGCAGCGTTTCCTCTTCTGAGAGGGCTCTTGTTCACACTCCTTCACCTCTTCACAGGTTCCTAAAAAAACCAAACAACACTTTCTTCCTTAAAGGTATCTATATCTATTGAAAAACTTCTCCTTTTTCTCCCTCCACCTTTTCTACCTTTGTGATTTTATAGGATGGTACTTTGCAGCCTCCACCCTTTCTGTTTTATGCCTCCGTAACTTTTATTATCTACTTCAGGCACACTTTAAAAGCTTTGCCAAAAGAACAACGTTATGCAGACGTGCAATGCCCTGTTTCCCTTCCCTGTCCCCTTTGAACATGACAGAGGTACTGACAGAAGTCTTGGAGTAATTACAGCTCATAAAACAGAAAAGAGTCCCTTTGCTGGGGAAGTGTACCCTATTCAGGCAGCTGTATTGCCAAGAAACACTTGAGCTGCCACCAGGAGTTTAATTCTACAAGTCTATACTGCCAAACCCTTTTGTGTTCAGACCTGTCCTCTCTTTACAGAAATGAAGGAACCCACTTTCTCCTTTTGGGATCCTTCATTTTTTTCCTACACGCATTCATCCTTTCACTGTGCAGTTGCACTTTCAGTATGTAACTTTCTAAAAGATGAGTATGGAAGTATTGTTTAGAGTGTACAGAGCAGTGTTTCCTATTAGTCCGTTTTAGGTTTTGGGATCAGAACTGCAAAGAATTATTGAGGGCTTTAACGTGACCCCATCTTAAGGCCTGTAACTGTTACAGAAACGTAGAAATAATACAATATGGTATCAAAATCTGCCGTTAACCATAAAAAATAATTAAAAGTGCCATTCTTGTTCCTCCTAAGGCCAAACGGTAGAGGACAAGACTAAATAAAAAGAGCACAGAGACCGAGCAACGCTTGGCCTGACTGCTTCTCCCCGTCAGATGGGTATTACTTGAGCCCAGTGCTACGGGCGCAGCTCTGGAAGGACCAACCCCAACTCTGAGCACCGTGTGAGCACACACCAGTGGGTGCATGGAGCAGGCGTAAGGCTGACGCACTCATGGAATGGCGGGGACACGCATCAGCAAAGCTGGGCGCCAGGATCCTCTGCTAACGTGTAATCCAACCAGTATCCACTATGCTGCTTCCTATACAGTTGTCATAGATCCCCGGGTGTATCGGTAGCAGGCTAATTAACGCAGGCGGTAACGTGTGGATTTTGTATTTGGAATTTTGTTATAACAGGTGCACTTTTCTGTTTTGTGGGTTTGTTTTTTGTTTTGTTTTGTTCTGTTTTTTTTTTTTTTTTTTTTTTTTTTGTACTGTTTTCTCAGTCTGCTTTTAGAGGGAACTTTCAAGTGTATTTCTTAAATTATATTTTACATTTATTACCAGTCCGAAATGTAAAGTTAAGACATTTTAAAAGAAATAATAAATATTTGCATTTAAAGCCTCGCCCTGCCCTGCGTTCTTCTCTCCTCTCCCGGACCTGAGGCGGCCGCGCTCCCATTGGCTGAGCCGCGCGGCCTCGCGCCTCACGGACCGCGTCCGTGTAACGGAAAGGGCGCGCGCCGGCCGCGCGGGACTGGGGCGCTCTCTCCGCCGGCAGGAAACGGAAGTGACGGCGCCGCCGGGCGCGCCGCGAGAAGGCTGGTGACGGTTGCTGTCGTTACCGACCCGCTTGGGGACGTGCCGGCGGCGTGCGGAGCTGGCGCCGAGCCCAGCGCCGAGGGTGGGAGCGGCTCGGAGGTACCGCCGCCTCTTCAGCGCCATGAGGGGATGGGCGCGGGCCGGGGGGGTGTGTGCGGCGGGAAGGCGGGGGTGAGGAGGGGAGGAAGAGGAGTGGGCAGCCCGGGGTCGGTGTCTTTTCTTTTTTTCTGTCTTCTGTATGACTCGTTTCGTGTGAAGCTGAGCGGGGAGGTGCCCTAAGGAACGCCTTGAGGCTGCAGCGATGTCCTGGCGGTGAAAGACGTGGCTTGCTCTAGAAATGCACTGAAAAAGGAATTAATCTTTATTCACCCGATTGGTGCTTTGCTCCCTCCCCGCAGTTGTTCGCTAAAGGGCTGAGTGTGAAGAGGAATATTATTATTTTCTATTATGGATTTCTTTTCTTAACTGTGTGCCCTGCACCAGTTTTGCAGGATGAGCGCCGTTGCTGAAGATGCTAAGCCAGAAGATGCCAAACCAGAATCTGAAAAAAAGATATACTACTGTGAAGTGAGTGCCTTTCTTAATGGCTTTTTGGAATACATGCCAGAATGCAGGCTGTAAGGTATTAAAAACCACAGAAGTTAGACAGAACTGACCGAGCTGCAGTGTGGCAAGCTGGTGGGAGAGGCTGTTAATGTTGGGGGATGATTTGGCCGGTCCCTGGAAGAGCTGCTTGTCTGGTTTTGTGAATTTGGTTTGTTCTTGAGTAGTTACAGGTATAGTATAGCAGCCCTTAAAGGCTGTCTTTCAGATTTCTATTCATTATTCTTACAATCCCCCTGGAAGTCTCTTCTGTCTTTAAAGCTCTGGATCAGAGCTTGTTAAGTTCGTATGTATCTCATATTGTTCCAGTAACTTTTTTTCTGGCATGTAGAAGGTATACGACAGCATGTCAAGGTGATAGGGAATGCTATTGTATATTGGTCATTGTTTCTTATCGTTAACTATTGAAGGAAATAATTGTAAAGCTATATCCTGTGATTGTTATAACGTTCTGTGCATCCTAGCGCAGATGGCTTCCTACGCTGTTTTTCTGATCCCTTTGGTAAAATGATAAATGGAGTTCCAATCATTCTGGGATAGAGTTTTTTGTCTCCATTCCTTTCTAATCACTGTATGATCATCGCTTATTGGCTGGAGAATTTTGGAGAACTAAGAATCCAGTAATTGGAGGTAGGAGGGAAAGTGTAGGCTTCTCAGAGATTCGTGCCACCCAGTATACTTAAATATCTATTGAAGTATTATTTGAACAGGTTTGCACACTGTTTCTGGTCGCTTCGGTGGCACGCTCCTGATGTGATATAAACTGTTCTGTTTAAGTCATAAAAGGCTTCCAGCATCTTATTGTAAAATTGTCTGTATTTCCACTTCTTACACCTTGCCAACTACAAAATATCCACAGCATAACTGAAGATGTGCTTTCGATTTATCTTTTTAGGTTTGTAAAGTTCCATGTATGAGTTCTATAAGTCTTCAGTCACACTATCGTGGTATGAAGCATAGAAAGGTAACTTTTTTCCATATTACATGTTTATGTTAATTTAATCTGAAACCTGGGATTCTTGTAATAGTCAGTATTTGATTTCACATGTATTCAAGTGCTTGTCTAACCCATTAGTAGATCTGTGACAGCTGTTTGCTTGAAAAAATCCCAAGAACAAGACTTTGAGGTGGGAGACTCAACTCTGTTTAGCTTGTAACTTGCAGCATCAGTAGTTACTCTGAAGGTAAATGATTATTAAATGTGAAATTGTGTTTTGAGTTGCACAGAAGTTACAGATGGTGAAAGAGTGCAAACATTGGATTTGGGTGTAGTTAATGGATGCACTGCTGTGTTTTCCAAGACTGCATAACTTGCTTGTACTTTGAAGAAAACCAGCTTGCTTGGACTATGAGCTTTGTTTATACATGGTAACGCCAGTTCAGATTTCCTATGGGAGTTGGCTCCATTTGTTTGGAGCATCTCAAATGGCAGCTTCGTATTTTACTACTTTTCCTTGTGTTTTGCTTAAATTACCAGACGGTATTCTGTGAAGACGTGTTGAGAAAAGACTTTTCCACATGCTGTTTGACTGAACTTTTAACTGTATGACTGACAGTTATCTTAGACTGAGAAGAAAATTTTAAAATCAATAAAACTGGGGCATGCTCATTTGTCCATTCTTTTCCCTGTTATGGAAGATGACTGTCATCATACTGTGTTGTGGCACTTAAAAGTGTCTGCTCTGATGTTGTCCTGATGATCTTTTGTTCTTCCCGGAGCACAAAGCTAACGGCACTGTCTTTTTTTTCTCAAGAATTTGAGCTCCCCTTTCATTGGCAGAGGAAGGGCATCCCTCACAGTTTGGCTTTCAAGGCTGTTCAGTAGTATTTCGTAACCTGCTAGCTGATCACTTCAGTAGTGTGATGCTTATTTGGGTCAGTGGCTCTCCAAATGCTTTCTCCCAGGATTCGGTCATAGTGTTCTTTGTTGAACCAACAGAAATGTGCAGTACTGTAGTATTTTTCATGTCCTGTCCAATGTTCTTGCTGATTCAAGAAGTTCTTTTGGTTTTGTGGTTGTTTCTTTTTATTTCTTAGCTAACCCTCATAGTGATTGAATTACTGCTGTTTCTCCCTTTTAAAGTGGAAAAACAGTGCTCATTCTCCCAGCAAATGCACATATTGCTTTCCTTCTGTTCCATCTGAGTAAATCATTCTATCCTAGGCTACATTCTTTGAAATCTATTGGGCTAACGATGGCTATGAACTGATAGTGAGCAAGCATCAGACATGTTGGAAACTGGATGATTGTTAGGGGTTGAATGTCAGCGCTAGTATGGAGTCCTGGTACATCACTTGGCTACATTTCTATAGGAATAAGTCTGCAAGGACACGCTGTCCTTGTTTTCAAGTACTTTTAATGCCTTACTTTTAATTATGAGATGGCAGAAGATCAAAATTCATTGAGATACCAAAAGAAGTCTTAATACCACCAGGCATGAGGTCACCATAAAAGTGCTAAGCTTATGTTCTTTTTAAGACACAGACTACATATTGATAATGAATAGTGCTTTGTTTATATTCCTTAACCAGAATAATTCTTCAAAACTGACATTTTTCCTAGTTTACTAGATAGGAGTTTGTTTATTTGGAGCCTTTTCTATTTGTACGTTGATAATGAAGATTTAGCATCTTTTTCCCAACAGGTCTGGTAATTGCCTAATTGAATAATAGATAATCATTGAACTAACCAGAAAGATCAAGTGATTTCTATTTGCGTTATGTGATTTATGAGACTTAAACATGCAAGTTCTCATGTCTTTGAGTGCTTAATTTACAAAACATTAGGCAATATTTTAATCAGGTAACGTACCTCTTCAGAGTTCTTGCAGTCTCTGTTCCTGGGAATTGATCTATGTTGTTATGTCAAGAGTTTGTTTTTTTTTTCTCACTAATTTCTGTATTGATGAAGATGATGCTTCCTGTCCTTATGCAGGAGTAATAAGCAGAGACTACATCTAGTGCTGATAATTCACAAGGCCTAAATCCTGTAAAAAGTACCAATGTAAAAGGATTGAAATTGGGATGGGTGCAGTGCAAGGCTATGTATATGTTATGTTTTGAGTGTCTTACTACCTTTGTATAGTTGCATACTGACAAGCTTTGTGGTTTCACTGATGAATGAATATTGGTGGGGGGAAGAATTAGAGTAGTAGTCGTGTATTTTTCATAAAGTTCTTAGCTCTTAGGAAATTGGAATTGGCTTTTATTATGTACTTTGAAAACAGTTGAATGTTTATTGTAAACTGATTAGAAAATACAGTTTTACGTAGGTTCAGTCATACTTTTTATTGTACCAAGTGTCACAGGGATATTGTGCTAGAGAGGAAATCGTGGAGCGGAGTGTCTTTTTTTTCCCCTGTGTTTTGAGCAGTTCTTTGTATGGATGGTCCCAGTAGGGTAAGCATCACCTCTTCTATTAGCTGTCTTTGGAGCACAGATGAAGATTGTCCTGATTATATCAAGGATTCCCACTTCCTGTCTTCCCACCCTATGCTGGGAGAGTAGGAATGCTCAAATTCAAGAGAAGAATCTGGGTCCAGGACTTTGCAACCTCATTAGGAATAAGAAATCGTTAAGCTTTTTTCTTCACCATTTATGTATTCTTGATTCTGCTCTACCTCTTGCCACTGGTTGTCATGCATAAGAACTGGTGATAGAAAATACCCCATGTACAGGCAATTTATTTGTCTGTTGGCATGGTATTAAAATCAACTGTGCTTGGAAAAAGGATTTATTTTAGTACTTGGTTTACTAACATAGGTTTCAGGAACTGGAAACGTTGCCTTGACGTTATGGTGTTTGTTCTGTCTCAGAAGTGCTTAGTATGCTGTTAACCCTCTGCAGCTTATTTTCATGATTCAAACTGCTTTAAACTGTAGAATGTTTCCTACACAAAAAATATGTTTGTGTCAACCTCACACTGCAAGCAAAACAGGAGACTCCTGGAGTCTGTTGAAGATAACTTCCTGGTCCAGGTATTGGACAGACCAACCAGAGGAGAAGTGTTACTCAGTCTGGTGCCTGCCAGTGTGGAGGAGATTGTTAAAGTGGTTAAGATTGGAGGCAGTCTGGGCTGTAGCAATCGTGCCTTGGTTGAGTTAGTGATCTCTAGGAACGTGGGCACGGTCAAAAGCAAGTTCAGGACCCTGAACTTTGGGAAGGTGAACTTCAGGCTGTTTAGGGAATTATTGGATGTGATCTCCTGGGAAGCTTGGGGGCAAAGGAGCAGAGCTGACAACTCTTTAAGGACACCTTTCTGAAAACACAAGAGCTCTCCAACCCACAGCACAGGAAGTCCTGTGAAGGAGGAAGGAAACTGGTGTGGCTGAGTAAGGGCTTACTGAAGGGAAAAGAAGGAACAGTGCAGACAGCAGAAACAGGGATGAGTGGCCTGGGTAGAACACAGGGATGAATCTGGACTCAGATGTCCAACTAGGGCACAGATGTAACTGAGCTTGGTGAGGGATGTGAAAAAGAAGAAATTCTGTAGGTATATTGATCAGAAGAGACAGGCTAAGGAGAGTGTGCCCCCTTTGATAAATGAGAAGGAAGAACTGGGTACAATGGATGTAGAGAAGGCTGAAGTACTCAGTGAGTTCTTTGCCTTGGTCTTAGCTGGCAGTCCGTCTTCCTGAGCCTATTGTGTTATTGTGTCCTCTGAGCGAGTTTTGGAGGATGCAAAATCTGTCCCACTGTATGAGGGGAGCAAGTCTGAGGCCAGCTCATGAGGCTGGGTGTGTACACATCCGTGGGTCCAGATGACATGCATCCCAGGATCCTGAAGGAACTGGCCGATGTGATTGCCAAGTTATTCTTCATCGTACTTGAAAAGTTGTGGCTTTCAGGCAAAGACCTCCATGACTGAATAAAGGGCAACTTCACTCTCATTTTTAAGAAAGGGAGAAAGGAAGAACTGGGAAACTGCAGGCTGGTGAGCCTCACATCTGTGCCTGGGAAGATCATGGAGCAGGTCCTCTTGGAAGCTATGTGAAGGCATGTGTGAGATGAAGAGGTGATATGAGACAGCCAGCATAATTTCAGCAAAGGTAGATCGTGCCTGACCAATCTCTGTGATGGAGCGATGGCATTGGTGGACAAAAGAAGGGCAACTGATGTCATTTTTCTGGACTTTTGCAAGGCCTATAATGTGATCCTGTAATACCTCCTTACCTGTCAGTTAGAGAGATAAGGATTTGAAGGCTGGATGAAGGTGGTGAATAAAGAATTGGCTGGCTGGTTGCAGCCAGAGGGTTGTGGTCAATGGAGCTATATACAAGTGGAGACTAGTGATGAGTGGGGTCCCCCAAGAGTCAGTCCTGGGACCAGTGCTCTTCAATGTATTTATCAGTGATGTAGGCAATGGGGTTGAGCATACCCTCAGCAAGTTTGCAGATGACACCAAGCTGAGTGGTGCATTTGACACAGTAGAAGGGTGGAACGCCATGAGAAGGAACTCGACAGGCTTGAAAAGTGGGCACATGGGTATTTTCTGAGGTTCACTGAGGCTCAGTGCGTGATGTTGCACTTCGGTCAGAGCAATTGCAGATATGTGCACACACTGGGAGAAGAACTCATTGAATGCAGTCCTGTGGAGAAGGACGTGGGTGACCTGATGGACCAAAAGCTTAACAGTGAGCCAGCTGCGTGCTCTTGCATCTGGGAAGGCCAAATGTTTCCTGGGCTGCATCAGAAGAGGAGTAACCAGCAGGGTGAGGGAATTGATTGTCCTTTTCTACTCTGCCCTTGTGAGGTTGCATCTGGAGTACTGTGTCCAGTCCTGGGGCCATCAGCACAAGAAGGTATTGGAGCTGTTGGAGTGGGTCTACAGGAGGATGAGGGCTGGAGCACCTGTCCTATGATGACGGGCTGAGGGAGCTGGGCTTGTTCAGCCTGGAGAAGAGAAAGCTTTGGGGATACCTCATTGCATCCGTCCAGTACCTGAGAAGAGCTTATAAACAGGAGAGAGACCAACTTTTTACACAGCGTTGTTGTGATAGGACAGGGGGGAAATGGCTTTAGACCAAAAGAAAGGAGATGTAGGTTAGATGTTAGGTGAAAATTCTTTCTTCAGAGGGCGGTGAGGCGCTGGCACAGCTGCCCAGAGAAGCTGTGGTGTCCCATCCCTGGAGGCGCTCAAGGCCAGGTTGGATGGGGCCCTGGGCAGCTGAGCTGCTGGAGGGCAGCCCTGCCCGTGGCCGGGAATGGGGCTGGGTGGGCTTCGAGGTCCCTTCCAACCTAAGCTGTTCTGTGTATAAATGGAGTTTCTGTTAATTTGCTGCTAACGTAGCTTATGTGATTTCAAGGGTGTATGTATTTAGGAAGAATTAAATGATATTTAAGTAATTAACTGCATGTGAAACAGTGTTTTGTTAGATAACCCTTGACCTTGAAATGTGTGGAAACTAATCTCAAAGTAGATATTTGAGACGGTATGCCTAGGAGTTTGGAACCCTGAAAGACAGCAGTTTTTGAGTTTTGACTTCTCATAGTTAGACACTTTGTTAAAAGTTACTCTAACTTTTCACAGTCTTAGCTCAAAAACAGTTGTTGCAATTTGCTTGTGACACAAGGACAGAGAAAAAGTTTCTTAATATGTGAGAATGTTCATTCTCAGTGTAGTTTTGTTGTTCTTTTTTCTTTTGTTTTCCTCTTGCTTTATTTTTAAGGCACTCACTAGAGAAATTCCATTTTACTTGTGACCCATCAGTCTCAACTGCGGAACAACATTTTTAGTATTAAAGCAGTAATCCAAGTGCAGTTGAAATTGATTGTCCAAAAGTGCTCAGAAACTTTCTTTCAACAGCAGCTCACAGTTGCTAATATTTTTCAACGCTTCTCTGAAATGTTAGGGACTAACAGCTGTTTACTGTAAAACTGGTGTAGAACGACAAGTGGTTGTATGCATAACAAGAGCACTTGTGGCAGGATAACTGGAAGGAAGACCCTGTGTTCCAAGCTTACAAAATCCTGCTGAGTTCATACAACACCATCCACTCAGCTATCTGTGATGATACTGGGGTTAAGTGACTTCCTTTTTTTTTTTTTTTTCTATTTTGTTTTTAGCTACTGTGAAAGATGAACTGCTTAGCTTCTTGAAAAGAAACAAAACTGTTGTGTCAGTCTTGATTCTTACTGAGCTGTCACACTGACATGCGACATCTCTTCCACGGCACTGAGTACTGCAAATAGAGCACTGAACTCCATGGAGTGCTCGTGAGTAAACAGCTGTCTTGCTGTGAATGATGACACTTCTTTTCATTTATTTTTTGGTGGCAAGTTTGTGCATATTTGCTAAAAAGGTCTCAAAATGAGTCAGTACTGGTTTTAGCCACTTTTTAAAATGGAAATTTAAGTTATTCTTTTTCTCAGATGCTTCCAAAAAGTGATCTGTTCTGGATTCAGCTGATGAAGGCACTTTTCCCATTCTTCATGACAGAATAAACTTTCAGGAGACTTGCCTACCCTGGAATTTTATACAAACCCACCCAATACGTTGGGGAAGCTATTTTTTTGTTAGCTTGTTATTCTTTTCTGTGTGAGGTTTTTTGTTTTTTCCTTGATGGAACTACAGTTTTTGGAACCTTAGGGGCTGCAGTCATGTGGAAACCAAAGTTTTGTCTGGCATCTTAAAATTTCATTAATACCAGGGCTTTCTTGAAATTTACCTGATGTTAACTGTAAGTATGCTTTTGCCAGTACTTCGAGCTTTTGCAGATAATCATAAAGGCTCATTTTTTCCTATTTGATAATGGAAACTTTGGCCTGTATTGTAATTTGTCTGCAAAGGCTTCATTCAGGAAGTACGGGGTTTTTCCTTCAAATGGCACAGCACATTAATTTATTTTTCTTATTTTATTTTGGGATGACTTGCATCTTCATTACTAAAGAAAGAAGAAGCACTGAGATTCAAGACTGTCTATTGTAAGTATAACGCTTTTATCTTTCCAGCTTCTTAGTGTAGATACTGCTTGGGGTGTTTAATATTTGTTGCTTTTTCAGTAGTTTGTATATTTGCATTTGTCAGATCTGTACGCCTGTAACTATGGTTCTCTTTATATGCTGAACGTTTTTTGAGGTATTTATCTAATGAACTGTTGAGCTAATAAATACTTACTAGTACGAAGTCTTAATTTTGCCTTTCCACTTCTAAGTACCTATATATCTGTTTAATAGAGGAATAGGTAGGCTGTATCTTAGTTTCTTACCTTCCCAAGCTAAACTGTCTTCTGCTTGTTGTCAGCTTCATGCTCTCATTGCTAAGCTTCAGGCAGTATACTAAGAATCTATACAAGTAGGCTAACACAGCACTGCTGCAGATGCTGCTTTACCTGTGCTGAACTTGCCTAGCTGCATCACAGGAATGTTATGCCTTTCTTCATTGTAGTGTGGACTTGGAGTAGCAAAGATCCACTCAGTGTAAACTAAGTTGTTGGGGAACGTCTTCCCCATAAAATGAGAATATGGATCCAGACTGACACGTGCCAAGAAAATGACAGTAAGTGGTAAAAGACTCAAAATCTGGGATATGACTTGCTGCGAAATGGTGCGCTGTAGAAGCACGGATGTACAAGATTTTAAAGTACCTCAAGCAAAGAATACTGGCATATATGGAAGCAGTGATTAAAAACCACTGTGAAGATTATAAAGTGGAATGGGCATACAGTTATCACAAGAAATAAGCCTTTCATTTCTAGTTCATCTTCTTAGCATGTTCTCCTAAGAAGTTAGGCTTGCAGAAGCACATTTTGGCTTTGATGTCTGTTGTTCAGTATCTTTTGAACCAGATTAGTCAAAATGGATTCTGGGTACCTATCTGCACAGAAAAAAGTGATGTCAGCCCTACACTGAGGGAAGTGCTGCAGGCTGAGCTCACCTCTTACTGCACCCTGAAGAATCTGCACAAGAGAAAAATCCAGCAAAAGCACCGGTCGGAGTCTATTTTCTAAGAGGTTGGCCTTCGTTATCTGCACCGGTGGTTTCGGGCTGAAAACAGAATGTCAGTGCAAGGCACATCATTCA